>NC_059158.1:42548762-42862052 GCF_019923935.1 Bubalus bubalis | reverse complement strand
TTGCCATCCGTGGGGGGGTGTGTGTGTCTGTGTAAAATGAGGCCTCCTCTTTTATATATTATACAATGACTTTTTTTATTTTCACTTCACAGTAGTAACACACTGCATCTTACAAAATCTTTCCTTGTCAGGACACATAGTCCAACTTGCTTTCTTGTCTTTCCTTTGTTGTGTTAACTGTTAAGTAATAATTTATTTTGTGGGTGTACTTGGTGTTTAACTGCCCATCCATAGGTGGTCATTAAGTGTGTAGTTCTTACTCTGCAGTGAAGCATCCTGTACAAGGATGTGTCTCTGTGCACGTGTACGAGTGTTTCTGTTGGATAGCTGCCTGGAAGTGGAGATGCGGGCCCAGAGTGAATGCCTATTTTTGGTTTTGGTGGATGCTGCCAAATTGTATTCCCAGAGGAATTCACCAGTTTAAACTCATACCAGTTGAATTTAAGAGTTTGTTTCCCTGATCTTCACAAGCGTTTTATAATGTCATTATTTTTGTCAGGCTGATAGGCAAAAAGAAGTATGTGATTATTTTAGTTTGCATTCTTCTACATTGCGTTTCTGTATATCTAGGCTTTCTGATTTCTGCCTTTTAGGAATCCCTCAGTGTTGCCAGTTACTTGATAACATTTTTTTTTTTTAATATTCTTGGGTTGAATCTATCTATTTTATGTCTATCGGTTATCTGTGGTATAGGGTAGAAATTGTTTCACTTCACACAACTTTAGATAGGAGATGGAGTGGGCTTGTGTACCCAATCCACTGTCCTGATAAATCTCTCATATATATTTTTCCTCTATAGTATTTACAGTGTTGTTTCTTCTTTTCTTCTTAGCATTATATTGTATTCTCTGTTCTTACTAGATGGCAGTATAAATGGTACTTAATTCTATATGTCTACACCTTAATTATTATTTCTCTATTGATGGACCTTTGGACTGTTTCTAATATTTTATTGTTATAAATGATTCTGCTTCCAACATCTGCATGTCAAGTCTCTGCGCCCAGATGGTTTTACTGGTGATTCTTTATCATTTTAGTGCTCTATGTCAGTGATTCCTGGATATAGAAATAGGTAGATAGCTGCCCAGGTGATCTGTGACTTAAATCTAACACTGATATACCCAATAATGAGAGCACAAAAATAAAAAACTTTAGACCAGCCTCACTTAGGAATGCAGATGTGAAAATCCTAATCCTGAGTAAAATGCTTTCAAGTAGAATTCATTGACATGACCTTAATGGATAAGTGGTAAATAAGGTTTATTTCAGGAATGAAAGAATGACTCAGTATTAAGGAAGCTATTGATAACATTTTAGTTGGTTCATTGTGAAAAACTATGATTTTATCCATAGAGGTAAAAACATTTAAACAGTATTTCTAAAACATTTTTAAAAGGACGAAAAAAAATAAGATACTTCCTTTACATGTTATGGAGTGTCTACCTCAGGTCAGCTGTCAACAACATTAGAGGCGTTCTCATCAAAAGCAAGGACAAAACAAGGCTGCCCTCTGCTACTTAACGTTAGAAGTTCTGGCCAGTGTAGCAAGGTATGAAACAGGGGTCATAATTAAGACTTCAGGGATTAAATGAGGTGACATTTCAGCCTTCTTAGTGTGGTATTTTTGATTCAAATAGGGTGCTCATTCCAGTACTCTTGCCTGGAAAATCCCATGGATGGAGGAGCCTGGTGGGCTGCAGTCCATGGGGTTGCAAAGAGTCAGACACGACTGAGCGACTTCACTTTCAGTTTTCCCTTTCATGCATTGGAGAAGGCAATGGCAACCCACTCCAGTGTTCTTGCCTGGAGAATCCCAGGGACGGGGGAGCCTGGTGGGCTGCCGTCTATGGGGTCGCACAGAGTCGGACACGACTGAAGCGACTTAGCAGTAGCAGTAAGGTGCTCATTGTAGATTCTGTTGTTATTCTTTTTATTACCAATAAGACATATTCACAAAGGAAAGGCAAAATTGTCTCTTGCATCTTAACACATGTATCTGGGTGCTTTTATGAACATGGGTTCTTTGATTTTGGTCCTTGTGGTTGAATGATCCTGATAATTTGTCTGGTCTATGCTGAGGTCTCTCCAGCCTTCAGTCACCAGCCTTAGAGGTGAGTGCCTGTACCTATAACTGACAAGTGGTTTCATTCAGTGATATTTTTGATGACCTTTCAAAGAGCATTTCTTACAAGCCTGACAGTTTTCAGAGGCACAAGTCCCAGACTCAGTGAATAAAGAAGTTACCAGTGAGGAGAAGGACACAGGAAAACAAGCTCTGAAATGATGACAGTGCTGTCCTGGCACTTGACCCCTTACAGGAAGCCGCTGCTGTGCCCTCAGCGCCGCGCGCTCCCGCAGCGGGGCACACGCCGCGCGTTTCCGCAGCGGGGCACGCTCCGCGCGCTCCTGCAGCGGGGCACACGCCGCGTGTTTCTGCAGTGGGACATACGCTGTGTGTTTCTATGGGCATGGCTGCCGTCCTGTATCAGGAGTCATATGGAAGTGACCTGTTGGGTTAAACACCACACAGGATTTTTCCCAAAGATTTGGTTTGTGACTTCAGTCTTTCTTTTTCCTTGTAGCATTTGGAGAGGGCCAAATGTGAACTGTGTTGACAGCACTGGGTACACACCTCTGCACCATGCTGCTTTGAATGGCCATAAGTAAGTATTAATGTGCTATGTTCCTGCCCCACTCTTCAGAACTCAGGCCTCAGGTTGTCTTTTTTTCTTTTTTTCCTTCCTTTAAAGATGTACTAAGAAGGGATGCTGAAAAACAGAGAAAAACTAAATTTAGTCTGTCCAGAATTCTTGAGTCTGTATTTAGTGTATACTTTAAACCTCATTCCCTAAGCCTTGCTCCAAAATAACGTTAAAAGCTTCTTTTCCCCTCTGAAATGGATCAGCACCATACAGTGATCTGAATATGACACTCACATTCGGGGACGCTAGATCGTAATGGGGCTGGATAATCTACCAGGTAACCAGCCTCTTAATAAGCTGAAAAGAGATCGAGTGGTCGGGAGAATCTTTCTGTTTACTTTATCTTTCTGCTTGCCACTCTTTCCTCATAAAAGTAGCCTTGTACACAACAAGAACCATTCTTGAGGGGAAAATACACCAATAATATGGCCTATTTAATTCTCTTAAGTACAGAGAAGTTCTTCGGATTTGTTATGTGGGATTTGTGTGGAAGCTTTTCTGGAGGTGTGCTCTGGCGGCCTGAGGCAGGCCCTGCCCTTCAGTGAAGGGGAAGGGACAGGCCCAGGGCAGGGGCAGGCCCCGTGGGGGAGTGCAGGCGCAGTGGGTAGATTTGCTGGAAGATGAAAACCGAAAACCAGAGTGTAGCAAAAGAGAGGGCGCCGGCGAGAGTTTGAGGCCTAATACAAGAGAAGATAAGCTGTAGTAGTTTAGTTTTTAGAAAAAACAGTTTATTGGGACCGTTTAGACTTTTCTGAGCAGGGAGCCGGGCCCTGCCACCTTGTGGTACTCTCTACCACTTTCGCAGTATTTGGCCCAGCCTAAGTGACTCCACTGGGCTTCCCTGGTGGCTCAGTGGTAAAGATTCCTCCTGCCAATGCAGGAGACTTGGATTCGATCCCTGAATCGGAAACATCCCCTAGAGGAGGAAATGGCAACCCACTCCACTATTCTTGCCTGGAAAATCCCCTGGACAGAGAAGCCTCAGTGGCTACAGTCCATAGAGTAACAAAAGAGTCAGACATTACTTAGTGACTAAACAATGACAACAACAAAATGACTCCAGGATGCTTTTCTAAAGTGAAGTGAAAGTCGCTCAGTTCTAACCAACTCTTTGCGACCCCATGGACTATACAGCCTATGAAATTCTTCAGGTCAGAATACTGGAGTGGGTAGCCATGCCCTTCTCCAGGGGATCTTCCCAACCCAGGAATCAAACCGGGGTCTCCTGCATTGCAGGTGGATTCTTTATCAGCTGAGCTATCAGGGAAGGCCGTAAGATATGTTGAATGTGATCATTTTCTGTAGTGCGGTCTTTTCTGTAACCATCTTAAACAAAGCCAACAAATAATCTGTAGAGACTTCCTCCCCCTTAAATAGTGGGGTGAAAGTGAAAGTGAAGTCACTCACTCGTGTCCATGGTGTCTTTGCGACCCGATGGACTGTAGCCTATCAGGCTCCTCCATCCATGGGATTTTCCGGGCAAGAGTGCTGGAGTGGATTGCCATTTCCTTCTCCAGGGGATCTTCCCAACCCAGGAATCGAACCCGGGTCTCCTGCATTGTAGACAGATGCTTTACTGTCTGAGCCACCAGGGAAGCCAAATAGTGGGGTAGCCAGAGTTAAAGTGGATCTTGGACTTAAATGACTGTAGCCAAGTTCACCTCCATATTCTGTTTTTGTTTACAGTGGGGATTTTCTTGGACCTCATGTGCATGGGGATAATTATACATTTTTATCTGCTTAATTAGTGATGTCACCAAGAAGGAAGCCAAGTCCTCCTTCCTGGATGTATCAAGTGATGCCATATGTGTCTTCTGCTTGCAGAAGTTTCTGTTTACGTTTGCAACCACTCTGAGTCGCTCTGCCCGTCTTATTTCCAGCTCCCACTTCACCAAATGCTTTGAATAATGTGGTGAATAATGATATTTGTTTTGTGTACTACTTTTATGTAAGTTCTGTCCCTGAATGCTATTTCAACATCACAAACAAGGAAACCAGACTTGTTCAAGATAATGGAAAATAAATGGATTATCTAGAATATAGCTAAACCAGGAGGTGAAGAGACAGTTGGGGTGTGGTTCAAGATGACTCAGCCGCTTGTCAACAGCTGTTCAAGTAGTCAGGGAATTAAAAGGAAGAATCAGGTGATAAGCTCAGGTAGAGATGGGAGCCAGGTGAGCTCCTCTCTGTGAACGGGCTTCCTGCTACACAGACGTGCAGAGCTGCTGGTAGGAAAGACTTGTGGGTTCTGCAACTCACAGTCGATTTTTGCCTTTTAGGGATGTGGTCGAGGTTCTTCTGAGGAACGACGCGCTGACCAACGTGGCTGACTCTAAAGGCTGTTATCCACTGCACTTGGCAGCCTGGAAAGGAGACGCCCAGATAGTGCGATTGCTCATCCATCAAGGGCCCTCACACACCAAAGTCAATGAACAGGTTGGAAGGAAGGGACGCTCTCTCCACACAGCTCCAGCCAGACCTTGGCAGCCACCTCAGGCCCACAGCTCAGATCTAAGGGAACCAGCTCTTCCCTGGCCTAAGAGTAATTCCCCTCTTCCCAGTGCCACTCTTTTTAGTGAATCAGAGAGACCTTGTACCATGAAGGGTGTGTTTCGTATGCAGATTTGGAATAGTACTGTAACAGCACAGGGCTGGAAATAATGCATATCCTGCACACTCGCCCAGGGCTCGTTGCCATCAACGTGGCGGTGCAGCTTGAGCTGCTAAACAAAACACTCCAGCGCGTGTCAGGACTGTGGAGACCATATTGTTTTGTGTGTATCAGAACTCTCAGAAGTGGAGGGATGCATGCTGTTAGCTGAAAAACGAAGACACTTAAGTGGAGGCCAGAGGTGACACAGCGGAGTGAAGATCATTTCAGTGGTGTCCTCTAATGTTCACTTACGACTGACCATTCTTAAATTAACACGTGATGCAGTATTATTAACCAAAGTACAGATTTTGTTCATTTTCACAAAGTTTTATGCTAGTGTCCATTATTTGTCTTCATACCTTATTCAAGAGTCCATAGTGTATTTCGTTACATGGAGTAGCTTCAGCTGCCGGCAACAAATGCTGGTAGATTTTCTTTTCATTCTTATTCTGTTAAAAATTTTTTCTAATTTTCCTTGTTATGGCATCTTAGATACACCCATCATTTAAAAGTGGACATTTAATTTCCAAATACATGGGGGTTTTTAAGTAAAAAACAACAACAACAACAACAAAAACCACATTCTTTGATAAAGCAGAGTATTCTTAAAAAATAAAAAAGGCAGCTTTTGAGCAGAAACCCCATACACTGGCCATGGATTCAGGTGCCCTTAGACTGTACCTCCTCTTCTTTATATGTAGTCCTTTGGGAAAGTTATATTTGAATTATGAAGTTCTAGACCAGCCTTTCATGAAGTAACTCCCTACAGTTTGGGTCTGAGATGGTGTCAATTTGCAAGGAGATGGGCCCTCTCTCTATGACGAGCCATTCTCCTCTTTCTCTCTCTGCTCTGAGCTGAAGTAGGTGCTTGAATGAGAGAGATGCTGCCCATTCCCAGTAAACTTAGGATTCTTTTCCTAATGACATTGATGAGAGGAGGTTGTTCAGTGGCCTCTGGGATTAGATCAGGCTTAGTCCTCAAAAAAACCAGGAAACCGTTCTTGAAGTCCCTCCGGCAGCAGGACCATGCGCATTCTCAGTGAGCTGCTCAGAGCAGAGCGGGCTCTGGAGTCACGGAGAGGTTCGAGAAGACTGCTGCGGTGCTCCCAGCCCTCTCCATTTGGAGAAAGAGAGTGTGTGTGCTGTTCATCAGCTTCCCTTCCCCCTGCAGGCTGTATTTTCTGGATAGGTGAGCAACAGACATTCCAGATTGTTGATGAGGATGTTTGCTTTATAACATTAGGAAGGAAAATCATCTCTTTAAGTCTGCCTCTTACCTTAATGCAGTTTTACTCCTAGTTAACATGATGGTGATTGCTCTTACGTGGGGGAAATATTTTAAAGAGGTTTGCTATTAACCAATATCCCTCAAAGCTGAAAAATCACACACTAAAGTCCTCTTCATTGAAGACATTTTCAGCCACCATTCCTAATCCTGTCTCTGCTCACTTTTGCCTTGGAGCACAGCTGCTTGGGTTTTTGAGCCACTGGAGTGTGCTAGCTTGTCCTGCTCACAGCCACCTCCCGCCTGGAGTGTCTGTTGATAGGTGGCACCCCGGCCCCGTGCTTTGCATATCTGGCAGGCAGGTGGGTGGGGCAGGGGCTGGGCACAACCTCTGCAAGAGCTGGAAGAAACTAATGTACCTAGGCAGTGGTTACAAGTACTTCACTGATTTATTAAAAACCATTAATGTTGCTCCAGTTGGAAGCTTGGTCAAGAGGGGTGATGACAGATGACCTGGAGGTTGTCTTCTTTCGTTAACTTCCTTTTGAGGCGCCCAGAGGACAGATCCGAGTTGGTGTAGTGTTGGGACCCCTCAGGGCTGTGCATTGCATTGATATATTTCATCCATTTTATCATCACATTTTCTTTTCCTCTCCTTTTTATAGAATGCTCTTGAGATCAAAGAACTCAAAAAGTACGGCCCCTTTGACCCTTATATCAATGCCAAGGTGTGTACTTTGCTGCCAGGATTTCTCTGCATCATTTCTCCAAGCTGCACTTTCTGTTCTGTCCTCTCTAGCTTCCACTCTTGTCCGCTCAGACTCTTCTTCATCATCCTGACGTTTGTCTGCTTCTGCCCATCTGCTTCTTCTGGCTTGCCTGGGAATGGGAAAACACAGCTTCAAGGGATTTTGGTTTTGTTTTGAAAACCCATACCAGTTCTGGAAAGGTTGGGTGTTGTTTCTGGAATGTCTGAAAAGCTTCGAAGTGGCAGAAATGGGGAAATAGAAGGGACCATGTATAGCCATAATTTACTACCATGATTTCTAAAATCATTTAAATTCAAAAAAGAAAAATGCAATTAAAAGATGTCAGTAAATGATTTAATTGTACTTCCTAGATTAATTTTTTTAAGTTTGCTTTTTATATTTCTTTTGAGATGGAACCTGATTTTCCGTAGCTCGTGGTGAAGGTGTGGCCGAGGGGCATGGGTGACTCTGTTTTACCCGTAAAAGCTGCTGGTGTGGTTTCCCTCTCTTTCTTTGAGTTTGCGCCTGAATCTTTATTTAAAGCCTAAGTCTCTTCTCCCTAGCCATAGCTTCTCTCTCTGCTTGGACACTCTTGGCTCTTAGAACAGCTCAGAAGTAGGAAATGAAGTTGCAAGGCCAAGCAGGGCACTGGCCTTGAGTCTCCCTCCCTGGGCTGGGACAGATAACGGGCTGATGTAGTGATGAACATCCAGCCGCCGGCCTCTACTGCCTCTGGAGGCAGAGCTGGTGGGTTGGGTGATGATGTTAGCCCCTCTTCTCTGCGCTCTCACCTGCTGTTTTTGACTCAAGTTTTTGTTCAGATGAGGTTTTTCATTTTGGCAACAATCTGGAGTCTGGTTGAGTCACTGCATTGTTCACATCAGCTCCCTTTCACTTGCTCTGAGTTCAGCAGCTGCTGGGAAGGGATGCGTGAGGTCCTTCTGTGTGTTTCCAAATGCAAGGCAGATATTTCATGGTTTTCACTAACAGACACTGATTTAGCAAATGAGCTTCCTATGGGCTGGACCTCAGCGGGCTCTATGGGAGATTGCCCTCAGCTCTTGGGCCCTAATGGTGGAGAAGCAGTTTGATCTGGGGTGGTGAAACATGGTAGCTTTTGTTCTTGCCCACTCTTTCAATTCTGTTTCTAATCTTCCAGAGGGGAGGGTACTCTGTCTTCTTTTTATTGGAGGTAGTGTGGCATAGTGGAAAACCCTCATTGATCAAGGTCTTTCAAGTCAGATCCAAGTTTGAATTCTGTGGTGCCACTTACTGATGTTGACTTGAACAAGTTACTTTATTTCTCTGAGCTTTAGTTTCTTCTTCTGTAAAATGGGGTTTACCATCTAATTGGCTGTATTATTGGAGTTCAAATAAGATCATGTACATAAAGTAAAAATATCTGATCAGTAGTAGTATTTGAGATTCTGATTTTAAGAGGTAGACATCGTGTGGCATTTCTGAAAGGCCATTTTGGAATTTGTTCTTTGTTACTAGTGGGGGGCACTTAATGCAACATTGCTCCATTGGTCCGGTCAAGGTTTTGTTTTGCGGGGAGGCACCTTAAAGTGATTGTTTCCCACTTGGTGGTTGGTTAGTTAGCTTATAAAGCTCTGATTAAAGGGTAAGACTTTGGTTCTTAAAAGCAGATTTTCCTATCCCTTGATTTTACACACATAAAAGAAACTTAGTCTAAATGGAATAAGAACTTCTCTCTTTGGAAATAGTCTTCCCTCAGTATTCATGAGAATATTGCTTCTAGGACCCGTGAGGATACTGTACTCAAGTTCTTATAATAAAATGGTGTAGTGTTTGCATGTAACCTACTTCTGTCCTGTACACCTTAAATCCTCTCTAGATTACTTATAATACCTAACAGTACAACGTAATACAATAATAATGCTGTATAAATAGTTGCCACAGGGGGACTTTGCTAGCAATCCAGTGGCTAAGACTCTGCCTTTCCAGTGTAAGGGGTGTGGGACAATCCCTAGTTGGGGAGCAAAGATCCCATGTGCTGTGGGGTGTGGCTGAAAAAAGACTAGTTGCTATGTGGAAAATTAAAGTTTTGCTTTTTGGAACTTTCTGGACTCCCTCCCTGCCCTGAATATTTTTGACCCATGGTTGGTTGACTCCTCCGATGAAGAACTCATGGATGGGAGGGCCAACTGTGTTACCCTTTGCCTCTGCCCCACCCACCAACCCCTCAAAGGCCAAACGATGTAAACTCCATTAAAGGATAAAGCTGTTTGGGTTGTGCTAGAATGCAGACTCTTCTCGGGCTGATAAGATTCTAACCTCCCTAGGTTTTATTCCTGACTCAGTGGGTTTTTATTGACCTGGTGTGTCTAAGAATTGTTTTTGCTAAAGTACATTTGTATGCTGAGTCCTGTCAGGCACCTGCAGACACAAGAAGTTGCAGATGCCCTTCCTGGGAGCAGAGGGAGTTTTCATGAGCTTTTATCTTCCTCTTCACTCTACAGAGCCTTTCCTGTTTTGGCAAGTCAACATAAACCAGTCCAAATGTATGTCATCCTTAGCGAAGGTGAAACTATTAAAATTGTTTACTTACTCCCTTTTAAGACAATTTTGACTTAGTCTAAATAGCATAAGATGAGCAGTAGTCAAATTAATTTTATGGAAGATCTGGTTTTTTCCAGACACTTAAAAGTAATCCACAGTTTTAGAGCTGGAAGAGATCTGGATGTTCTCTAGACCAATTGTCTCCAGCAGTTCATCAGCTTGTCTGGCTGCATCAGAATCACCAGCAAGCTTTTATAACATTTTTTTATTTTGAAAAAATTTCTAGTGTACAAAAAGTCACAAGCGTAATGCAGTGAACTGCATTACACTCTTCTGCTAGATTCACCAGTTGTTGACACTTTGTGGCATTGTGCGTGCTTATACCATCTTTCATCTCGTGTGCACACTCTTGTGCTCTCATGTGTATGTGTGTGTACATATATATATATATATGTATGTATGTAATATATGTGACTGTTGTAGTTGATGATGAATTATTTGAGATTCCCTGGATTGGGAAGATCTCCTGGAGAAGGAAATGGCAACCCACTCCAGTATTCTTGCCTGGAAAATCCCATGGATGGAGGAGCCTGGTAGGCTACAATCTGTGGGGTCACAAAGAGTCGGACACGACTGAGAGACTTCACTTCCAGCTTCCATTTGAGATTAAGTCATAGATTTCATGACCCTTTAATCCCAAATTCTTCAGCATATATCTCCTCTAAGAATAAGGACAAGTGTTCTTGCCTGGAGAATCCCAGGGACGGGGTAGCCTGGTGGGCTGCCGTCTATGGGGTCGCACAGAGTTGGACACGACTGAAGCGATTTAGCAGCAGTAGCAGCAGCAGCACTTGGTATAACCAGAATACAAATATCAAATTCAGAAAATTCAGCATTGATACAATACCATTATCTAATATGAAATCAATGCTTGGATTTCACCAGGTGTCTCAATAATGTCCTTTAGAGCGATTTCTTTTTCTGGTCCAAGATACAGTCCAGGATCATACATAATCTGGAACGGTTATCCTCAGCCTTTCTAGTCCTTCATGACATTGACCTTTTTGAAGAGCATAGGCCAGTAGTTTAGTAGACTGTCCCTCACTTGGCGTTTGGCTGTAGTTCCTTGTGCTTGGGTTCAGGGTGTACATTCTTGGCAGTAACACCACAAGACTGGCGTTCTGTCCTTCCATTTCAGTGCATCGCATCACAGGGCACATAATGGCAGTTTGTTTTGTTCTTGATCGTGATCAATGATTGCCTGGTTAATATGGTGTCTGCTAGGTTGGTAACCTGTTTAATAATAGTTTTCCTGGGCTTCACCCTCAAGGTGCTACCTTGTCAGTCCTGGGGTGGGGCTCAGTATTAGTTCCCTTTAAGCTTTCATGTAATTCTAAAACAAAGCTTATTTAAGAACCACTAATCTAGGCTGACTTTCCACCAGAGCAGGATTTCTCTTTTCTCATCTAAAAAGTGGGCCTTATTTGTTTCTCTTCATAGTAAACAGAATCACTCTTGGCATCCCCCTTTTGGATTCCATTGATTTGGGGTTTTTGTGCTTGTTGATGTCTGTTTTCCTAAACCTTCCATCTGTTGGACAGAGTAGTGCCTTAAGAGCTTTGCAGAATAAGTCTGACTCCTCTTCCATGTGGTCCACATGGTGGACTTTGTCCTCATACTTTCACCTTGTCTTCTAAACCTCTGTAGACTCACTTCATCCTTTTGTTACCACGTGGCTGTGTTTCCAGGGCCTGTACCATCGTGAGACCTGGGAGCTGTAGCCCCAGTGTCTAACTTAGATCTGTCGTCAGTGGACAAGGGTGCAGTTGGACTGTGATCCAAGCGCTGAGAGGTGATGGTTTTGAATAGTTCCCAGAGAGAAAAGGCCATGGAAATGTTTCTAGATGGTTTTCTGCTGGTTGTATTGTGTGTGTGTGTGTGTATGTGTGTGTGAAACACATAAGTAATGGATTTATGCATTGAGTGGGGTCTCCAGGGGTAAAGGGTACTGGGATTTTTTAAAGTAATGACCTAGCAAGGGAAAAATGAAAGTGGACCTCAAGATAAACGGGAATGGAGAGTTTGTGCAAAGTCTTTGAGGAGAATTTGGATATTTCATTTCAGTCCCCTTGCTTAGTCCAGATTTCCTGGGGTGTCCACCCAAGGTGTGGCTTGAAAGGTGTGAAAAAGAAAGATTCCAGGTGGTTGGGAGTCTGTACCCTCCTTGGAGTCCCCCCCCGCCCCTTTTTGTGGTCCATGAATCCAAAACTTAGTGACTTCTTGCCCTGAAAATTGTCAGGCTCCAAGGGGAAGCGGTATGGCCTGTGTTCAATAGTCAAGATATGTGGTCACCACAGACATAAACTCAAGAGTACTGTTGTTACCAGACCATTTCTGGCAAGACTGAAACATAAACAAGATGCTTCCTACACTCAAAATAAACTGCAGAGTGGTGGTTAGGCCATTTTTAACATAGACAGGCAAGACAGTTTGCCTGGTGGGGATCAAGACTGTGCCTTTAGTGAGACAGCTTTGTGGTAGCTGCTTTAGTTCTGCAGAAACCCAGAGAAGGCTTTTTTCCCCCTCTGCTAGATAGTTCAGAGTTTTATGGTTCTTCAGGCCCTAATGACATGCTTTTTACAGATTATTCTGGTTGTTGAGAGACAACTTGGATATAAAAGAGACAGCAGTGTCTACTTTAGAGTAAATGAGTTTTTCTGGACTGGAGTTTTAATAAGAATAAGCTGAGTTTCTTGGCCCTTGCTGTCATGCTAATCTTGAGATATAAAACGCAGAGAGTCGTCTTAAACTTCCTCGGGTTGCAGCTCTGCCCCAGAGTCCCTGTACAGGAAGCTCCGGTGAGTTTTCATTGCTGTAGTGGTCCTTGCTTCTCCTTAGCAAGTGAAGTGACAGCTCTAAGTTTTATTCATGCCATAGCCTAATAGGAAATAGGCGCCTGGGTGGCCTGAATGGTGTGTTTGACACAGGAGCCCCAAGGATTTACCTCTGGCCCAGCATTTCTCCTGCTCTCTAGACTTCCGGGTTGACATGGAATTGGCCCATTGGACTCAATTGTATCACAGGAGACCATTGCTAACTGGCTGTATTCTGTGGCCAGAG
Source organism: Bubalus bubalis (assembly GCF_019923935.1). Lineage (NCBI taxonomy): Eukaryota > Metazoa > Chordata > Mammalia > Artiodactyla > Bovidae > Bubalus > Bubalus bubalis. The sequence continues at coordinate 42,849,080 of NC_059158.1, read as the reverse complement.
AAGTCTTGTCTGTACCTTCTCAGCAGCCGCTCTCCTAGAGCTGTGTTGGAGCTCAGCGCTGCTCCCTGTGTTTATCTGTGTGCATTTATCTTTGCATGTGGCTCCTGCTACCACCCTTTCTGTCCTTGTTTCATTTTTAAAAAATTCTTTGCTGTCATTCTGGCCTTTGGGGGCCCTGCTCCTAGTAGCTCTGGATCTTTCTGATACACTTGGAGTAGCTGGAAAAAATGATGCAGTCAAATGCCAGATCAAAAGCAGATGGATTTGCATGCATGTTTGGGTAACTCCTAGTTTATTACTTTGAATATATTAATAGATTTAAAGCTTTTGTGGAAACATTTAATTTTTACCTTTTGACCACTGAAAGGTGCATAATATTGATCTGAAGGACACACACCCCTGGAAGCTTTGTTTCCCCCAAATGGCAGAAGTCTCCTGGATAAATTCAGGAATCGCAAAATCCTGTGAGAGAATTATCATTTTCGTTCATGCCTCTAAAAAAGGAGAGGTCATGGAAATTTCTCTTTGTCTACTCTAGTTATACATTGTCAATAGTAGTAAAAGAAAGAGCAATGATTAACATTTTGCTTCTGGTGATTGATAAAGCACAAACTTGTCCTGTTTTATCTCAGGTTCTGCCTTTAGTCTGAAACAAAATTGGCATGTGGCTGTGAATTTGAATTAATGGCAGTGTTCCAATCTTGAATATTTTGCACCTCTCACACAAAATATTCGAGTGTCTGATTGTATCTTTCTTACCTAAGAAATCCTTCCCTGCACAGCTGCAGATCCTGCATGCAGTGGTTGGGGCAGAATTCCAGAGCAGGCTCAGGGCAGCCTTTGGGTCCTACATTTCTCTGAGACTGCGCTCAGGCACCTCCAACCCTTGGCAGTGGCTGTTGGCTGATATGTTGAAAGTGATTTGGGTGCTCTGCTCTGCTACTTTCATTGTTGGCCGATTGATTTGCATGTAAGAAGCTACGCAGATGACAAGCTCATTCCAAAAAGCTTGTGTGCGAGGCAATGGATGGTCAGTAGATCCAAAATCAGAACCACGGGGTTGGCGCAATAGAAATTGTAAAACCAGTCGAAATTTAAAATGAGTCAATGGCAGTGATATCACGGGCGTTCATCTGTGCCAGGGCTGCTCCCCACGGCATGCCGTGTTCCCAAGGTGGCTCTCTGTGCTGTCTGGAAACATGTTCACATGGCATAGAGGAGACTGCCAAGGCTAAGGAGCCGCTGCTCCCCTCTGGCGGTAACTGAGGCTGATCAGAGCAGTTGGCCTTGCTGGCAGCAGAGTCTGTCTGGATTCTGACATAGTTCTACTAGTCCCCGAGTATTGCTGCTATTTTTCTCATTTAAATTTCAATGGTTTTACATGTGATTATCCCAGTGTGTGCCCACCTGCCTGCCGGTCACCTTTCTGATGGTCATCCGCCTGTTAACTCTTTAGAACAATGACAACGAGACGGCCCTGCACTGCGCAGCGCAGTACGGCCACACTGAGGTGGTGAAGGTCCTCTTAGAGGAGCTGACTGACCCCACCATGCGCAACAACAAGTTCGAGACGCCTCTGGACCTGGCCGCACTCTACGGGAGGCTGGAGGTGGTGAAGATGCTCCTCAACGCCCACCCTAACCTCCTGAGCTGCAACACTAAGAAGCACACCCCTCTGCACCTGGCAGCGAGGAATGGCCACAAAGCCGTGGTACAGGTCCTCCTGGACGCCGGCATGGATAGCAGCTACCAGGTAGCAGGGCGGGTGGCCCTCCCAGGCCCGGGGACCTAGTCCTGTTGGAGAAGGCACGAGCTCCGTGCTGCTGGGCTGTGTTCCTGTTTAGCACGGTTCACATCACCTTGTCAGATGCTTCCAGCTGCTGACTCATTGTAACACGAAACTTTAGAGACAAACTCCTCCAGTGAGTCTATTATTTTTCGTTTCTTTTCAGGGGTAATGCTACTGCTAAGTCACTTCAGTCGTGTCTGACTCTGTGCGACCCCATAGACGGCAGCCCACCAGGCTCCCCCGTCCCTAATACATGGCGTTATACCCTGAAAAGATGTGCTTACGGACGCCCTCTTGAAATTAGAAAGCTTTCATTATCTTCCTCTACCTGTGCTCCCGCTGCCACCATTCGCACCTCCACAGTCCCAGCATCTTGGTGTTGCCGGCAGGACACAGCCTTCCCCTTTGCTGGTAGCTTTCTCCCTCAGGACGGCCATTCCTTAGGCTTGGCAGCCACCAGAACACAGTGGAAGTTACGGCGCTTCCACCCCCTTGTCCTTTTCTTCTCATCATTCGTTCCTCCCAGGAAGGTGGGGTTTTGGGGAGTGTCACCTGTGGGTGGCTCCGAGGGTGACTGTGCAGTTATTGGTGTGTGGCCTCCTGGTGGCGCATCAAACACCCTCTACCAAGTGTGGGCCACGATTGTGGTTTTGGAATCCAGACCCGAAAAGTGGGAAAGATAATGACAGAGAACTTCGTGTGGTTTATTTTGTTTTCCGTCCCTTCTCGTCTGTGTCCCGTTTGTCATGTGAAGCCACGCCAAACCTGAGTCACTGTCTGATGACATCCTGCTCTGCGCTCTTGTTTGCTTTCCAGACGGAGAAGGGCAGTGCTTTGCATGAGGCTGCTTTGTTTGGCAAGACCGATGTGGTGCAAATCCTGCTGGCTGCAGGTGAGAGGTCGGCAGCGCTCTTGTCTGCACAGCATGCCAGGGTGGGGATCGCTCCCCTCTAGGATCTCCAGAGGGGGATTTTTGCCGGCTGCCTTTGAACCCAATATGTATATCTCCACTGGTTGATTGCAAATGTATGAATTGTTCTTGAATAGCTGGATAAAATGGCTTTGGATGAAAATGTTGGTTGTGCCTCTTGGGAGCATTAGGTGTCCTGGAGTTTGACCCTCGCTTGAAAATCCTCACTCCCCGGGTCCACCTGGTGTGCCTTTCTAGGAATTGATGTCAACATAAAGGACAACCGGGGACTGACCGCACTGGACACCGTCCGGGAGCTGCCATCTCAGAAGAGCCAGCAGATAGCGGCACTCATCGAAGGTATGGATCCATCTCCCTGCCTGGCCGGCCAGAGGACCAGCTGGGTGAAGCAAGACATTGGTATTTGGAACAGCTTTTTTTTTTCTTTTTGTTTTTCCATGTAGATCACATGACTGGAAAAAGAAGTGCAAAAGAGGTAGACAAAACCCTTACACCCCAGCCACCTCTCATCTCCAACCTGGACTCTATATCCCAGAAGTCTCAGGGTGAGTCAGCCCTTCTCTGCCTACAGGGGGGTCTCAGCTTGAAAAAGGTTGAATATTGAATGTTCTTTAGCAGAATGGAAAAACTTTGATCTTTGATTTAAATTATAATTTGGAGGATTGGGAGTACTTAATAAGTTCATATTCAAATTCATTTTTTCCCAGCTACTGTATGAAGCTTTCTTGGGCAAAGCTTAGGCCATAACTGTGGATGTCTTCTTTTATACTTTATTCTCTACTTTTAGAGTTGGCTCCGTGAGAGCTGTCCTGGGATGTGTGACGGATAGGATGATCTCAGGATGAACTCAAATCTCAGTGAAACATTTTTTTTCCCCCAACATACACTGTAGTGCCTTGAATATAGCTGGCCCACAGTAAATATTTAATGAGTGTCATCTGGTTGGTAGCTATATATATGGCAGGTTTTAGTAATGTATCATTTGTCCAACAAATGCCGTCTGGGTGCTAGCGTGGGCAGTCCAGCGTCTCAGTCATTAGCTAGGATCCACCTCTTCAGGTTGATTGAGCAGCCCTTTTGGATCCTAGGTCCGATGGATGAGAAAGACAGAATATGGGCTGACACCTCCCCCAGATGCAGATCACAGCCACATACTAAAAAAGGAAAGAGATTTTTCAGAGGACTGCAGAGATACAAGGGTTCAGGGCTTCCCAGCCTGTCTTTACTGTGGAGTCCCTGTTCCCCTCCCCAGTCACATTTCTTTTCTTGACCTCATAATCTGCTGGTAATGGGATTAGTAGTTCACTAAGCTCTTAGCTTTCAAGGATTTTACAGTTACAGTTTTGACTCTGCAAGTGACCCAGAGATCCCCAGTCTATAACCAGATCCCTGGTTACTTTGCAGACAGAGTCACACATTTGGATCCCAGGCACCCTGAGGTTTGTAGTTACCTAGCAAGTGAGTCTCAACAGCCACACAGCATCCCCATCTCAGAGAGGCTTCACCATCCTCTGTTTTGCTTGAGCATATGGAGGTTCTTGTTAAGAACTTAAAAGAATTACTGAAGTGTTTTCAGTTGTACTTTGCTATATTTTCTGGTTTACGTTCATGCTGTCATGATATTGAGGTATTTCGGAATTTATAACAATCTTGGGAGATGTCCTTCATTGATGTCAAATGTTCCATCTTGAACTAGAGAAAATTTTGTTCAGTTCTCAGAGTATATAGTGCAGATGAAACTCTGTATTTAGTCTTGTCCACGGAGAGAGCTGTGATTTATTTTCCTGCTCTGGGTTAACGCTGGTCAAGTTCAGGTGACCGGAGGGGCTTTGGCTTGTTGCCATGGTGGGAAGTCCGAGACTGTGTCCTCCTCTCACCGATTCTTGCCTTCCCATCCCTCTTTAGGTGACCTGGAGAAAGCAGTGACTGAACTGATCATCGATTTTAACACCAGCACAGAAGAGGAGGGTCCCTATGAGGCGCTGTACAATGCTGTCTCCTGCCAGTCCCTGGACAGCACGGCCAGTGGACGCTCGTCCGACCGGGACTCTGTGAGCAGGGAGGCTGAGGCGGCCGGAGGGAAAGCTGCTGGAGTGAGGCCTGTATGTGGCTGGGGTTCCGTTGTCACCTCTGCTCTGCTGGGGAACGGGGGAGGGGAAGTGTGGCCCCCAGTGCCAGCTGCGTCTCGGAGGCCTAGGCTGCCTCCACCTGCTCTCCTGGGGGCTCCCCCTCTGCCTTTCTCCCTCTTGCTTAGTGTGGTCTAACTATGCAGGTCATGTTGAGGTATAATTTTAGTTTCTCAGTTTCAGTATAACCTGTTGGCATCTTTCTGTTACTCGGTTGTCTTTAGAGCAAATTGAAGCATTTTATTTGGGTTAGGCTCAGCACTGCTTCTGTGTTTGGTGTCTTTGCTATGTATTGTTGGTTTCTTTCCAGAGAGCAGGTCCATTGATGGAAGAGCTCACTAAATAACTTCCTGTCTGCCCTGAGTACGTGTTGATCTTCCATTTGCCCTTGAAAAGTTACTCCCTGGATTTGGACAGAGTCTGTGTTCAGCAGGGTTGTAGCAAGGCTTAAGCAGATGCGGATATGTTAGCATATACCTTCCCATTTTTCCCATAGTCATAACCGTTCAGGCTTTGAAATGGTGGAAGGAGGATAACTCTGAATTTTTCCCTCAAAAGGTCAACCTTCCCATCTGACTGGTTCTTTCTATAGTACTTGCTTCTTCTAGCCTTGAACACTGTTCTCCAGACTCCTTACCCCCACTGTCTCCTCTGGGGCTTTGCTGTGAGTCTAGCCCCGAGTCAGTGGTCCCGTGGCCCTTCCTCCCTGCTCTGGCAGCACTGCAGTTTGAGGCTTTGAGCACTGTGCTCCTCATAAACAGGTGCTGCTCTAACGGGATTCCAGTGATAGTCCCACCTTGGGGCATATTTTCAGGTGTATATTACATCTTCCTGTTGGAGAGGCTGGCCCTTCCCTTTGGTGGGAATCTGGCTTATGACCATTTTGATGATCCTTTGGCTGCCTGGTGATCCTCGGACTTTTCATTAGTGCTCTGGGCATGGCCAGATGGTTTTGGTGTTCTCTTTTGTTAGACTTCTGGCCCTGCCCTGTCCCAGCATTTCCACATGGATTTTGGAAAGGCCTGCTGACCTTGTGGCAGCACCCCCAGAGTGGGTGTTATCAGGGAGTGTGATGAACTCCTTGTCGGTGGTGAAAGCAAGCTTGTGTGCCAGGCACCACTTACAAAGCGCTTCTGCAGACAGAGCTAGTTTGTTTTTGTCTGTTTTCTCACTTCTTTCACTGTTAGGTACAAATAGGCCAATCCAACCTGTGGAGGAAGACACTGCCGTCTGCGGCGCTTACCAGTGATGCCCATTAGAGGGAGCTGGAGGCTTTGCAAGAAGAACACAGGGTTGCTGAAGTCAGCTTTGAATGACCAAGTTCCTGTGGGCTTAGCCACTGACTTACATGGGCTCTTTGTTCATCCCACTCTAGGAATCTAGCCTCCTGTGGTCCTGCTAAGTAGAAACTGATGCATCTTGGGATGCCTCTTTGCCAGTTTTACTTGAGGATGTTGTGGCTGTGCCGCCTTCCTGGCCCTTGATAATTAACTGTGACCAAGGGACTGTTCCCTATCTTGTAAACACAGCGAATAGTTATGTACGAGTCAGCTTTGTAGCCCCTCGGCCAAAGTTTTCATGGTAGAAAAGAGAGACTCATGCTTTTCTTTCCTTCCAGGGTCCCTGGTGATCACCACTTCCATAGAAACCTTTCATACTGTTCTTTCTAGGCATCTCTCATCTTGAAAGGGCATCTAGGCTGAGTCATTTTTATTATGCTTCATTCTGGTTTTCCTCAGTTATTGTGTCCTTTGGTTGGATAACTAGTGAGATTATGGGCCTGCTCCATTTGCCGTTCGCCTCCTTATAAGGTGTCACTGGGACCATGTTTGTCCCTGTGCTTCTGGAGCAAGGAGGGTGGGGAAAGTGGACTTAGTGGAAAATTCATCCTAAATAGCTTTACTTGGCTTGACCACATTGGAGTTGTTGCACCCATCTGGTGGCAGTGACTATGGGAATGACCAGATTATCAAGATACAATACCAGCCAGTAAAGTGTGTTTAACAGAGGGATCACAGATGTCGAGTGCTAACTAACGCGGCGGCAATACCAGCCAGTAAAGTGTGTTTAACAGAGGGATCACAGATGTCGAGTGCTAACTAACGCGGCGGCTCCTAAAATGGGAGAAGTGTCTTTCCTTACAGGTTTCTTGGAGGCTGTCACTTAATTCAACATTCACCTCCACCCAGATATTTAGAAATACTCTTGTTCTAGCAACACAGTGAGCTAACCTACAAGCCAAGGAAGGGGCCTGCAGGCCAACTCCCTTCCCTGTAGGAACATGAGCTCTCAAGCATGAATAGGACTTTGGGATATGAAGACGCTGAGAGTCCAGCAGGGACAATGGCAGAACTCTCTTCGACTTTGTTTCAGCAAAGATCGTTCTGTGTGTTCCTGAAACTGTCTACTGTGATCTTGATAATCCTTTCTTCAGTGAGTTTCTTGCTTAAGGGTAGAGAGTGGTGAACTGAGGCCCACAAACAGCTGCCTGTTTTTGTGAATAAAGTTGTATTTGGAACATAACCACACCCACTCATTTACATATCCTCTATGGCTGCTTAGATGTCCCCCCTGGCAGAGCTGACCGAAAAGCCTAAAATATTTACTGTGTAGCCCTTTAAGAAAAAGCTGGCCAACCCCTGTGAGGGCAGATAACTGACAACTCTTCCTTTTTTGAAATGGGCTGATGAAATAGGACTTTCATATGCTAATGGTACATAATAGTGCTCACTGAAGACAGTGACCAAGGATAAGAGGCCAGTTCTGAGCTCTGCTAATAACTAAGAATAGCATCAAGTTTGGTGGCTCAGATGGTGAAGAATCTGCCTATAATGCAGGAGACCTGGGTTTGAACCTGGAGTAGGAAGATCTGCTGGAGAAAGGAATGGCGACCCTCTCCAGTGTTCTTGCCTGGAGAATTCCATGGACAGAGGAGCCTGGTGGGCTGCCGTCCATGTGGCTGCAGAGAGTCAGACACAACCGAACGGCTAGCACTTTCACTTTGAGCAGGAATTGATGTTTTTGTCCTAGATTGCTCTCCTCATTATTTCCTTAATAACTCTGGTTTGTTAGAGCTCTTACAAGTTGGTTTTTTTTGATTTACTGTTTCCTCTTCTCCGGTAGATTGAAAGTGGAGCCACCGGTTTTCCTACACTGGACTTTGTGTATTGCTATCATGAAGGACATTTTCTGATGAGGCAGTTGTGTTTTTAGTGCTGATATTTCTCAGCGTGGCCAAGGATATGACAGACGTGTTTGTAATCTCTGCTATAAAGATCAAAAAACAAAGCAACGGTATTTGAATTGGGTGTGTGTATAGAGTTCTCCATCTATTCAGATACTAAACCTTGAGTTTAGTCTGTCAGGGGAATTCTGTACATTATTCTTTTTTATTCCCAAAGGCAAAGATAAGAGTAAACCAAAAAAGTTAGGTTCTCGAAAGAAGAGATAGTAAAATACTTATTTTTCTTTTCTACAGAGGGAACGTCCTCCGCCTCCAGCAAAACCACCACCTGACGAAGAGGAAGAAGACCACATAGATAAGAAGTATTTTCCCTTGACAGCTTCTGAGGTAGAGAGTTGAGGATTTATTCCCATCACTGAAATATGATTTTTTGCTAAGTGCATCCTGTGTGTGCTTAAAGAAGACTTTGCTATCTCATTTTCTTTTCACCTCTTTGGATTAGTAAATTTCTGTTGTGTGTATCAGTAATCCAGAACAAGACCTTTGAAACTCACCCAAAAGTACTAAGCAAGGAATTTTACCAGGGCTGTCTAGCAGGCAGGCCATTTATTGATCTACCCTGCCACATGGAAAGCCAAACATCCACATTTTCTCCTGGCTCCATTTTGGCTTTTGTAACTGTGTTGTCTTTTCATACAAAGTGTAGCATACCCCCCCCCCCCCCCCGCCCAATCACTGTTCTCTACACTGGATCAGATTAGCAACCTTTTTAAAAAAAAAATTATTTATTTATGACTGCACTGGGTGTTCATTGCTGTGCCCGGGCCTTCTGCAGTTGCAGCAGGGACTGCTCTCTAGTTGCAGTGGGCATGCTTCTCTTTGTAGCGATTCTCTTGTTTCAGAGCATGGGCTCTAGGTGCCTGGGCTTCAGTAGTAGTGGCTCATGGCTCTAGAGCACAGGCGTAGTTGCCCTGTGGCATGTGGGATCGTCCCAGACCAGGGATTGAACCCATGTCCCATGCATTGGCAGGCAGATTCTTTACCACTGAGCCACCAAGGAAGGCCCAGATTAGCAAGCTTTGCTTCTGACCCAAAGATCTTGTTTCCATTTCTGCATTTTCCCTTTTCATTTCCCATGAAGAATCTTGCACCAGGGCAAACATGGAAAATGTCATGAAAATTCAACTAGAGGAGAAATAGGAGTCAGGGAACAGGTAGGGGACATCAAAGGAGGCTATTTGAAAAGAATAGTTCACTTTTTAAACCAAGAAATGTTGTCATGGGCAAATAGTTCAATCTTCTAACTTAGGTATATGAAGAAAATCATATTTTCCTTAATCTTGCATCTTCCTAATGCTCCTTTAACACTTCCCACCATTCAGAGAATACATTTATTGTTTATTCAAAATATTTTATAATTTCAATAGTCTTTTGTAGCTCATTCAGTGCCCTATTATTCTTTAACTTAAAAATCAGCTAACACACATTAATCAATTAAATCTCATTACTTAGTCGCCAGAAGTCAGAGTTAACTTTTTTTTTTTTTTACTGCTGTGGACCATCCAGTGAGACAGGTTCTTTTATTTAATATAAACAGCTGCAGCCATAAGGATGACTTCAGTTTAACAATGTGTATAAATACAAGGAAATCCTTTTAAGAATGTAGAAGTCAGTGTTGAAGGTAGGGGCTGATTTACATGCTAGGTACAAATTCTGTCCTTATTTTTTTCTATCCCTTAATTACAAAATACTTATTATTATGTCTTGATTAAGGTGTCTCTAGAATTACAGGCTCTAGGATAATAATACATTGCCAGCAGATACACGTGCATGTAGTAAATCCCTACATGTTTTTATGTAGAGATTCATTTTATTACTCCCTTTTTACAAGGAGAAGCCTAGCAATAACAGAGCATCTTCAGTCAGGGCTGGGTCTCTGTAAATGCCTCATGCCGCCTCTTTAACAAGGACTTGGAGTAAAATTGCTGAAGTCCAGGGGTAAGGGGAAGACTCGTACAGAAATACTGGATGACCAGCACTTTCTCTTCTCCCAGGACTCTCTAGGGCATACAGTTTGGCAGTAATACTGTATCAAGAAGTAGTAGGAGGAGAAATCTCCCTACAACTCTTCTGGATTGGAGACTGTCTGAGATACATATTCCAATAGCCTGGAATTCTGGATCAGTTGGACCACCATAGTCAACATTTGGAAGACCCTGAGAACCCTGGCTTTGCTTCCGAAGCAATGATTATACGTACATGAATACAGAGATGATGTGGTCTGGGTCATTATCCTTTTAATGATCCAGACAGATTCTGTTCACTGTAGTTTGAGTGGATAGATCTTCTCCAAAAGTGGACTTAAAAAAAAAAAAGTTTGGACTCTAGCCTTCACCATCTTCATTTCTTATACACTCAAAGCTTTAATACCCCAAACCTCATATCGTAGGAGGTGCGCACACTCTGCCCTGGTGTTTGTTTCCCATTCCTGAGGCATCAGATCATCCACAGAAGCCTTTAAGAGAAACTGAGTGTGCCTGGGTCCAGGAAAGCTGATCAGCGCAACGGCCAGATCATGAAACTGCCTTAAAAAAAATCAAACATACACACACATATATTCAGCTATTCAGATGTTTTCACCATACCAAATGGGCTGCCAACTGCATCGGACTCACGAGTGTTTTCTCTCTGCTTAGATGTGCTGAATGTTCTTGGGAAGCTGCAGCTGTTGTGATATCTCTTCCCAGAAAGCTGTCCACACCCGGGTGGGCCATCCCATGGTCACAGTTAGGTGGCAACTGGTAGTTGCTTTTCTCTGCAGCTAAAATGTCACTCTCCATAGAGCAGAGAATACATTTTTGTTTTTTGTGGGGTTTTTTTGGTTGTTGTTTTTGATTTATTGCAAGCCCTGGAAGAAAGGGGAAAAAAAGATAAGGAGTAATTTAGTAAAAAGCAGAATCCTTTCTGTTGAAAATCAGTTACTGCCTTATTCTCTGTGACACAAGGCTTCTTGAGTGGGAACTGGGAAGACTTGCAGAAAAGCAGTTTATTGCTTTTTCATGAGGTTTTAATCCATAGCTGGCAGAGGCCAGGACCAAGAGGAAAAGATCACCCTATAATTGTGTGGGTCTGAGCAGGGGACCCTCATTAGACATCTGAAGTGGGGAGAGGGTTCCGAGTTGAGTGGAGAAACCATACTTCCCAGAAAAAAATAGAGGCCAACTCAGTCTAGAGTCTGGAGGAGGGGTGAATTTTTTGGCCCTGCTTCTGCTGGAAGCTTTCTGTGTAACCTTGAGCAAGTCCTGGGACGTCTCTAGGAACTGGGTTTTGTCATTCACTGAAGGAATGAGCTGGGACCAGGTGCTCCTAGCTGTGGCTGTAATGGGTCGGGCCCCTCCAGCGCTGTCATCGCTGGTTCTCTGCTTCCGGTTGTCGTGCACAGGAGCTAGGCAGGGAGTGAATGCAGGTCCAGTGGCCTGATTTTCCAGATGGAAGTCATCAGCCCTGTCCTGCTTGGGAAGAAAGGATATTATAGGCTGGGCACCCAGGCTGTCAAATACCTCGCAGAGAAGACTGCCTGGGGCTATGTGAGAGCTCTGACTGCGTGTAGAACACTCACAGAATCAGATTTCCAGGGCTCTGCCTAAGTGATGGCCCTGGGTGTGTAAAGTTGCAGAACACACATTCCTGTCTGTGAAGCCTGTGGTGTTAAGTTGATGCTGTCTGAACTGCTTCATGGCCCCTCTTTGTTCCCTTAATTGTGTTCCTATGACGAGGCAAAAGGAATAAAGTAATACAGGCAAATGGCTCCTTGTGATGAAATAGTTTTTAGCTGTCAGGTGGCCCTCAGTAAGTGGAGGTGCCTGCTGCGCTCAGCAGAATTTTGGAGAGACTGTCACTGTCTTTGGAGTGGCAGACTTGTTAGCAGACAGGAGCTACAGTCTCTCGTTGGAGCTGAGGCTGCTAGAATCTGTTATCTCATTAGGCTGTAACGCTGTGAGCTATGCCTCCAAGAAGCCAAATCCTGATGAATCACAAACCTGATTTGTTTCCAGTGAGCCGTGGGACATGTCAATAAAAGAGCAGGTTTCTAGGTGCACCAGAACGCCTGACGTGTAGGGTCCCCTTGTTTGTGAGATGGACTCGTGAATCCCTCTCACCCTGTCTTTCGTAATATATCCCTTGTTCCAGCCAAACTCCTCAATCAGAGATTTTGTGCTTTGGTTTGCTTTCGTAATAGCCAGTATTATATTTAATTTGCCTGTGAAACACATTGGATTCTTAGCACCGATGAGCCAGAATTATCCTCTATAGCAAGTATCTCCATCCTCTCTCAGTGTGACTGTAGCATGAACCGTTGTGTTTCTGGCTTGTGTTGAGACACTTGGCTCCTCCGGTACCGTGACTGACTGTGGCTACAGGCCTCCAGCTGACTCAAGCCGGTTGGCAGATGTCGGGGCCAGCTCCGGCCAGTCATTTCATCAGAGACACTTGGCTGCCTGGATTAGGGGTTTCTCAGGAGACAGAGCTGCTTTTTCTCCACTGAAATTCGTCCTTGCCTCTCTTCAGAACAGAGATTGGTAGAATTGATTTAAGATTGTGTTCTCCTAAGTGTGGTAGGAAGCCAGCTTTGGGAAAATCCTCATCTGTAACCCTGGGGCCTATGAAGAAGGGCTCACAGAAATAGAGGATTTGCAGAAAGCTTTGTTCCTAGTAAGTGTATGTCAGTCAGGGTTAGTTAGACATCATTCTGATCCCCTCTTGAGAAGAGGGGAGGGATTCCAGCCTTTGGGGTACTGTGTGAATGTATGAAATATTAGAAAAGAAACATGGAGAGAGAAGGTCTTATGATGCCTGGTGACTAAAAACCACTCGGGAGGTGTTAGCCACAGAAAAGAGATCACACAGAGAGGGGCGAGGCAGGGGAGGGGAGGATCTTGGATTTTATTTATGGCATTTTGAAGGCTGAAATGAGGGAAGGAAAGGGAAGTGTTTTAATCAAAGGCCATTGAGATTTGAGGCCCAGATGTGTAGCCAGGAGAGTGGTTGTAATTCCCTGTGACACTTATTTACCTTCTCTTCCCCTCCTCTCTTCCTCTCTGAAGAAAAAGGAGCTGATAATCTCAAATTTGTTTGACATAACCTGTCTGGGTGTTAGCCTCCTGCCTGAGAAGTACGTGCTTTCTCTCTCAGGTCTTGGCCATGAGACCCTGGGTTCAGGGGAGCCCAGCCAAGGAGGAGGATGAACACCCTTATGAGCTGCTGCTGACAGCAGAGACGAAGAAGCTGGTGTCTGTGGACGGGAAGACAAAAGGTAGAGCCCCCACCCCCTCCTGGCAGAAACAGCTCCAGAAGGGCTGAAGGAGACGATGGTGTTCCTTGGGCTGGGCGAGTTGGGTTTCAGGGCATTCTGGGTGGTGGGTGTGTTATGGCCTTTCGTTTTCAATACCCCGGGCTGGAGTGGACCTGTCACCTGTGAGCATGTGAAACAAGGAAAAGGTCAGGTCAGACTAGGTGAGTGCCGAGGGAGGGGAGGCTGGCAGTCTTGTGGCCGAGGTTGATTTGGGGTCTCAAATCACAAATCCTCAAGTTCCTGAGGTGGAAAAACAAGCCCAACAAGTCATTCCCCTTGGGTTCAGGCTGCCGGCACAGACTCCGCTTTGAGGCCTGACCTCGGAGCGAGCCACTCCTGGGGAGGGGCCCGTGATTGGCTGCCACCCGGTAACTGGAGTGCTCAGTTGCCTTGGCCTACTTTCATCGCCTCTGCGAAATCCAGCTTCCTCTGTGAGGGGTGAGGGCTGCAGGACTGAGAAGCGGCCAGGCGGTGCACTTGCGGTCCCCACCAGGGTGAGTGGGCCCCACTGGAGCGTTTGTGACGGCCTCTGTCTCCTAAGGAAGGACAAGAAGGGTGGTGCGATTCCCACTGCTGTGAAGGAGCCCCCACAGCCTCTCGCAGCTCCCTGTAGCCCGCCGGCCTGGGGCCCTTCGCAGGCGGTTAGCGCCTCCTTCCACATTCTGACAGCCCGGGGCGCAGGTAAGAGCGGGGGATGCAGTGCGTCTTTGACAGTACCCTCTATGAGGGCTGTCAGGGTAGCGGTGGCTAAGAGAACGTGTGTGGATGTGTCTGATACTGCAGACCTTATTTTTAACAGTCCTGTGTAAAAGGTTTCTCCTTAAGTGCGTAAGTTTGTAGTTATTTTCATAGTAGTTTTGATTTGTTTTTATGGTTTCCATTTGGAGCTTTTTTTTTAAAAAAAAAAGTTATTCAGAAACAGTAAAATTCAGCCTTTTTGTAGAGAGTTTTGTGAGTTTTGGCAAATACAGTTGTTTGCCTGCTGCCACCACAATTAAGATAAAGCATGGTTTCCTCACCAGAAGGTTCTTCTGCATTCCTTTGTTGTCAGTCCTGCCCCTCCCTTACAGTCTCGGCTCCAATGTCTGTTCCTATGATTTTTGCCTTTTCCAGAACATTGTATAAATGGAGTCTTGTAGTACATACCTACAAAAGGTTCCCAGACCCAGTTCCTGTGTGTGTGTAGGTGTGCGTGTGTAGGTGTGTAGGCTTCCCCACACCAAGAAGCAATTCTCTGATGTCATTGGGGTCTCTGAGACTCCAACCTAAGAGGCTCAGTCCCATGAGACCACCCTCCACTTCAGATGCCGCTCATAAGCCCAGGTCTGTGCATCTGACCAACCGGCTACACGTTGGAGGCTCCAGTGACCCACTCCAGCTCAGGATGCCAGTTCCAAGTCCAGGTTGTTACCTGGACTTCTGACTGACTGGCTATAAATCAAAGATTAAATGCTGCATGCCTCACAGAACTGAGGGAAACCCACATACTCACCAGATTACCAATTTATCATAAAAGGATATTAAAGGATACAAAGCAACAGCAACATGAAGGGATACATAGGGCAAGGTCCCGGTGAACAGAGCTTCTGTCCTCGAGCTTGGGGCCTGGCCTACTGGCATGCAGAAGTGTTCTGGTTTCCCTAGCATGGAAGCTGTTGGAAAAAGTGGGAACGACTGAAAAGCTGTCTTTTTTGGTTTTAATGGAGGCTTCATTGCCCAGTCATGATTAACTGAATCATCCTCCAATGGCATTGATTGAACCTCAGACCCCTTCTCCCTTCCTCAGGAAATCAGGGGATGGGACCAAACATTCAACACTCTAATCACATGACTGGTTCCCCTGGCAACCATCCCCCACCCTGGGGTAGGATCCAGAAGTCACCTTCATTAATATCTTAATCAGAAAATTTCTTTTGTTTTGGGAGTTATGAGCCAGGAACTATGAATAAAGGCCAAATATAGCTGAGAAATATATTTTTGTCATCTGAATGACCAAGTATATATTTCCTATAAATCACAATATTCCAGTACCTTTTTGAGTCTGGCCCTTTCACTTACCATAATTCATTGGGACTCAACCTTGTTCCATGTATTAGTAATCTGTTCCTTTTCATTTCTGAATAGTATTCCATTGAATGGATGTACCACAATTTATCCATTCTCTAGTTGAGGGCCATTTGGGCCATTTTCAGTTTTTGGCAGTTGCAAATAAAGTTACTGTAAACATTTGCATACAGGCACTTCTGTGAACATACTTTTCATTTCTCTGAGGTAAACACTAGGAATGAAACTGCTGGGTGCTTTATAAATATATGCTTAGGTTTATAAGGAAATGCCAAACCATTTTCCAGAATGGTTCTACCATTTTACGTCCCATCACAGTTACAATTGCTATGTATGTTCTCTGGCATTTAATATTGTCAGTTTTTTTAAATTTTAGCCATTCAAATACATATGTAGTGATATTTCACTCTGGTTTTAATTTACATTTCCCTAATGACTAATGGTATTGAACATCTATTAATCAGATTCTTTGGCATCCTTGTATCTAATGAATGGTCTGTTTGGATCTTCTGCTCATTAAAAAAAAGTTAGATTGTTTCTTATTATTGAGTTGTAAGGATTTTTTAATATATTTTGGATTTAAGGTCTTTATCAGATATCTTATTTTCTCCCAGTCTGTAATTTGTCTTTTTATCCCCTTAACAGTGTCTTTTGAAGAACAAAAGTTTCTTGATTTTGATAAAATTCCGTTTACCCTTTTTTTTTTAATGGATAAGGTCAGTAATGTTTTTTCCCTGTATTTTCTTCTAGAAATGTTACAGCTTTTGTATACATTTAGACCTAGGATTTATTTTTTTTCTTCACATTTTTTGACTGAAGTATAGTTGATTTACAATGTTGTGTCAATCTTTGCTGTAAGCAGTGTGACTCAGTTATACATATATATGCATTCTTTTTTAATGTAAGACTACTATGATTTATCACAGGATGTTGAGTATAGTTCCCTGAGGTGTGCATTAGGACCTTGTTGCTTATCCATTCTAAATGTAATAGTTTGTAATAGTTTGCATGCATCTAAGCAGAGACATTACTTTGCCAACAAAGGTCCGTCTAGTCAAGGCTATGGTTTTTCCAGTGGTCATGTATGGATGTGAGAGTTGGACTGTGAAGAAAGCTGAGCGCCGAAGAATCGATGCTTTTGAACTGTGGTGTTGGAGAAGACTCTTGAGAGTCCCTTGGACTGCAAGGAGATCCAACCAGTCCATTCTAAAGGAGATCAGTCCTGGGTGTTCATTGGAAGGACTGATGCTAAAGCTGAAACTCCAGTACTTTGGCCACCTCATACAAAGAGTTGACACATTGGAAAAAACTCTGATGCTGGGAGGGATTGGGGGCAGGAGGAGAAGGGGACGACAGAGGAGGAGATGGCTGGATGACATCACCGACTCGATGGACGTGAGTCTGAGTGAACTCCGGGAGTTGGTGATGGACAGGGAGGCCTGGCGTGCTGCGATTCATGGGGTCACGAAGAGTCAGACACAACTGAGCGACTGAACCGAACTGAACCCCAAACTCCCAGTTGATCCCTTGCCTCCCCTGCTCCCTCTTGGCAACTACAAGTCTGTTCTGTATGTCCATGAGTCTCTTTCTGTTTCATAGGTTCGTTTGTGCCATATTTTAGATTCCATGTGTAAGTAATGTGGGCTTCCCTTGATGGCTCAGTGATAGAATCCTCCTGCCAGTGCAGAGACTCAGGTTCAATCCCGGGTCAGGAAGATTCCCTAGAGAAGGAAATGGCAACCCACTCCAGGATTCTTGTCTAGAAAGTCCCATGGACAGGGGAGATTGGCAGGCTATAGCCCGTGGGGTCACAAAAGAGTTGGACATGACTTAGTGACTAAACAACAACCACCTAAGTGATGTATAGTATTTGTCTTTCTCTTTCTGACTTATTTCACTTAGTATGAGCATCTTTAGTTGTACCCATGTTGCTGCAGATATTATTTTCTTCTTTTTTATGGCTGACTAGTATTCCATTGTATATACGTACCACATCTTCTTTATCCATTCATCTGACAATGGACATTTAGGTTATTTCCATGTCTTGGCTATTGTGAATAGTGCTGCAGAGTGGGTGGAGCTCTAATACCTGCTCTAGGCGTTTAGTAATAAATCATACTGAAATTTAACCCTTAAAGAGTTTAATGCTCTGTTTGAAAAGGGTGTTTTTTTTTTTTAATTTTTCAAATTTATTTTTTAAGTTTTTGGCTGCAAGGCATGTAGAATCTTAGTTCCCTGATCAGGGATTAAACCGGAACCCTCTGCATTGGAAACAGAAAATCTTAACCACTGGGGACCATCAGAAAAGTCCCTTGAAAGGAGTTCTTAGTGAGGAAAGAATCTTTAGCATCATGGAGGAATGAGATTCTAATTTTTTCTTTCAAAGATCTGCTCTGGAACCACTATAAGGTCAGCTGACTCAGCCTTTGAAAGGAAGGAAAGGGGAAAGTCAGATGAACTTCGTAAATGGGGCCAAGTGACCTTGATAGGAAATTTCTGCCCTCAGGTTAAGAAATCTCTAGGTCCAGGGGAGAGCTGCCCAGGAGGACTTCTGACCTCACGTCTCATGATCCTTTGCTTTGGTTTCTTCCAGCTCTGCAGTATTGGGCTAACTGTTGAGAGTGGGTGGTGCTGGACGCAGATTTAATTGAACCACAGCATGAGAAGTGTGCCTGCCTCTAGGCAAGCTGCTTAGATCACTCAAAGGGCTTTCAGACAAAGGAGTGGCGACATTAAGTATGAAAATAGGCTCTGCCAGTTTCTCAGTAGCCTGGAAGAAACGCCTGCTAGGATTGGTCAGAGTGAGGCAAGTCAGCAGATGATGTCGTGCGTTAGTACATATTAAATTTTGCCTGCTTTTCCATTTATGTCATTATCTTAGGCAGCTTTTATGAATTAATTCATCAGTTTTCAAAAAGGCCGTGTTAATGAGACTACCAGAGCTTTC
Organism: Bubalus bubalis; assembly: GCF_019923935.1. Taxonomy (NCBI): domain Eukaryota; kingdom Metazoa; phylum Chordata; class Mammalia; order Artiodactyla; family Bovidae; genus Bubalus; species Bubalus bubalis. The sequence continues at coordinate 42,830,686 of NC_059158.1, read as the reverse complement.
AGCTCCTCCTCTATAATACTAGAAACTACAATGTGAGGGGTGGGGTAGGAGTTATTTTTAATTACATTTTAAAATTACATTCATTTTAGCTCACTGAAAGGAAAAATTTCAAACAATACAAAAGTGAATACAAATAAAATGCTCAGATTTTTCTCACCTCTCTGCTACTCAGTTACCAGAGATGACCATAGTTTGAAAGTATGTTATTTTTTACTTTGGGCCATGTGCTATCTTTATATAAAAGTGATCATATGAAATTGTTTTGTTTGTTTTTAACTTAAAATAGGATCATATTTTACAAACTATTTTGTAAACTTTTTTTAAGTTGTTCATAGATCATAAATAAATTTTGTCACAGTTCTAGAAGTCTACCTTATTATTTTAAAATTGTTGTTAAACAGCCCATAACTCATTTTAAAAAATGTTTTGTTTTATTTAGAACTTCATCATATGTATATATTTGGCTGTACCGAGTCTTAGTTGCAACATGGGACTAATTGCAGTGTGTGGGATCCAGTTCGCCAACCAGGAACTCAGCCTGGGCCCCCCATGTTAGGAGCACAGAGGCCCAGACACTGGACCACCAGAGAAGTCCTTCCATAACTCATTTTTCTATTCACTAACTGATGGATGTTTAAGTTGTCTTCAGTATGACTTCTCTGTTATAAATTATGCTGCTGTGAACATTCCATACAGACATTCTTACACTTATAAGAGTGTTTCTCTAAAAGACATTGACAGAAGGTAGAATTAGCAGGTCAGAATGTAGATGCATGTCTAGATCTGTTGGTGGAGCCACTGGGCCCCACTTAACGGGGAATGAGTGTGTTCTTTGCCCTATACCTTTACCAACACAGAATATTATCACTTTTTAATGTTTTTCCCCATAGTAAGCAAAGAAAGTGACTTTTGAATTTGGCATTTCCCTGATCCAGTGAAACTGAGCATCTTATCTTATTGATTAGTATTATATATTTAGTCTATGAGTTGCCTGTCTTTTTTCTTTTCTATCATTTTCCAACTTAGAAATTAATGGTAGTAGAAATATTTTGTTTAAGCACTGATAATATTTGGCCAAAGTGGTGCTCAGCATAAAGTTTTTCTTCTTAAATTCATTTTTTAAAAACAAGAAAGACTAAAACTTAAGCAGGAGAAAGTTTCAGAGAGCAATTAATAAAGATAAAGACAGATACAACAGGTCACCTACTTTATGGTATGCATTTACACTTCAGTTAAACACAGAAAGAAAAAAAGAAAGCAGAAATGAAAATTTAAAAACAAAGCAAAAAGCAATAGGTTTGATAACTAGAATGAAAACTTGTCTGTTTTTTAAAATATCTCAACATTTCTGATCAAGAAAAGGGGAACACAGCATTTAGGAATAATAAAAGAAATATATGTAACCACAAATTCAGAGATTTTAAAAATTAATAAAAAGAGAATTAATAAGAATAAATTTTATTTGGCTAGAGTTGCTCCCGTCCTCTTGGAAAGAGTTGTCTGGGTGAGTTACTGAATTAATCACGATGACTAGTTGAGGAGGGGATCATACTGGCATTTGGTGCCCAGTGACCAGGAATGCTAAGCATGCAGGACAGACCTTCACAGTGAAGACATCCAGAAATGCCAGTAGTGTCTGTGGAAAAGACAAAAACCGACTGGAGAAAACTTTAATAGATCCATGAAGTGGAAAGCCCACCCTCCCTTCCCCAGTAAAGGCACTAGACTCAGATGGTTTTATGACAGTGTTATCCAACTAGATATTCCTCTGTTATTTCAGTTGTTTCAAATGTAGAAAAAGCCTTCTGAAATCTTTATACTGGACTGGAATAGCAGAACAATGCTTGCTGTTTCGTGTAGCACAGTCACTTATTTCTCTCAAGGGTTTAGCTCTTTGCCCCCTGAACATTGGGGGTATGCTCCTGCTCAGAGAAACGGTGGACAAGTTTGTTAGCAAATGGGAAGGTAGCCAGGACCTCTGAAAGTCACTGTTCTCTGTGGCGCTTTTCTGCAGCATCCACTAATAGTGTTTCGGGCCAGGTCAAGGGGTTGCTTAGCTTAGGACAGTGATGCACGATTATCAGAAGACAGCGCTACATGGGGAGTCCTTGGCACATGCTACACCTCTGAGGTCTTAAGAAGCAATTAAGTCATCACTCCTGAGAGCTGTGCATTTTGGTCTGTGTGAAGTTCGTGAAGACCTTAATCTTTTTGAAGGGGAGGAAAAATGTTATTTTAGCTTCTCTCTCTACTCCCACATCCAAAGTGCTGCCAGTTTCCGAGCCTTTGGGGAATTCCATAGTGTGAAGTCTGGCTTTTCCTTTCGGCAGCTTGGGATCGAGTTTTGTCAGGTCTGCTTTCATTGCACACCTTTTAGCAGAAGGCCCACTTGTAGTTTAGTGAGACTGTGGGGAGAAGATTTAAGTAAGCACCTGTATTCAGTCAGCCATCTTAACATGGAAGTCCAGGCCAGCTTTTCTTGGTAGATTTCAAGGAGTAAATTTGGGTGCTTTTCCCAAAGGCAAAAACTGTAAATGAGAGAGTGTAATAGTTCAGCCTCATCTTCAGAAGCTTCCTCTTCTCTCACCCCTTATATCAGAGGAGCCCTATTGTATCTTTTCAATTTGTATTTCTGAGTTGGAGCAGTTTACTTTTCTTTCCATTATGGAATAAGTTCGAGCTTTGTAAGCTATGTATCCAAGAGCTAAGCTATTTTCTTCCACCGAATGTATCAACAGCCATTTATATACATATGTATACATGAGACATATTTAAAATAATCATAAAAGGTCAAAATATGTTAAAGTGGTATAAAAGTAGTTTTAGAGTTCAAAAAGGGATAAATTATGTCAGTGTAAGAGATCAGAGATGGCTTTATGAAGGAAGTGCATTTGAGCTGAAACCCAAAATAGAGAATTCTACTTGATGAGCAGAAGAAGTGAGGAAGAAGAGGGCCTTTCCAAGCAGAGGATGTGGCATTAGCAACAGTAAGATGGTGGGAGACGATAGCATATTTGGAGACCGGTAAATAATCCTGTGTGGTTGGAACAAAGGACTGGTCGTAGAATATTGGATCTCAGATGGCGGTCTGTATTCCTCAGACAGTGGAGTGTTGTTGAAGCTTTTTGAATGAGGTGACAGGATAGAAGCCACACTTTAAGAACAGTCAGCACTCGGTGTCCTCAGAGGATTTGTTCCTGGACACCCTCCCCCTCCTCCCCCGACTCATAGCAAAATCCCTGGACGCTCAAGTCCCTTATATAAAATGGCATAGTTTTGGTATATAAGCTCCATGTAGCTTCCCAGATACTTTAAATCATCTGAATTACTTCTGATTCCTGATACAATGTAAATACTGATAAGTAGTTGCTGGCCCATAGTACATTGAAATTTTGCTTGTTGGAACTTTCTTGGATTTTTTTTTTTTTTCTTTCTGAGTATTTTAGATCTGTGACTGGTTGAATCCACCAGTGCAGAACCCATGGATATGGAGGGCTGAGTGTATGTGTAATTGTAGAATCTTAGATTGCGGTTGAGAGAGACTGGAGTTAGGAATACCTTGAAGTTGAGAGATCTCAAGGAATCTCTTAAAGGAAATTAGAGCTCAGACTAGAGGGATGATAGGAAATGACTGGAAGGAGAACATGGATAGCAGAGGTTTTAAATAGGTAGCATTAACAGGATCTTACATTCATCCAAATATGGGTGAATGAGGAGGAGAAGGCATTAAGGATGAGTCTGAGGTTTTGATCCTGGTTAATTGGGGAAGTATTGTGCAACTAACAGAAACAGGGGATTGAAGGAGGGGCACTTTTGAGGAAATAAATCCAATTCTGGATTATGTTAAGTTTGAGGGGTTTCAGTTACCAAAATATCCAGCTAGAAGTATTCCATAAACTCTTGGAAATGTGGGTCTGATGTTCAATAAAGATGTAATGATTAAAATACAGATTCATGAATCATCCACCTTGAAGTGATGGATAACGTAAGAGAAAATCAATTGCTGAGGGAAAGATTAGAGAGATTGAAGATGTCAAGAATAGAACTTAAATTTAGCAGCAGAGAGGAAAAACATGGAAAGATAGCCAGGATCATGCAGTGTCTTAGAAGCCAGGCTGAACTTCCAAAACCCCCCAAATAACTGTCTGTCTTAAATCAGATAGTCCAGAAGTAAGAAGTCTAGAGCGAGGATGGCAGTTCACGGTGTCCAAGGATCCGGTTTCCTTCTGCCATCTTACAGTTCAAGACAACTGTTGAAGTTTAAGCTATCAGCACAGGCCAGAAGGAAGAGAAGAAGAGCACTTTGAAGACAGTTCTCAGAAGTTGTACAAACCACTCTCACTGATAGCCCACGGGCCAGAGCTTGGCCACGTGGCTACACCTAGCCACCAAGACGAGAAATGTAGGCTTTATTCTAGGTGGCTGTGAGCCAGTCTAACGAAGCCCCATGACCAGGGAAGGAGGAGAGAACGGGGACGACTAGCAAACAGTGTTAATACAGTAAGAGAGCTAAAAGGATGAAGACGAGAAAAAGCACTGGGCAATGAGACGGCCTTTGGTAAATCCTAGGTGAGAAGATATACTTCTCAAGTGGGAAGAGATGAAATTATCCCCAGAGTTTGACATGATGTTGAAAATAGTTACGGAGGTTTGATCTAAATCATCTAAGTCAATTGGTGCAATTATCTTCCCAAAAGTACACCAAGGGAAGAGGTGAGGAATTGATCTTACGGTGAAATCATAGTTTTCACGAGGTGAATAAAAGCGTGACTGAGCCTGGTAGTGAGGCTTGCATTTGGATTCCTTCTCTCCCACTTCTTGGTCGGCAGCTTTGAGGAAGCCGTGTAACCTCTTTAAGCCTCAGTTTCTACGGGTAAAGTAGGGATACAGATTCTTCCCTCATGGTTGTTGTGAATATTAAAAGAGAACATGCTTAGCACAATGTCTGGCACAGAGGAGCCAGTACCTAACGCTTGGTAGCTGTTGGAAGACAGCTGAGTTAAATTGGTAGAGGACTCAGTCAGTTGTTTCTTGAGTATTCAGCAGGGCTCAACATTCCAGCAACTGGAGAAGAGAAAGCAAATGGTTGTGAATAACCAGTATTGGAACTGGCAGAAGATCAAGGGAAACAGAGATGGCAAGTGTTCTATTAAATCAGGCCTGGTTAAATATCATGGCCGAGTGGAAGCTGATCCAGGCAGAGCTGGTGATGCTGAACAGGGAAGTGTGAGGGGCCAGAGGTCCCACAACAGCCCGTGAACACTTAGGGAAGAGTTTAGGGAAACAGGGAGGTGTCAGGTAATCAGGACCAAGCCTAGTAGAACGGTCCTGAGTCTCATAGCCGAGCTGTGCCCGTGGGCGCTGTCTTGGGAGGACGTGGCTCCTGACCTGAGTGCTCTCCACCGTGCTGTCACATACAGCTCTGCACTAAACTTGCAAGACGGCTAGACCTGCCCTGGCATTTGAATTTTATTCTGCCTGGTTCACAGGGCCACTTAGAAGAAACCAGTCTTCTCTGTTGAGCCAGGGGAAAGGAAACCAGACTCGGCGCCGTGTTAGCATGAAGAACAGTTTGGAAACCGTTGTAAATGAAAAATGCTAATGATGGCAGCTTGCATTAACTGAAGGCTTCTTACGGGCCAGCCGTGCGCTGGGTTCATTTACACTGATTAGGTCATTGCATATCTCCAGACAAATCTTCCGAATAGAGGCTATTTTTATCCCTGTTTAATAGATGAGGAAGAAAAAGTTAGGTGTTAGAGCTGGCCCTTAAGCCCTAACGTGGCCATATCCAAAGCCTGTTTAACTATGAGGTTAAATCATTTCCCCTGAAGCCCTGCTACTATTCATGTTTTAATGTCACAGAGCTGGAAGGGAACTTAGGTCATCTAATCACAGATTCAAACCATACTAAATCTCAAAGCCTTGGAGAATGCATCCCAGCCATTAATTTTTGAGAGAGACCCAGAGAGGGAAAGTCACGGGGCTGCAGCTCCAGCTTGGGCCTCCTGAATCCCAGTCCAGCTCTTGTTCTGTTTCTCGGGTTGTCATGGAACAGTGTGGACTCTGTCTATTTGTCTTGTCAGATCATGGTCTCCAGCAAGTGTCTGGATAACCTACTCAGTACCTTCTTTCTGAGGGAAGCACAGTGACCCTCCAAAAGCATCGCCGTACTTGGGAGTTCCCTGGACACACACAGTTTCTGGCACTCACCACTGTGACTAAGCGTTTGGAAGGTTCTAATCCTAAGGGCACAAAGAAAGTAGAACAGCCCAGGAAACTGGAGTACCCCAGCCTTCTCCTCTGAGCCTGAGGATTGTTTTAACGTAGCAAGTCCTCTCACACTCTGCATTTTTCAGCCCTCATTGAAACTGGCAGGGGTGACTGGAAAGGTGTAAATGTTAAAATGTTATTGTTCAAAAACCCTTGAGAATCCCCATGGATCATCATAGTAATTAAAATGCAGCAGAGAAGACCCCTTGCTTCAGCAGCTCACAGGGCAAAAGGAAAGTGCACACCCAGAATGAATAAAAATGGAAAGTTGAAGGGACTTGGAATTAGCATGCTGGTGTGTCCTGCTGGTCAGTGGAGCAGCGGGCCTCGGTGTATGGGGAGAGTGAGGACACAGCCCTCCCCGCGTCCTGTTCCCCCCCGTTCCTCTCCTGGAAGGGCAGGTGGGAGGAGTGCCATGGGCAGTGGAGGACGAGTGTTTGAGGAGCTATGGAGCTCCCAGGGCGGGAGCACAGTGATTATCAGTCGAAGGAAGGCCTTGGGCCGAGGGTTCTCTTCTGGAGTCCATGAGCCCTGGGCACAAGGGTCCTGTCTCTGCTTTTTCTAATGTATTTCCACTTTTTCTGAGGCCTGTCAAGGCCTTTCTTCTCCTTCAGTGTCCAACTCAAAATCTACCTCCTCTGAGAAGCCTCTTGTTTCAAAGTTATCACATGCTCATTGCTACTCACTGTACTGTGCATTTGGTTTATACTTTTCTTTAATCTTTGCTTTGAATTCTAGTTATTTCTTTATATGCTGGTCTCTTCCAATAGCTGGTAGGCTGCTGGAGCAGAGGCCGTGTCTTCGTCTTTGTATCTTCGGGTGCTCCCTGAAGATGGATATTTCGCACACGAGTATTGATGGAAGGAGGGCTCACAGTGATGGTGCTGGGCCCTATTTCTCACTGGGCTCAGTTTCTCACTTCAGCCTTCTCACTGTCTTACCTTTGGTCACTTCCTCCTGTGTCGAGACTTATAAGGATGATGTTCGTTCTTGGCATGTGCAGTGTTGTTGACAATCCTTGTGACAACCTGTGAGGAACAGAGAAGTAGTAGAAGATCTGTGAACAAAATATGAATAAGAACAGGTGTTAACACCTGTTTGGAGCTGGCATGTGCCAGGCATGGTCTAAATGCTTCGCATATAAAATTCCCATAACAATCCTATAAAATAAATACTGTTAAGATCCCAGAATTATAGATGAGATTGCCAGGCACAAAGAAGTTCAGTAATTTGCTTAAGAGCTGGCTTTGGTGTTGGGGCTTGGGGGAGATCTGGCTTTTGATCGGTGTATTATATTGTTAACACCTTGTCCCTAAGAGACCTAATATTATCCTGACTTTACTGAAGGAAAGGACCATTGAGTAGGTCTTTTCCCACTTATTGATTTGCCAGGAAATCTAGCTTAGTCTTGGATATAGTATTTTATGAGAAAGAGTGCCAGCTTGTTGAGATCCTCAGGTTCTTAGATCTTGACCAGCTTTTCAAATGCCAAGGTGTCTTTTCTTGGAAATTGCTGGGTGAGTCATGTCAAATAAGAATCCCTTCCCATGATTTCCTCTACTCTGGTGGACTGTGGTTTCTCTACTGGGATTATAACCCTCAGAAATTCTTACTCTTTGCATATTTCCTCCTGCCATAAGGTTCCATTCCTTTTTCCACCCACTTCCCTCCTCCAGCATCTGTCTGTTAGGGAGCTCTTGGCATGTGTCTCTCTTTCTGCATTGATAGCCGACATGAGTGCATGGCTGTTGGACAGGGCCTTCATTGTTGGCGATGCCAGCAGCAGTCAGAACGTGCTCTGTGGCCTGGGTTCCAAGGTCCACCCAGGCAGTGTGAGCCTGGCTGGCTCCCAGTTCTGGACTGGTGTTTTTCTTTTGTTGTTGGATTCCCATCTCCTCAAAAAAGTTGTTAAGTAAGGAGGTAGAAGCTGGTGCCAAGGAAGAGAAGCCTGTTACCAGCACCAGCACCCTCTTTCACATTCAGATGCGGTCAGGGGGACACTGCCCCCTGGGCCAGAACCTAGAGGAAGCTGGCCATTAGGGTATGGTCCTGGAGATGGCCAGTTTTCCACTCTGGTTGACTCCCACTTCCCTAGGAAGTCCCATTGGCCCGAATCACCATTAGATGCTTCTGTGTCCCCAACGTCAGCCTCATGGGCAGCTTCATGCACACTGGCAGTTGACTCACATGGTGTTCATACCCCAAAAGTCAGGGCTTCCTGAGGCCTGAATGAAGCCATGCAGAACTCCATGTACGCAGCACTTTTTCCCTGGAGATACGATCCAGGCTGTTCAGGGCTTATTCAGTGCTCTGGACTTGACCTTTGGGGTTTGGGGTGTGAAAGTCCCAAAGCAGTCAAGAATAGAGGAAGGAGAGGCCAGAGTTCATGCTTCTGGGCTCCTGTGGGTGAGTCATCAGATCCGCGAAGTGGAGCTCCTTGGCCACCCCCCCACAGCCTCTGCAGACCTGCCAAAAGCCGAGCCAGCTGTAGAGACCAAACTGTCCTTCGGGTGGGGTGGGGTGCATGGAGCCATATCCCTGCTCAGGCCTCAGGGTGACAGGCTCAACGTTTGGAGAGCTGGTTACCGGGGTCCTTCCTGAAACGCAGACCTAGCACTGTGGGACCCTGGCGTCGGGCTTGGGTGGTGCAGGGTTGTGTGTGTGAAGTGCGGCCCTGCTCACCTGACAGCCTTGGGACTGCGGGCCTGCTGACGGGGGTGGCGTGCTGTGCAGGCAGGCCCAGGAGAGGCCTCCCAGTGGGGCTCTGCCAACCCCGAGGGGAAGTGTGCTGTCGCAGTGTGGTGAAGACGTGCCTTCTCATCACTATCAGAACATAAAAGGGATTTTTAAGGACCACGCAGGCAACCTGCTTATTTTAGATCTTGAAGCCCAGCAAGATGAGATCACTGCCAAGGCCACCCAGCGAGAGAGCAGATAGCAGGACTAGAGCCAGGTGTGCCGACGCCTGGGTCTCCCCCACCTCTCCAGACCAACCACCGGAGGCCTGAGGGCCTTAGATTTCTCATCTGTAAAAATAGTTGAGCTTGACCCTTTGGGTTCCAAGATCCTCTGATCTCATGAACAGTTTGGAGAGCTTTGTGCAGACTAGAGAATCGTTTGGTGCCGGTACCGTACATTTCCACTTACAGAGAAAGTCGGGTTGGACATTAGCCATGGAGTGTGAACTAGTGCTCAGCACAGGGTTGTCATCTGCCCTGCCGATGTGGGTTAAAATCGCTTATAGGTCTGAGTTCGTGCAGGGAGAGCCTGTTCGGTGTCCCGGCACGATACTGATGTTGGACTCTGATTTGGTCGATTATTTATGCTACCTCAGGGCAGAGGTATTTGGTCCCTCGGGGAAGCATGCAGTAGTGGCTGGCCTCACGAGCTGGCAGTGTCGGGTTTCCGGGTGTTGGGGCCGTCTCAGGAGCACGGCACGCGTCTCAGCACTGACAGATCAGACCCTTTTAATTTCAGTGGACCAGCTAAGGTTAAACTTAAACAAATAGGAGCAGCTGGGAAGCTTTGCAAAGAGTGAGATGTGCACATTCTCAAAAAAAAAAAAACCTGTGTTCCCTGAGGAAGGAAGGAAGAGGGGTGGAACTCTGAATCGCTGCCCGCCCCCCCTCCAAACCCGAGGAAGGAAGCGGTTTATTTCTCTGCTGGTTTGTTTTGCACTTTCAGTTAAGGAATTCCAGAAGTCGCAGGTTGTGGATCATGACTTCCATCACCTCCCCCCCACCCCCCCACTGTTGCTGCTTGCCAGAGGAAGGGAGGGCGGGTGGCTCTAAATAACACTTTGGCCTTTATGGAAATGTATCAGATGTTCCAGGAGTGAGTCTCGCTTGCTCCTGCTTGCTTGTTGGCGCGCTCTCTCTCTCTCCCTCCCTCTCACTTTTACTCCACATTCACTCTCCTCACTTGTGTCCTTTCTGTAGGATATAGTTAGCACCTCCTGTCGCCTTATATAGCAAGGTCTGGTCGTTAATGTTAACAGAAATCTAACAACAAGGAAGGCTGCCAGATAGCATTAATCAGGCCAGTGTTTGGAATTTCATAAATGCTCTGACTTTGGGTACAAATTGGACATTAAGAACAATACGAAACTGTGTTTGCTGACTTCTCTCTCCTCTTCTCTCCCTCTGCCTGCTCCCCAGCCATCCAGCTTCTCTTCCTTTTCCCCTGCTTCTGAATTCCTCTGCTCGGCCGTGCGCTCGCTGCATTGGAACTTTGTTGGTTTTTGCCGTGTTTAATTTTGTTATTTCTCTGTCTCTCCGTCCACTCCAAGACCACAGGCAGAGCAGCGGTGGCCGGAGCCAGGACTCTGCGGAGGGGCAGGACGGGCAGGTCCCGGAGCAGTTCTCAGGTCTCCTCCACGGCTCCTCCCCGGTGTGTGAGGCGGGGCAGGACCCTCTCCAGCTGCTCCCTGCCCCTGGCCAGAACCATCGAGAAGGGTCTCCTGCGCAGGGTGCCTGCCCCGAGGAGATGCAGCTGGAGCAGACAGGCAGGCGTGTGTCCGGAGCCTCCCTGCCTCGCGTGCTGGACCAGAGTAGGAGAGCGGGCCACCCGGCAAGCCTGCCCCCCGCCCACAGCCAGACGCACCCCAAAACTTCAATGCGCACGGCCTTTCCACGCCCTGGGGGCGCCGAGGAGGAAGGTGACCCGAGCGGGGCCAGGAGCCGAGCCCCTCCCACCAGCAGACCCAAGGCTGAGCTCAAACTCAGCCGCAGCTTGTCCAAGTCTGACTCTGATCTCCTGACCTGCTCCCCAACGGAGGACGCCACGATGGGGAGCCGGAGTGAGTCCCTCTCCAACTGCAGCATTGGGAAGAAGAGGCTGGAGAAGTCGCCCTCCTTCGCCTCTGAGTGGGATGAGGTAAGGCTGCGTGTTGTCTCGAGGAAGAGAGCCAGGCTGGCTGAGCCCCCCGCGCTCACCCGGGTGCCGATGCCCAGGACCAGCATAGGGGCCTCGGCTGCCGGCTTCCTTCACACTTCCACCAGAGTGTTTCCGACAGCTGGGAGGGGGCAGGTGCCCTGGAGCCAGGACAGGGGTCTTCGTGCCTGCGTGGCAGAGGACAGGTCCACTTACGGTTAATCTGCAGGGCGGAGGCCCAGCAGAGCAGGACTGAGGGAGAAGCAGTTCCTAGAAGTGACATGCTGTTTGGAAATATTTGGATCCCATCGGCCTAACTGAGGGAGCCAGACTCGCCCTGAAGATGCTGCGGAAGAAGTAGAGGACTTCCTGCGAGCCTTCAGGAGGAAGAGGGGAGATGCAGGGCTGGGGGATGGGGCTTTGGGAGAAGCTGCTGAAAGGGAACCAGAGGGGGATTTTCTGTTTCCCGCTGCGTGTGATTCTCCTTTCCCAGGAAGACCACATGCTCTCCCGGCAGAAGCTTCTGCCCATCCCACATTCCTGGGTTGGTGGGGCAGAGGGCTAGGTGGTTCAGGAAACAGAGTGATTAGTGAGGAGAACACATTTGGACTCGGAGGCCCAGGTTCCTTTCAGAGCCATTGTTATAGAATAGAAATATGTGCCCAAGTATTTTGCAGTGACCTGTGACATGTCTTCCTGGGCAGAAGAATGTGTTTCTCAAAGCTTGGTAAACATGCAGGGAATGTTCAAGTACTACCTCGCAGGCTTCTAGCTGAAAGGAAGCTGACTTTGAAGCGGACTGGATCTGTCTCCCCGGAACATTTTCACAAGATGAATTTAGCTCTCAAAGAGGAGGGGACCACTGCAGCTGGCATGTCCATTTGAACATTCTGTAGACTAAATGCCCTACCCAGCCCATCCGGGTTGCAGCTGTAAAAGTTATGTAAACCAAAGCTAATCCCATTCCCAGTATGGGAACAGGGCGGGGCCAATTCCTCCAGCACTCATCTCCAGATAAGATGAGGTTTAGGACTCTGTTTAGTCAGGGACAGGAAGATCCTGTGCCAGAGGAAATCTTCGCTGTTTGGCAAACCAGGATTTGGTGGTGAGCCTGTGGCTGATGCCAGGCCACTTAAGGAAAGGTAGCTAGTGTTCGAGAGCGCCTGTGCCTGAGAGATGGCACACGGGAGAGCACGGGTCTGTAGGGACGTGTGCTCTACCTTTGTTTTCAAAACAGAGTTTTTCTAACTTACAGTCCAGTATAGGATGAGGCAGTTTAAGAGTAAGAGGCAATATTCTCTGAAGTGGCAGGAGAAATCAACAGAGAAAAACATCAGTGGGAGTGGGGTGGGCAGAGATGAGGCATATGAGAGGGCAGAAAGGGGGCTTCAGGAAAGATCACAGAGAAGTGGAGTTGGACATGGAATTCAAGAGCCAGGTGTTCTGGTTAGAACCAGATTGGAGCCATGGGATGGCGAAAGGACATCGAGGCGGAGATAGCAGGTGAGCGAGTGCGAGGGTCTGGGGGAGCTTCGGTCACGTGGCTCCTGTCAAGTGCAGAGAGTGTACAGGGAGAGGAAGAAGTAAGGGCGGAAGGTGAGACTGGGAGCAGAGAGTGCGAGGACTTGGCCGTGAGGTGAGAAGTGAGGGGGTGCTTTGCTATCACGGCAGTGGCTCAGAGCTCTTCACACGGGCTGCTGGACCAGCCTGATGAATCACCCCTTCTTTATGTCTCACCCTGAGTACATCCTCCACCCCAGGCGGTCAGCAGTGCTGCACGATTCTTCACAGACTGTCCGGGCCCTGTTGCAGCACTGCCAGGCAGAGTTATGGGTTCCATCATTTCCTCTTGGAAAAGAAACATAAAATCACCGAGGCACACCAGGCTTAATTGAAGTTGCCTGTTGGGTTTCCTTATATCCTAATGAAAGGAGGTGCATACGCTGATACTGTCTTGGTGGGTAGAGATTGCTGGTGGATACAGGGAACCCAGGGACTCCTGGGCCAGGCTGTGGTGAGGCTAACCACCAGAAAGACTGTTACATTTTAAGTTTGAAAAAACTAAAGGCAATTGAGGTCTTGTTGGAAAGCATTCAGAAGATGAAGCTGTGCTTGCATAATAAACATTAACAGAGTGCTTTATGTTTAACCCTTCAGTATTGTTTTGAGCCGTATTATACTTGGTTTGGGGGGATAGCTCTATCTAAAGAGAAACTTGAGTGTTTCCCACCCTGTTTGGCCCTAAACGCAGGACTTGGCAGACTTCCCTAGAGCAGGGCATTAAGTAATGGCTGCTCGCCACCCACCCTGACCCCTGCCTGAAGGCTACTTTGCCTGTATCCTGTGCTTGACAATTTGATTTTCTTTGTCGTCATTAGCTCTAAGGGGTCGGTAAGGCTGCCCTAAAGGAGCTTGGACCCAGCTCAGCTCTTCACCAGGGCGACCAGGAGGAAGAGGGAGGCTCTGGGGCAGGGCGGCTGCGACCCCAGTGCAGACGGGGTTGCCCGTGGGTTGGCTGGGCTGATCCCGGAAGGCAGCGCAGGGCAGCCCAGGGGCCCCGCTCCGGAGTCAGTAGACCTGGCTCCATCAACTTCACCTCCGTGTGGGAGGCTCCAGGAAGCCTCGGAGTGGTTACCCTCATTTGTGAAACACGCAGTCAAATCTGTGTTTCAGAGGTGTTTTTACCAATTAGATACGTTTCAGCACTCAGTACAGTTCCAGTAGGCATAAAGTGTTGCGCGAACGGTAGATATAAATACTATTATTGTGTCTGCAGCTTTGGAGGGAGAGAACTGGGCCCTGGAGCATCTTCAGAACTTGAGAAAGGCAGAGCTCTGGGGGAAGGTTTGGTGGAGACTAGGAAGTTCAAGTGCTTCAGCCTCCTGCCTGACTCTACCCTACCCAAGACAGAAGAGCCCACCCCGCCTGGGAGAGGAGGGCAGGTGCCCCACATTGTTCTTCGAGAAATTAATGAGCTTTTCTGCCTGATTCCCTGGGAGGGAAGAGGTTAGAGAGCAGTCCGCAGCCTCTCCCCTTTATTGTTCCGATGTAGGCCCGCCTGATTGGCCGGGTGTGGGGTGATGCATGTTGGGCACATGTGCAGTGGACCGTCCCTGTTCTCACACGCAGCCTGTTCCTCACAAGTGTTTCTGTGGGCCCTACTGATCGCCCTGGACCGAGGATTCTGGAAGTTAGCCTGGTTAAGGGCAACCTCTGAGACAGTGGACAGTAGCGATGCTTGTATTCTCCCTGTTTTCTGTTGTGTTTCTGGTAACAAAGAACTAATGAGAGTTGGCTTTGAAGAGTGCTCAGGCTAAGAGGCGCTCTAAATCCCAGCTTCAATAGACACTTTCTGTGTTCTCCAGTCAAATCAGCACCTTCTTTGTCTTAATGATCCCTTGCGGCATCATAGAAGGTAAACTGAGAGCCTGAAGATAAATAAAACTGTAAAATATATAGATAAGGAGTGGGAAAATCACCTTCAGCTCTCTACATAGTTAGTCTCTGTTAATGTTTGATATATATCCCAATTTGAGATCTTAGTACATTTGCTAGTTTATAATTTGCTTTTCTTACCTAATTGCTGCATATTGGGGATGGCTTGCTGTGGCCGTGCCAGTAAGATCTGGATTCAGGTCCTCATTCTGAAAAGCACAGTATCCTGTCTCTGCTTATATCATCGGGTTAGTTAGCTTGTTCTTCTAGCTGTTCTCTGGTTGTTAGACGCGGTGCATGGCACCTTCCATCTGCCCTTCAGTGTGTTCCCCACCCTCCCTACCTGCCTGTGTGCCCCCAGAGGCCCACCCTCATGAACTGCATCACTCGGCCAAGGAAATCTTGGATTGGCTGGGTTGCTCTACTGAAGCCCCCAGCCCTATGAGAGACCCTGGCTCAGTAGCTGTTCTCTGTGCATTTTGGTAACATTCCTCCCCCAGACCCTCTAGGTCTGGGGCTCCACCCTTGTTCATCTCTCTGTCCCCAACACAAACCTGTGCCAATAATCCCTTTATTTAGCTCCTTCAGTTCCCCAGTTCGAATGCGCCTTCTTTTTCCTGCAGGGACCATCAGTGATACGAACGTTGCTAGCACGGTTCCTGTCAAGTCTAAGCAACCGTAGATGGCTGTGTGCCGGAGCAGTCAGCATGGCTCTTGCATGTGAACTGTACATTAGTCTTCATCTGCAGATGATCCAGAAGGTGTGGATATTCAGGGTGCTGGAAAGCAGGAAAAATTCATCATTTAACTGGAAGCCTGTCCCGCTTCCAACTCTAGGGAAGAAACCGGTTCTCCTTCCGCGCGGTTGGCAGTGCCGACAGCATCCTGTGTCATTGCGCTGCACACTGCACCCATGGGCGCGCGCGCACACACACGCACATACACACACGGCAGTAGCAGTTGGTGTCTGGTCAGGTAATAGTTTGAATATATAACAAGTCCTAAGGGATCAGATAGGTCTCATTCACACCTGCCTTTGAATGGGATTGAAGCTCTGGAAAGGAAAAGCCACAGAAGGCCACTTCGCTACTTAGCATAAACATTTGAGTCATTTAGAACTTAGCTAAAGGCTTAAGTGATGAATCTGTGTTTTATAATCAGCTTTCATCAATATTAAACTAGTGAGAGATGGGTGAAGAACAAGGACATGCTTTGCATACATTTTGTGCAAACAGTAATCTCTGGCCAGGGGTTTGGGGAGTGTCCTGGTTTTGACTGAAATGGTAGCTGCAGGGACCTTGAGTCCCTCCACGTGGAGTGAAGGGGCAGCAGCCAGGAAAACAAAAGCACCCTCCCAGGCCAGGTCCCAGACGCTTTTCCAGCAGGCTGTCCAGGCTGTCCGGTTGGAGGCATGATGTCATCGAGAGAAATGCTGATTGGTTCAACTCCACAGAGGCTGTGCTTGCTTTTAACCCTTGAGGGTCAGGTGTGCAAGAAAATACCTTAGATCTTAAACCCAGAGATTTGGGCTTGAGTTTCCACTGACTATGGCTGAACTTCCCATACCACTGTTCTGCAGTGTGTATTGTTCTTTATTATGTAAACAAGTCCTTTCTGCTGAGCACAGCCCTCCCACTCAAAAGAAGAATGTGGCCCTCCTACCTCTTGGGACAGATTGGAGCCTGGAGTGACTATTTACGTTGCTTCTAGGTTTATTCAGGAGTCACAACTTTTATCCTAGAACCTCTACATCCCCTTTTGGTTTTAAGTGGTCTGGTAGGATGGAGAATGTTTTTGTTTTCCTATTTTAAAATAAGCTCATTTATTGAGTAGTAGTATTAGCGTTAGTCGCTCAGTCTGACTCTTTGTGATCCCATGGACTGTGGCCCGCCAGGCTCCTTTTTCCGTGGGGATTCTCCAGGCAAGAATACTGGAGTGGATTGCCATTCCCTCATCCAGAGGATCTTTCCGACCCAGGGATCGAACCTGGGTCTCCTGCATTGCGGGCAGATTCTTTACCATCTGAGCTACAGGGTATAGAGTCCTATGTGAACAGTTTTGGCCTTTTTATCTGACAAATCCACATGATTTTCTTAGTCTAGATTAAATATATATGTAAATATGGGCATCTCCATGGCCTGGTGCATTGTAAATAAGCCAGAGCTGGTCCTGGCTCTGCAGTAGGCCAGTGATGAGAAGATCAGTGTGGCCACCCCTGCCTGCATCTCCGGATTTCCTCATTGCTATTTTTCCTGTCTTTTTACTTATTCTGCCCCTTTATTTTCTTTTATTTATTTACATACTTACTTTGGCTTCCCTGGGTCTTCGTTGCTGTGAGAGGGCGTTCTTAAGTTACGGTGAGCAGAGGCTGCTCCCTACCTGCAGTGCATGGGCTTCTTACTCTTGTGGCTCCTCTTTCTCATTGCCAAGCACGGACTCTGGTGTGAGGGCTCAGGAGTTGTGGCTCAAGGGCTTAGTTACCCCGCAACACGTGGGATCTTAGTTTCCCAGCGAGGGATCAAACCCGTGTCTCCTGCGTTGGCAGGTAGATTCTTAGCCACTGGACCACCGGGGAAGTTCCGCTTCTTTATTTCTCTCTCTCTCTCTTTTTTTTTTTTTCACCCCTTTGCTCTTTCTCTCATTTTCATCTATGCTCTTTCCTGTCTTTTTACTTTCTTCCTCTTTTTTTTTTCCTCTTCATTCTTATTTTTACTGGTAGAATCAAGGAGAGGCTTTGCTAATAGCCTTTCATTCTCAGCCTTCTCCGCCAGTGGTTTTCTATTTTTTGTTAAATATTTTTATATTCTACAGAACATCTTATGACTTGTGGTATAGGCTTTTTATTTATATAGACGCTGGGAAAACAGTGTGGACTGCACGTGGACCTCCTTTGAAATCTGTGACCCTCAGCAATGACACAGAGCTCTTTTCTGGATGCCAGTGTTGTGCTCTCGCCCTCAGAGATGTGATCCTGTCTCTGCTCTGTGTTTTCATGGAACACTGCCCGACCCGCCTGGGGCTCCTTTACTTTCCTTTGTCCTGCTTTCTTCCCCAGGATGCCCCCAGGGAAGTAGCCAGTGGGGAACAGGAGTGCTTGTGGCCTGAAGATCCTGGGCAGGGCCACGACTCTACCCCAGCATTCTGCTCTGTCCTGCTCAGGAGCTCGAATGAGCCAGTCTTCGCGCCATGGGGCCCCCCTGTCCATAACTCAGAGCGGCCTGTTTCTCTCTCTGGACAGGTGGAAAACTGCCGGAGCTCACTAGGAGCCTACAAATGACAATTTGTCTGACAGTCTGTTCTTGCCTGCCCTGATTTAAACAACCAGGAAGCCATTGTAAACTCAGTGGAAGTGGTGTGGTTTGTATAAATGTTCCAGTTCCTTTCCGCTTTGGAGCTATTTTCAGCAGACCCTCCAGAGAAAACCAGGGTGGTGCCTTGTATCTGCTGTGTATTTGGGCATGCCGTCCTGGGGTCTGCTGCTGGGCGAATAGCTCTGTGCTGGCTTGTAGGACTGGAGCAGACCAGCCATTCTGACAGGTGTGAGGTTACAGCGCATTATGGTTTTGATTTGCATTTCCAAGTTGCTTAATGATGTTGAGCATCTTTTCATGTACCTGTTGGCCACTTGTTTATCTTTATTTATTTTTGCCCTTGCTGGGTCTTTGTTGCTGCACACGGGCTTTTTCTAGCTGCAGTGAGCAGGGGCTACTCTCTCGTTGCAGTGTGTGGTTTCTCAGGGCAGTAGCTTCTCTTGTCGTGCAGCCCAGCCTCTAGGCATGCAGGCTGTGGTAGTTGCGGCACTTAGTTCAGTGGTTGTGGCGCTCGGGCTTAGTTGCCCCATGGCATGTGGAATCTTGGACCAGGGATGGAACTGGTTGTTCCCTGCATTGCGAGGTGGATTCTAAACCACTGGACCACCAGGGAAGCCCTGATTGTCTAATTTAGAAAAATGTTTATTTAGGTCCTTTGCCCATTTTAAAATTATTATATATATATATATATATATTTTTTTTTTTTTTACTACTGAGTTGAATTCCTTGTATGTTTCGGATATTAACTCCTTGTTTGGATACGTGGTTCACCAGTGTTTTCCCCCATTCCGTTGGTCGCCTTTTCGTTTGTCACTGATTCCCTCTGCTTGTGCAGATGCTTTTTAGTTTGATGCAGTCCTACTTGTTTATTTTTGCTTCTGTTGCCTTTTGCTTTTAGTGTCAAATCCAAAAAATGGCTGCCAAGACCAAGCATCCTGGTGATTTTTAGAGCAACTATTTGATCTTGTCCACTATTTGATTCAGTTTTCCAAATGAGGAAACTAAAGTTTGCAAGCTGAAATGACTTGCCTAAGATGTTGGTGCTGTTAAATGAGGGAGACCAGTTGGAGCTTCTAAGTCTTAATGAGATTGTAGTTATTAATAGCATATAGGTGAGTTGAATTTTCATTTTGGTATTAATTAGCAGTTTTTCAGTTCTTATTTAACCCCAGTTTATTGCAGCCCTATTTTACTTTTCTCCCCAACTCCAGAAAAAGAATTTTTTTTTTTTGTTCTAGGTATATAGGAGAGTAATTTGAAAGAGGGAATCCTGGGAAAATGCATGAGTTTTTCTTTTCACTATTAAAGTTCAAAGCGTCTCCTCCCTCTACTGATGTCGCAAACAGAAGACTGTTAGGTGTTTTCTTTTGTGACTCACAGACTGATAAGATGATTTTTAAGCAAATTTTTAAATCAAGAGATCAGAGGAATCTGAACAAAGTCACTTCCACGTGTCCTGAGGTGGTGATCAAGCTTTTGCTTGGAAACCTGAAGTGGCCCCCCTCTACCATCCGCTGTTACCTGTGTGAGATTGCAAATGCTCCTTCGTTTCTGGTTAGGGTCTGTGACTTCCACCCCATCAGTCCTGGACCCTGCACACTGTCCTGCCTAGCAGTTCTGCAGACATTTGACACCTCGATTCTGTCCTCCCACCCTCAGACCTTCTCATTTCCTTACCAGGAAATCCAGCTCCTCCCTCAGCTCGGGTGGTGGTTCTCTCACTGCTTCTGTCCCAGCTCTTCTCTGGCTGCGTTCAGGTCTTCAGGTCCTCTCAGAGTCATAGGACGTCACCACAGATTGCATTATATATTCTGATGGAGTTTTACTTGTCACACACCACCCGGTAACACCTCATCAAGGAGTTTGATGAACCTCCTACTCTCCTGAAAAATCACAGGAACCCATTGTCAGTGAACCCAAATCCAGGGCCGTGTATGAGAGCCCCTTTTTCCGCCTTAGGAGGCCATACATATTGCTGCTCTGTGAAGTGACTGACGGCTCCGGGT
Source organism: Bubalus bubalis (assembly GCF_019923935.1). Classification (NCBI taxonomy): domain Eukaryota; kingdom Metazoa; phylum Chordata; class Mammalia; order Artiodactyla; family Bovidae; genus Bubalus; species Bubalus bubalis. The sequence goes on along the minus strand of NC_059158.1, from coordinate 42,810,789 downwards.
TGCCTTATGAAGCTTCTGCCTGCGCTCCCCGCCTGAGGCAGGGTTCAGCCTCTCTCCTGTTGTGCTTTTTGACAAAATCAGTGTAGGTCTTTCCTCTGGCACGGAGGTGTGACTGTACCTGCTCTCCTCCTGACAGGCCAAGGGGCTGCCTGGCCCCTGAGTCCTTCTCAGGCAGTGTGTAGCATCTGTAGGAGTCTCACTGTGGCCTTATTTAGAGGTAGAGATGATTTTGTAGCAGTGTTTTTTTTTTTTTTTTAAGCAATAGGATGGATGAGATTTGGGGAAGCCTGTGTGGTATAAATGACCCCATGCCTGGCTCTGTAAAGGATGTCTCAAGCCCTCATGTGCCGTTGACTCCGAGTGCTTCCTCTCCTCCCCACCCTGTGTCAGTCACCAGGGTTTTCTCTCAGAATCTCCCCCTTCCTCTCCATCCCCACCTGCCTTCCTGGTGTCGGCTCGACAGCCGCCACCTCGGTGTTCTGCTTTGCCCTGGGCTTCTCCTCTAGTTCATGTTACTTGTCACTGTCTTGACATAGTCCTAAATATTTTGTATCATCTCCCCTGACTGAGAACCTCCCTGGTGCCCTATTGCTATAGCACAAAGTTGAAATTTCTCGGCCTGGATTCATGGTTCTGCAGAAGATAACCCAATTCCAGCTTCTGCACATGGCTTTCTGTATCATCTTGCACTCCATTTTTCTGGTTCCCGTCAATTCCTTTATCCACTGTTTTCCTCAACACTTTGGTTTATACCTTTGTCCCTGTTGGAATGCCTTTCTCCGTTTCTTCCTGTTGAAATGCCAAAAGCTTGCTCATTCATTCACAGTTATTGAGAACCTGCTGTGTGCTCATTGTTCTAGGCGCTGGGCATAGTAGAGAAGTGAAATAGTAAACAAAATAGATACACCCAGCTTTTGAGAGATTACAGTCAAAAGGAAGAGATTATATTAAACAAGTACAAACAAAAAATCGTCACAAACAAAGATAAGTGCTCTTGAAGAAAGTACTGTGAGAGGTGGAAGGTGGGGAGTGGGGCTCAGTTTAGATCAGTGAGGAAAGGAGCCCAGTCAAGGAGAGGAGGGCAAGCCTCTGTCGGTTCCAGAACCTGCCCCCTCGCAGCCTGGGAGTGCAGAGGCCTCTCACTGGACACTCTCTCCTCAGGCACTAATTTGGCTCCCTGGTCATTGCTGATCTTGTCTTTTTTGTGCATGGCCTGTTTCCCTAACCAGATGAGAGACATTTCAAGGATAGTAATCACAGTTCATTTTACAAAAGGGACACTTCGAAATGTGTCAGTGGTTAAGGACCTTGGAAGGAGGTCAGAGGTCCTGAGTCTAAGGACTCAAGGTTTGGATGGCTGAGGACCTTGCCGGGCTTGAGTGGAAAGAGCTTTCTTTTTGTTCCTGAGGGAGATAGAATAATTAAGTCGTTCTCCAGCTCACCCTTCAATCTTGAATTTTATTTTCTTACTCATTCTCTAGTAATAAGCAATAGCTCTTTTATATCACAACAAAGGATTCTAGAGAATATGCAGAATAATTTGCTTCATAGATGGGAGCATAGAAATTTATGGATTTCAGAAGAGGTTTATTGCCAGTGTTTTATGGATTTCTCACTTAATTTGATAGATTAGCTCCCCTCCCTCCATTTTCTTTTAAAGCCAAAAATGCTTTATGAAAACATTCTAATTTGGAGAGGGAGCATTAAATTTTACATTTAAATGCCAATATCAGTTTTAAGCTAACTCCATTTACTGCTTGCCCTCCCCCCATACATAAAAGAGTTACCAGTTATAAAGGATTTGAAAATAAAAGTCCCCCCTTGCAGATGTCACAGTAGGCGGTGTAGAGCCCACTCCAGCATTCTTGCCTGGAGAATCCCACGGACAGAGGAGCCTGGCAGGTTATCGTCCATAGGGTTACAGAGTCGGACATGATTGAATCAAATGAGCACATCATATATTGAAGTAAAGACTAGAAATAGCTTTGGCCAGTTCTTGGCCCCTAATCTTTTCAATTAGATGGAGAGGAGAAAAGAACCAAACCAGATATGGTATGTTTCAGGTCCATTTCAGTTAAAATATCAGCTCCTGCCCAGGTAGCTCCATCCATCCCTGTAGGTGTCCAGAAGGACTTGCAGTGGAGTGAACGCAGAACCAAAGAAATCCTCAGCTGCATCCATGTGTTTAAAGGCTTCACAGGTACTTACTTGATAGAGTGGAAGCGTTAGCATCTCTGACATCTGTGGTGCAGGTAGAATTGATTTGTCAGAAAAGGGAATTTTCCAAAGCCCATTTTAAAAAAATCAACAATATTGCCACTGATCCAGAATGAAGGTCCTTGATGAGTTTCCCCTGTTGAGTTAACACAGAGGTCTGGCCACGCTGCAGCTCAGATAATGCTATTTCTCTAGTCTGAACTTCTTCTGAAGGTTCAATTAGGTTTGGCCTGTTTTCACCCTGGGCAGCCACTTGAGAACTGCCAGCTTCTAAGGCCAGAGCCCAGTGATGGGTGCATCTGTTTCACTGCTGGCAGGGACTGCAGTGCCGCATCTCCTGGACCCTTGAGGAGGGCACCAGAGTGATCTCAGTGAAGAGCTCGTCTGTTGGTCCTCACGTAGAGATGCAGGCATGCCTCAGAAGGGTTTCAGCTGCCCAGATGGACCCGAGCAGGCTGGATGATGCAGCCTCTTCAGGCCCCGTTCCTGGACAAGAGCTCCATCCTGTGTCACTGAGAACTTTGTGTGACATCATCACTGGTGGTCACACCCAAGTCATTCCACAGAGCAGCATTTGCTGGGTTTCAGCCTAGCTTGTGGAAAATGAGGTGCATCTGCCCCGTAACGTTTCCAACAACGGGAAGAGGGAATTTCATTTGAGAGTCCCTGAATATCTTCTGTAGTTGTACCACTCAAGAGCTGCTTTGGGGAGCATTTGTGTACCTCTACCAAGTTTGCCACTGTGCCCTTTCCTTGATTTAGTTTAGACAAATGCTTCCTATTGGTATTAAAATGCATTTCCAAGCCTTCGTATGCTTAGCATTATTCAGGCCTGTATCATTGCATTGTTTGCTCAATTCTATGTAATGTGGTCATTATGTCTATATTTTCTCAGTTTTGAGCTACAAAAGGAAATACAGCATCATAAATCCAAAGCCACCTTGGTTAGAGGCAGTCAGCTCTCCAAGGGTGAGGGTTCCGTGTCCAAAGAAACGAAGCTGGAGCCAAGAATATGATTGACACCTGGGAAATCTGCAGGATTAAATAGGCTGAGCACAGCCTTGCCCCGAAATCCCAGCGTAACGAGATGAAACGAAGATACAGACACTTAAAGGTGGTATACTAGAACAGATCAAGGAAGCAGCTCAGTTCGCACGGTGATTGTACGCCCGTGGGGCTCTTTGTCCTGTGAGTCCGTGGCAGACATTGGCTCAGGAACCATCTCGCATGAATAGCAGGTGCAGAGGCGCTGGCTGGCCTCCCTGGAGCCTGCTCTCAGCCCACTGTCAGTGGCTGTCCGGGCAGCTGACACCATCCACCGGACCAGCAGGTACTTACTCGGTGCCAGCTCTGAGTGCAGGGCGCACACAGCTAAAGGACCTCGCTCCTTGTCTTAGGGAGCTTTTCTGAAGGGAGTCTGGCTCCTGGATTTTGTGTGAGGAGAGTTTCAGGGCAGTGGTCTCGCTGAAAGTAGGGGCTAGGGGTTGGTCTTAATGATGCACTTTAGTATTTTTACTTAAGTTTTATGTGTTCAACAAAAACAGCTTCCTAAATATGCTCTGGTTTATACCTTACGTGAGACTAAGAAAACATTAATTGTTTGTCTGTAAACGAACTGTGTGTTTCCTGGGTTGGCTTGGCGGGAGTAAGTGTGCCCCAGCCCGTGGTGCCCTTCCTTGATCCTGCCGTGGCCAGATTCTTTTTCCACTTCTTTCACCTTAACGCCACTTTGTCATATGGGTCTTAGGGCTGGTGTTTAACTGAGTTCCTTTCACCCTTGTGCCTCGCCTCGTGCTGATTGGATGTTGCCAGCCTGTGTTGGGCAGAAATCGGACAGCCTCACTCCTCTCCTCAGTTCCACGGTTGGTTCCTTGGTGATTTCTAGCAAATTGTGGTCATCTCTGGGTATGAGTTTCTCTATCTGTAAAGGAGCATAAAACAAGAATGTTTCCTACAGATTCCCTGTGGAATCTGGAAGGTCAGTCCCTCGCCTGGGACACAGCAGGAGATGATCTGGAAGCCAGGCCTCTCAGAAGCACAGAGCGGTGTCGCCAGCGGCTGCCCTTCACAGGTGGCCGCCCCGCCTCTCTGTGCGGTGTCCTGCTTTGCATTCAGAGCAGGAAGGCTGTTAGCACGAGGCTCATTTAAAATCCCAGTTGAGGAGGTTAGCATAGCATCCTTAATTCTAGCGAGTGGCTCCAGCTTTCTCTTGAGCAGTTGGAGTGATTAAATGTCATAATATACCAGGGGAGTGCCAGTTATGAACATGCATTTCATGCTGGGTGCGTTTACATTCTTTGATTGGTATTGGGCGTAGCACTGACCTACCTTGGCAGCACCTTTAACTGGGGGCCTTCGTTTACTCAGATTGGACTGAGCAGGGCCAGGACTGCTGCCAGGGCATCACCTGCTCTTTCACAGTCGCCCTGTTGGAACAGCTAGAATCTTACCCACGTTTCTCATCACGCTGCCCACACAGCCAGGCAGGATATTTTTGCTCTGAGCCACAATACTACTTAGATTCATTGTAAAATGTCAGAGCTGGAAGGTTCCGTAAATATGAGTTATCTTCTTTACAGGTTAGTAGACTTCGGCCCGTAGAGAATGTGACCTACCCAGTGTCTCACGAGATCTTTGACAGTACCCAAGCCTCTGTTGCTTAGCAACATCTTTGGCACAGAGGGGGCACTCCCACTGGTTGAACAAAGGAGCAAACCCAGATCTCCTGGGACTTGTTTGAGCAACAGAGTTAATTTTACCCTTTTTGGTAACGGTACCAGCATACCAAATCTGATTTTGATTGAGTGACTGATTCCATTTGTTTTCTTGAAAGAGGCTACCAGTCTTCCGTGTTGCAGATGCCAACTGAAAAGTTTGACCTTACAGTTCGCTGTTCCCTTATTGCACTTTAAGGCAGTGAGTCTCAAAGTATGATTACAGAGCAGCAGCAGCAGCTTCACCTGGGAACTTGCTAGAATGCAAATTCTTAGCTCCTCCCCAGACCTGGTGAATTAGCCGCTCTGCGGGAAGCCCAGCAACCAAGGTTGTCACAGGCCCTGCTCTCCAGGCGATCCATGCAGGCCGAAGTCTGACAGCCTCTGTTTTAGGAGGTAAGTCTCGGGCGTGCTTCCTCCGGTGAACAGACAGTGAACGGAGCACACAGTTATGAACATACAGGAACTAAATGTAGGGATGCATAACACCAGAAAGCAAGTAAAACTTAATGCCAGTTTTATCGGGCACATTTAATATATCCGTGATAATTATCGTGCTAGTGGTAATTAGGCAAATGAAAAGCAGTTTATGTAAATGGCTGTAATGAGTAATACCGAGGCAAATAAAGTTTTTATCGTTTTTTCCCCCCTTATTAGCTTTCTCATATCTGATAGTGGCCACGCTGTTGGCAGTTTCCCTCCTTACGCCAATTACATCCTTCAGACACCCACAGAGATACGCTCATTCATGGCGGGAATTCGGCACTCCTCTCTCCACTGTTGGTCTTCCCGTGATCATCTGTCTTAGGTGTATTTCCCCCAAAGCAGTATCTAGATGCAAATAATTTATCTGGGAGGGGATCCTAGGAAGCCCTCCTTGGGGAGCAAGAGTGTGAGAAAGATAGGGAACTACTAAGGGGCTTGTTGCCTGGGCCTGGGCTCAGACCCGCCAGGGAAGCTGGGTGGAAGGAGCCCCACAGTCTGAGTGCGTGCTGCTCTCTGAGGGGGAGCAGGGGCAGGACATTGACTTCCAGCCCACTTCCAGTCCAGCCAGGGTCCAGGCCAAGGGCCCTGGCAGCCGGAAAGAACCCGCAGAGAGCTGCAGGTGTCTGTAGTTGGAAATTGTAGGCTTGTCGGGCACAGACGTGATAAATGCTGATGCCACCCTGTCAGTAGCCTAGGGCTAAGGTTTCCCAAGCTCTCTTGGCTACACCCCTCCCCCAGCCTGGAAGTCTGTGGGGACCCCCACCGTGGTGCTCGGACAGACCCGATCCTGGGGTCTGGGGAATGTGGCAGGCAAGTCCTCAGGGCTCTGAGAGCAGCTGCCAAGGGTGGCGGCAGGAGGACAGGAGCGTGTGCTGTGAGAACGGACCCTGGATCTCAGAGTCTGAGCCAGTGAGGGGCAGATGGCGCAAATGATGAAATACCGGGATTGTAAATGGCAGACAGTGAGTCTGCTCTGGTGGAGGAGAAGAGGGAAGGCAGAAGGTTCTGGGTGTTGGTCAGAAGAGTAGAAGGCAGAAGAGAAGCTTCAGTTTGTTGCCAGAACCCCCCCTGCCCCCTGGTGTCCTTTGCCCTCAGCCTCAGCCCGCGCCCCGTCCTGTCCCGCTTCTGTGTTCCTGTCTCTCGCGGCTGCAGAGAACAGTCTGGAGCCGAACGGGCTGGGAATGCCAGGCCTCCCTTCAAGTGGGTCTGTTGGCACAGTGAGTTTGCTTGCTGGACTGGCGAGGATGGAGGACTGGAATCTTGCATTCTTACTAAGATAGTCCTCAGCACAATTTTGACTGGTCCATGATAAAAGGAGAAAACTGGGGACAGTGAGGAGTGTCGTGGTGGTGCTGATGGCAGTTTTTTTGCCAACTGCCTTTATTTTAAATATGTTCATCCTTTGTACTTCACGTGTCCTTTTATAAGACAAGGAAATTTTCATGTTAAGATTTTTTCCTTTATTCATATTTTTTGTTTTGAAATAATTATAGATTCACAGAGAGTTGCAGAAATAGTACCGAGAGGTCCTTTATTTGGTACTCGTCACCCAGTTTCTGCCAATAGTATAATGCATTACATAACTCTTGCACAATGTCAGAGTCAGGAAATTGACTTTGATACAATCCACAGACCCCGTTCTCATTTCACCGGTTTGGGGTGGGGGGTTGTGATTCTATGCAGTTTTTTATGGGTGGGTTTGTATAGCCATCACCACAGTCAAGATGCAGAATTGTTCTGCCATCACTAAGATCTCCTTCATACTTCCATCCTGCTCATTTCTAAAGTCCTTATGTGTCATGATGAAAAGGCAACCTTGTAATAGTCCCATTATCCCAGTTTAGGGGAAAATGGCCCACACATTTGCTGAGTTGAAGGACCACTGCCCCATGTCTCTCTGTTGAAGCAAGACAACACAGTGCTCTGCACAGAAGCCATTTTCTACAAAGAGGCAAGTGCCCCAGGGTGTAGAGAAGCTTATTTTTGCATCGGGTCTTTTTCTTTCAGGACTTAGCCTTCTGGAGGCTAAAGTGTATTCACCAAGGGTTACTCCATATTCTGTCACCTGCTCAATTGCCAGGTCAGTGGGGCATCTCAACAGAGGCAGAAAGCAAGGGTCAGCCTTGTGTGGCCTCTCTCATGGCCTTGGTGAAGTCAGTGGATGACTCTGAGCCTCAGTTTCCTTACCTGCAAAGTGGGTTCATCTGGATCCTCTCTGAGGCCCCTGCTGGCCAAATCTGTGGCTTCCCGCCTCACTTGGTCCAGCCTTCCTCCATACAGTGGTGAGGGCCTGAGGGCTGAGTTTGTTAATCCGTAAACCCAGCTGTACTTACTTACTCTCACTTCTGGAAGCAAAGTATAAAAAGAAAAAAGGGAAGTTAAAGGTTTTGTACTTCACAGTTTTGACTAAAGCTGTCCTGTTTATTTTCAGCAGAGTAAGAGCATGTTTGAGATTCTGGTGTGTGTGTGTACAACCACACACACACACACACGGCCTGAGCTCAAAGATACTTGAGAAAAACAAATCTTGTTGATCTCGGTTGCCGTGAGTACTAAACTCCTGCAGTCTGAACTTGCACTGTCTCTCTTTCTGAGTCCCTCTGTCACTCAAGCACTGGATTCTGTCAGAGGCAGAATCTTAGACAAGGTTCTGTAACTCATTAACAGTGGAGCCGGGAAGCCCATCTTGGGACCCCTGAGCTTGGATCCGGGACGCTTGGGGGCATCGGCGAGCCTTCCCTCCGTCCTTTCTCCTCTCCGAGGACCCCTGGGGCCAGCACACCTGCTCAGAATGCTTCCCCACTGTCTTCTCCCTCTTTCCTCTTATTCCAGACTCTGCAAAGGGACGAAGCTGGAAGTTGTCTCCCCAGTTTTGCTGCCTCTGAAATAAGCACACAGCCCCCTTTTAAATTGTTATTGCTTATCGAACAAGACGAGAATGGGAAACAGACTGGCAGAAAGAACCAACACTAGAGATGGTAGAGAAATATTTTTAAGTAATGGCTGCCCTGGGTCTCACACTAGCAGGAATACACTTGGTCTTTCTTTGGCTCCTCTGACAACCTCTCCCTCGTGGTGTTGTCTTGAGGCTGTAGCTCCCACTGCTTTTCCAAAGGCCCTCCCTCCTAAACGCACACCCCAGCCCCTGGGGAACAGTCTTGGCCTTGATAAATACTTGCGAAACAGTTGGGACTGGTGGGTTGTGTTCGCTCTGGAATCTTGGTGCGAGCCAAGGTGAGAGATGGTCTCTGCAGGGTGGGGGCCCAGGGTCTTGCAGCGCCTCACAGGGTGGAGAAGGCAGCGTGACTGTCTCTTCTGCCTTTCCTCTCCCAAGTGCAGCCTTTCATGTTCTTCCTGAGAAAGTCCAGTACTCTGTCATCGCAAAGCACCAGACTCCCTTGCCAACAGGCCCAAGAGTACAGGTCCCCAGGGCTTTCCCAGGGCGGGCGGTCCCCACTGAGACTGCTTGGGAAAGGCTGTGTTCTTTCTGGTTGGCCCGTGTGATTGTGTACTTGAACATGGCATTTAATCCACAGTCGTTTCATGCTGCTGCCCATGTAGGGAGTGGGTTTTCCCAGGAGTCCCAGAAGGTACGTGACCTCACCCTGCCAGCCTGATGAGACGCAGGGGCGTGTTGGTGTGTCTTCACATGCTGGGCCTTTCCATGGCCCCCCATTTCCTCACCAGCCAGAGGAAGCCCTGTGCCTGAGCTCTGGTCCCAGAACCTGAAGTGTTCGTTTGGGGACATCAAGTTGTGCTCCTGTCCACGTGGTCAGGAAAGAGCAACAGGAACCCATGTTCCTTAGGAGCACAGACATGGACGGCCAACAGAAAGGAAAAGCAGGAGGATGACCGCACTCACTGCAGGAGGCTAGTGGCCTCAGGGGCAGGGAAGGGCGGCCGGGACCCGGGAAGGACGGTGTTGTATTGGCTGTATTCTGTTTCCTGAACCAGGTGGGGAGGTTGTGGATGGGTCATTTATTATTAGTGTTGAAATTACAGTGTTAAAAAATATACTGTCTGGAATTTAAGAAGTATTTCAGTTTTTGGGTTTTTTTTAAGAGGATCAGTCACATTTCCTTGTGGTTGAGGTCAGCACGGGGCTGAGATGCAAGAGGAAGTCGGCAGGAACCTGCAGTGATGCAGTGAGGATGCAGTGGAGGGATCAGGAGGCAAGATGCCGCATAGCTGTGGGGAAAGTCGTCACTTTCCCCCTCTCATTTCCTCTTCAGGAAAAGTCTCAGATGGAAGAAAGATGTATGTCCTGAACAAATTCCTAAGAACCTGTTAAGGTACAACCACTTTAAAACTCCTTGTGTGAGTTCCACGGGGTATTGACTCAGCCCGGCCAGCGCTCAGTACTTGCTAGGCGCACCCATGGGAAATATAAGAGAAGCGGAAGAGGTGTGGTAGGCTTATGTCAAAGGACCAGGAACCTCCTTGGACCATATTTACATGGACACATTTGCGTTAGGATGGCCAGGCTACCTCTGCCGCGAGGATCTGAAGACAGAAACCTCGGATGCGTTCAGTCCCCAAAGGGTGCTGGCAGAGCACCAAAGCTCTCAGATGCCCACTGTGTGCCAGGCACCCTCCCTCTGTTATCGCATCCGGTCCCCATCTCGAGCCTCAGAGCAGGTGTTTCTCCATTTACAGACAAGACTCAGGTAGGTTCGTGTGTTTTGCCAAAGTCACAGACCAAGGATAAAGCCTTGTTCTGATTCGGAATGCTTTGCTCTATTAGCCCGCACAGCGGGAAGAGCCCAGGCGACTCGAGCTGGACCTGGAGGGAGTAGTAGGGTGAAGATTCAGGGGCGGCAGCGGGGGCAGAGGCCAGGCCCCGCAATGGGGATCTTGAGCAGGACGCAGGTTGGTGAGAACAGTGGGCTGAGAGGTGGGCCCCAAGTCAGCCCCAGCCAGGGTCAGGTACCTCAGGCTCACTGTTGTCTGCACCGCTGAGCGCTGCTTCCCACCCGCATGAGAGTTATCCTCCATGTACCTGTCACTCCCACGGAGGATTTCCATGTGTCTTATCGTCCCTGATTATATTTAGGAGATATAAGGATGATATTTTCCTGATTTTTTTTGCACTGCCTTTTGGGATTGGGGTTGGGGCAGAGTACAGACTAGTTCCTAGCTCAGGTTTTTGGCTTAGGATGACCTTGGATGCCCTTGAAGTTTAGAACACGTCTCTGAGACTTAGAGGACTCTAGTTGCTTTGCCCCCATGTCCTGTGGTCTGCCAGGGGAAGGGAAGGGGAGCAGGTGGACATAGGGGGACCCATCTCAGGTAAAGTGCCCTGCTGTCCCTGTGCTCCTAGCTGGAGACCTGGGTGGGCCTAGGGCTGTTCCCATTCATCACGTGCCTGATGCCATGAGTAGAAGCTGGAAGTTTGACTTGTGTGAGGTGGCCTCTGAGTTGGTAGTATGTAAGAAGCCAGGACTTTGCTCTGTAACCAGAAGCAGTCATACAGCCCAGGCTGCTTGGCCCTGGACCACGGCGGTGGGTAAGGCGCTGCTCAAACAGGAACCTCAGTGCGGAAAAAGGAAGGGCTGGAAGTATGCTCCAGTCACCTGGAACTGTTTCCTAGCCTTCTGCAGAGACGCTTTTTGGAGGAAGCAGCCAGAGAAGGTTCTGTGTGGGAGTCCAGGCTTACTTGATGACAGCGGTCTTAGAACTCCTGCGTGCAGAGCTCAGGGTATTGATGGCAGAGGCTGGAGTCTATCAGACAGTGCCGCCAGCTCCACCTGTTTGGTTAATCACAGAACTCTGTTAAAGGAGGAAGTCATCTTAAAAAGAGTACAAACGTTGTAATTTAACCCCAACGCATAGATATGTAGGCTAGTCTTTGTGAAGCTGGGGCTTTTTCTTTCTGTGTGGACCTGCTAATTTGGAATTCTCTGTCCTCTTTATTACATGGATCACATCTACAATAGAGGATTGATTCAGACTTTTAGACTGAGTTTCTCAAAAGTGAGGCAAGCGTTTAGCCACTTGGGAAGCCCTCTGAGTACACAGAATCCTTTTAGAAATTTTTACAGTTTATTTCTCCAACAACACAATTTAAGAACACATTTTAAAAAATTAGTCTCTTGGAAACATCTACCTGGTCATCACTGAAACAGCTTTTTGCACTTGTTTCATTTCTGTAGCATTTAATTTAATTGCCTATTTCTGTCCACACATATAACCATTTTAAACATTTTTGGAAATGATCCCAGCTGGTTCTTAGTGAGCAGAACCCTCAGCCAGTGGAAGCAGAAGACTCCGGATGTGCCCGAGAGGCTCCTGCCCCTGTGGGTGTGGGCAGCATTGGTCGATTAACGAGTGGCTGATTTGTTGCTCAGTTGTGTGTGTGTTCAGTCACTAAGTCGTGTCTGAGTCTTGGTGACCCCATGGACTGCAGCAAACCAGGCTCCTCTGTCCTCCACTGTCTCCCAGAGTTTGCTCAAATTCATGTCCGTTTTGTCGGTGATGTTATCCAACCTTCTCATCCTCAGTTGCCCCCTTCTCCTCCTGCTCTCAATCTTTCCCAGGATCAGGGTCTTATCCAGTGAGTCGGCTCTTCGTGTCAGGTGGCCAGAGTATTGGAGCTTCAGCTTCAGTATCAGTCCTTCCAGTTCGTATTCAATGTTGATTTCCTTTAGAATTGACTGGTTTGATCTCCTTGCAGTCCAGGGGACTCTCAAGAGTCTTGTCTAGCACCACAGTTTGAAAGTATGAATTCTTCAGCGCTCAGTCTTCTTTATGATCCAGCTCTCATATCCATACATGACTACTGGAAAAACCATAGTTAAGCAAAATCATTAACAGACTTGCAGGGTAGGTGTCACCTCATCACAGGTGACCATGTGATTTTCCCGCGTCCACCTGTTTCCCCAGATTTCTCTGAGGTGAGGGGTTGGTGCCTCTAGGCCTCCTCCCTCTTCTCCCTCTCCTCGCGCTCCTCTGCTGAGTATTGTCCCTGGTCCTTCGTCTCTTGCCTGGTAGAAAGGCGTCACCTCCCTCACATGAAACATTTTGTCCTGAATGGAGAAGCAGCCTCCAGCTGAGCGCCCAGGATGTGAGCTATTGTTCACGCAGCATGTTCCAACAGTTTCTGCCAGAAGGAAGAACCCCTTTCCCGCTGGTCAGTCGTTTTTTTTTAAACAAAGGAATCTGGGTTTTGATTAACTTGTTTTTGGGTGGAATTCTCTTTCCTCTGGAGCCAGATGACTGTGACTCACATGTGCACACACCATCTAAGCTCTGTAAGCTGAAGCGGGTGAGGAAGGGCCCGCGTGGACGCTCCACCAGCCTCTGTGGTTTCACAAGGACTGCAGATGTTTCTCTGCATGAGGGAGGCCGACATCTGCTCAAGTGGGTTACAGAGCGAAAACTAAATGGCTCTTAGGCTCAACCCTATTTTTCCAAGGACTTGATTTAAGAAGGCACTTTAGTACCTCCTGCCGGGGCCCCAGAACATGGCAGGCCCCGAGTCTCCCCGGAACCAGGGTAGACAGACACTGCCTCTGGAGAAGGAGCAGGTCTCTCCCTCTGTGCTTGCAGCCGAGAGGACCTTGTCTTTCCTCCCAGGGTGATGTCACCCAGGGAAGCCCACGTCTTTCAGGCGGTGCAGAGCTTGCTCAGACTCGTGTCTCAGTAAGTTAACTCCGCATTGCAGCTCTGTTTGGGAACCAAACACTTCTCTAAGACTCCTCATGTGCTGTCTCAGATCTTGATAGCAGCCTCATGTTGAGGTCTCCATTTTGCCTTTGTGAAAACTGAGGCTTAAGAATGAGAAAGTGAAAGAAAGTGAAAGTGAAAGTCGCTCAGTCGTGTCTTACTCTTTGCAGCCCCATGGACTGAACAGTCCACAGAATTCTCCAGGCCAGAATACTGGAGTGGGTAGCCGTTCCCTTCTCCAGGGGATCTTTCCAACACAGAGATTGAACCCAGGTCTCCCGCCTTACAGGCGGATTCTTTGCCAGCTGAGCCACAAGGGTAAGGATGAGAAGTCAAGTAATTTGCCTGTAACGGTGATTGCCTGAATGACGAATTTTTTTGTTCACATTTTATAGAGAGAGAAATTGAAAGAAATGTTAAATGACTTATCCAAGATTCCACAACTAAATAAGTGGATTTTTGGGGGGCTTCACTGGGCAGCATAGGGGATCCTAGATCCCTGACCAGGGATTGAACCCATGCCGTTTGCAGCGGGGGCACAGAATCTTAACCACTGGACCAGGGAAGTCCCTTAAGTGGATTTTGAACTCAGGTTTCTTGTTCCAGTGTCCTCAGTCCCATGTATTTAAAATTGTACTCTTGAGTTTTCTTAGAGTAAAAGTTAGGCCCTAAATAAGTTGAATTAGAAAGATAATCAGGCACTGGCCACATATTTCTAGCTCTGTGATCATGTTCTTTAAGCTAAAAGTTATTTAACTTTTCTGATGTTTGGTTTCCTCATCATTGAAATGGGAGGGGACTTCCCTGGTGGGCCAGTGGTGAAGACTGTGCCTTACAAGACAGGGGAGGCTGGTTCAATCCCTGTCCTGCTCCAGGAAGATTCTGCATGCCACAGGGCAACTAAGCCTGTGCGCTGTAACTACTGAGGCCCACATGCCTAAAGCTGGTGCTCCGAAACGAGAGAAGCTACCGCAGTGAACAGCCCATGCGCTGCAGCTAGAGAGTAGCCCCCACGTGCTGCAACTAGAGGATGCCCGTCGACAGCGACAAAGACTAAGTGCAGCCAAAAACACACATATATTAAAATAATTTAAAAGCATTAAATGGGATGGCTTGTAGTCCCCCTGCCCATACCCCCGCCCCAGCTGGTAACGCGGAGGGCACAGCACCCCCCTGCAGGAACCTAAGCCTGGAACCTGTCCACCCTGGAAAGCTGGAGTGTTAACAGCATTGATCTAAGTGCTTTCCAAGAAGGGTACCTTGCTTGCTGTGAGCACCTGTCCTGATTTTCAGGATGACCTCCTGAAGTAGGAAGGGGGTCACTGAACAAGCTCTTGGCATGGTCCACACTTCTTGCCTGTGCAGTGTTCTGAGGATGGCTTTGATCCCATTTGATTGATTTCAGGCAGTAGAGGATACTAGCCAAGTATCCTAACGTGCTGCTTATCGTGCTAAAGCAGCCCACCAAAGGAGGGATCAGTGTCTTTTGAGTCTGATTAATAAGAACCAGTTTCCCAGGGCCTGTTCATCCCTGGGAACACTGATAATTGAGTTTTCAGTCCGGCAAGTCTGGGGTTAGCCTGAGTTCCAGAAGAGAGAACGCCACACTGCGGAGGAGCAGGGCTGACAGCCCTTAACCCTGAAGCTTTGTGACTCGGAATAATGGTGAAGTCAGTCGGAGTTCCCACATTCCTTTCTCTTTGTTTCCTTTGCCTGTTGGGCATGTTTCTGCTCATTAGCATGTTGAGCAGAGCTCATTACAAATGAGGAAACTCAGACCAGCGTTGGTCTTACCATTTATTATTCTCTAAAAGATTTGATCCTGAAAGAGATCTTTATCCCAGTATTTTATTCTGAAAAACTTCTAACATACAAAAAACTTGAAAGAGACTTTTGAACAGTGAGTGAATGCCTGTATATTCACCACCTACAGCCTAGATTGCAATTAGAATTTGCTGTTCTTGCTTTATCTCATATCCGTCAAGCCCTCAGACCACTGAAAAATAGATGTTATATTGTGATGCATTTCAAAATAACTTGCAGACATCAGCACATGTCATCGCTAAACATTTTAACAGGTATGTCATTATCTAGAGTTTGGTATTTGTTTATCAATTTGAGGGGAGGTTAATGCAAATGAAAGACTTAAACCATGAGTCCACCTTTCCCTGAGTTTTGATAAATACATATATTTGTATGACCCAAATTCTATCAAGATATGGGATATTACCATCACACGAGGAAGTTCCCTCATGTCCCTGCCCAGTCAATCTTTACCCTTTTCTACCCCACCAGCAACTATTCTTCCTAATGTTGGATGTTCGTCTGCCTTTTCTGGAACATTATATAAATGGAATCAGTGCAATGTGTGTTCTTTTGTATAAGGCTTATCTGAAAGATTTTACCTAGTGATTTAAAATGAATTTGGGGGACTCTATCAACTTCATCCAACTTCTATTTCACAGAGATGACTAGGAGTGGCAGACTGTAGGAAGCCTCAGGGCATCGGATGGATGTTGGTAGTGTATTTGTATTAAGTATATGTAATTTTTTCTTTTTTTTACTTCAGTGTATATAATTTGGTGCTCAAAATTCCACATTCGTCTCCTTTGATATTACATGGCAAGTGTTCCCCTGCAGAGTCTGAGGAGCCGATGGATATAGAAGAACCCCTTTCTCTCCCTGGCCACAGTGCTGAGGAAATCAATCCTGAGTGGGCGCCTAGGGTGTTTGCTTTGGGCCACTTTAATCCGTAGCCAGACACACAGTGCAGCTCACTGCAGTGGAATTCAAGCTATGGAAGAGCAGGACCAACAAGGGAAGGTTGCTGGTGGTAAAAGAAAAACCAAAGAAGGACCAAGAGACAGATTTCCCAGTGTTTGAGAGAACTGCACCTCTCTGAGTGGCTTCCTCCTCCTCACTCCTCCCCCAAACCAGCCTACTCCTGGATAGAAAGTAGATTGCATAAATTGGACAGGAACCCAAATACATAATCCTCATTAATCTTTTAGAGTCTTGTCCCACTTATTAAAGCCCGTACTTGGCGCATAACCCAGAGTTCTGTGGCAGCAATAATAAAGTTAATTGGAATCTAGGTCTCCCACCTTTTTTCTTCTTTCAGCAGTTTCTTGGGGCTTTTAGGTAAAAGAGTCCTTGTAGAGGAGGCTGTCCTAGCACGAGAAGGTCACTTGGCAAGTCTCCTTTACTTTCCGCCAAGTGGCCAGTCTGAGGCATGGGCGTTGGTCAAGGAAAGGGCCAGCTGGTAGTTGTGGGGTGCACGATACTTTGGGGAGCACGGTGGGTATCAGCCTCCCAAGAGGTGTGTAAAGGATAAAAATGAGGAGGGGAAAGGAAGTTGGAGACTTAGATGGGGGTCAGGAAGTGTAGCCTGGGGCAGACGCACACAGGCTTTCATCTGAGCCTGCGTCCCAGACCAAAGGACAGGGACTTCAGAAATGTAACAGCTCTGTGGTCTCTCAGCCTCATAGGAAAAGTGAGATTGAGAAGGAAGGTGACAATGTAAAAGGGATTCAGATGGGAATACTATAAATATGGCAAAGGTCTAAAGCCCCCCACCATGAGCCAGAGACTAGCTGTGCTCCGTGGAGAAGAAGTGACTCATTGTTCGTGGAGCTGCCTAGGGAGGGACAGCCCCCCACCCACCCACCACTGCAGATACGCATTCATCCCCTGCTGGCCACTGCTCCCCTCCCCCTCCAGTCCTGTCTCCCTCCGCTAAACACAGTTGACAAGGTTAGAAAATCAGGACGAATAATTTACTTCAATCCATCTTTGTCTTTCCAAGGCCTGGTGTGATTCAGTCTGGGGGGAGAGGGGAAAAAATAACTCAGACCCTGGCCGGTGACCCTTTATCAAATGTGTGGAATCAAAGCCTGCTCCGGGCAGAGGAGCCCTGTCTGCTGCTGAGGGCGGAAGACAAAGAGATGGCGATGAATTCTTATGTGCTCTCTGGGCTGGGAGGCGGTGGCGGTGGCATCAGGGAACCTCGCACCGCTGAGCAGCCAGTCTGGCATTGTTGGTCACTTGGTACCAGGCAGGGGCTTGGGCCTCCAGGGAGGCGAGGACTCCGCCTGTGCGCCTGGGAATGGGGGGCGCTGTCTGAGCAGGACCGTCTGGCCTGAGGAGGGCGTCTGGCCCTGGTTCCTCACACAGAGAGCAGCCTCGGCCCCTCAGAGTGGTGCCATCAGTGGGGGATGGGGTGGGCACCGGGCAGAGCTGCAGTGTTCTCACCTGAGAAATGGGGTGGCAAGTCCTCTTGGCAGTGAGCTAGGCTGGGCAGGACTGTTGAGGGAAGGGGCCAGCTGGTAGTCGTGGGGTGTGAGGTCCCTGTGCCAGCAACCCAGAGAGGTGGGGAAAAGATAAAAATGCGGAGGGGAGTTAGAGAATCCAGACTGAGGTCCAGAGATGTCACGTGCCTTTCCCCTCTTACTGTGTTAGTGAGGCGACGAGGCAGGCCTGGGCATTTAACAAGTGGTAACTCGTTTGTCACCTTGATGTACCAGCTCTGGGCAAGGCGCCGTGTGGCCTCTAGAAGAAACAGCTTGAGCCAGGGTCCTCACCTTTATTGGGCCTCTCGTGTCCCCGGGACACACCATAAAACAGCTAGTGGGGAAGTTACAGTGCAAGCGTGGGGTGTCTCCAGGCCAATAAAGGAGTCAGTCTCCGGGGCAGCAAAAGAGAGAGACGGCATCCCCAGTCTTGGTGGTACAGGCCCAGCGGGACTGTGTTTTCCGTCTCAGGGGAGGGCCCTGAGGAGCTGTCACTCGTGAGAGGGTCCTTGGGAGCTGACAGCTCAGTGGGCAACAGATGGGGGTGGGGGTTGGGGGATGTGTCTACATTAGGAGCCAAATTCGGTTCCACAAACACCTCCCTTTATATTCCTGTTTGCCCCAAAAGGTAGAAGAAAGGCGATCCCTTTGCCTTCCTGCTCTCGGCGAGGCTCATCTTATGACCGGACTGATTCCTGGTCCCCCGACGTTTTTGCACTTGGAGCCCAGGCACATGGCCCTTGCTTCTCACCTGTGCCACCTCCTAGGAGGGAGCCTCGCTATCCCGAGGCTGTGGTCCTCCTCGGACTGCCTGTACCCAACTCACCTCTGAGGCATAGAAGACCCAGCAAAACCCAGGAAGTACTTTTCCCTGAGGCTCTGTCTTCTCCCTCCCCTCACTCCCAGTGTCCATGGAAAAGCCTGGCATGATCTGAGTTGCTCCCGGCAGCCAGGTGATGGTGACGGGAGAGTGAACCTGTCTGTATATAGAGTGTCTCTTCCTGTTGCCAGCCTGTGGGCACCAGGGTCCTGTGTTCTGAACCAGCAGATGAGAGAGGGCCTTGGCAGCAGGGTCCCTATTGTGTGGTTTTGGTTGTTTTCAGCCATACAGGGAACATATTTTTATACAGCCCAGGTAGGAGGAAAAAAAGAAAGCCTGAATACTTGCTGAAAATGGAATATTTGCAAGCATTTTATAGAATAGATGAGTCCATTATGGTGATAACTTTCAGGCTTTACTAAACACAAATACAAGCTCTTTATAGAGTTGACATGAAGTGCACTATTAAAGCGTGGCCATTTCCCACCTCTCTCCAAAAACGTCACGGATCCTAAGCAATAAAAAACCAGAGAATGTTGGACTGTTCCGTTCTATTCTGCCAGCCTCTTCCCCCAACATTCCCCCGAGGTGCAGAATGTTTCTGGGAAAACAGCCTAATCAGATTGTTTCTTAACTCAAGCCTAAATAGTTAAACTACCCCCAAGTGTGAGGATCAGAGCAGTATCTGTCTTCTGTGGCTGCTCCTCTTTGTCCAGAAATGACCACATTACCCCTTTGCTGGTCCTGGGGCCCCGGGGCTGTGGCAGGGGGAGGTGATGAAGTCCGGCTCCTCCAGCCTCCACAGCCCGGGCTGAGGGCCTGGGCAGGGCTGTGCCAGTCTCTGCCCGCATGGACGTCATGGCCACTTCCCTCCTTGCCCTGCGCGCTCACCAAGGCTGGAAGGGTTCCTGGGCTGCAAGTTGTTGGGAGAACTCTCAGATCCTCTGTAAACTAGAATCTTCGCAGCTGGCCTCAGCTGCCACAGTTCACAGAAAACAAAATGCACTTTCTAGGTTGGATGGCACGGCCCTGAGAGCGCCCTGTGCACCTGCTGCGGACCGAAGCGCCCAGCAGCTGGGAAGGCCAGATTCTTCCTGGCCACTTACAGTTGTCCTGAGGGCAACCCCTGGGGCCTGCAGGAGGAAGCCGAGCAGAGAGGTGTCCAGCTCTGCTCTTCCTGACTTCAAAAGGGACTTTGGCAGAATGTCATGAACTGGGCAACCAGGAGACACTGACTCTACAGGCCAGTCGGGGCTTTGGTGTTAGGTGATTGATTATATGACAGTCATGAAATATATAATGCAGGTGACTTGACTTTATTTCAAAAGACACGTTGGAGTCACCTTCCACTTGAGCTTTTCCCACCCTGACCATGTGGCCTTGGGAAAATGGCTTTTCATTGTTGGCATTAACTAAGTGGACACTGGGCTTTTTTCATCAGTCAGTTGCCCCTCTCACCATGAGCTGGGCCTGGTGGGTAGAAGGGCAGATAGAACACTCTGGATTCCATCCCTCCTGGTGTTTGCTGTGGTGGTCCTCCCACATTCACCCCCTCAGGGATCCCGGCTGGTAGGCCCATTCCAGAGATAAGGACCCAACACCCAACAAGTAAATGCACTTACTTGTAAGGAAGTTTCCTCACCTTAGCAGCCTACTTTTCTCCTATAAATGCAGAAAAGGAAACAGAAGGCACCTCAGCAGATCTCTGTTCAGTGCCTGCTCTTTGCTCAGGTGTGAGGTTCTGCACTGTAATGACCAGTGTGTCATTCAACGCCAGGTCGGGCCTTGTGGCCTGGGAATTGGAGAGCGGTTTATCTGGAAGGCAAGAGCTGTCTCCACATATCCCAAAGTGTTTTCTATGGAAGAGCAGGTGACATCAGGGAAAAAAGTTTAAATCTGTAGAAAGACAAATGTTCTATAACTTGGTGCTTTCTGCAAATAGGGCAAACTGACTGGGAGAGTTAGCCAGGGCCCCCTCCCTGGGAGGTCTTTAGTCCCGTTAGACTAAAGTGGTGTGGGAGCCGGGACTGTATGACCTGTGAGCTCCCTGCTGCTAACTCCAGATTCTGTGTCTGGAAGAAGTCTCAGGAAATAACTAGGAACTACTTGACAGACGTGCTTGGGTTCAAAGGTGTATGTGGAGCAGTATTCATTGTAGCACTGTTTAGAAAGAGAGACGATCGGGAATGCCACACGCGTGCCCCCTCTTCGAAGACAGGTGAACACTGGCTGACTATATCGCCTCCGTTTAAAAGACAAAAAAATTGTTCTTTGTGAACTGTGGCAAGAATTCCAAAATGTGGAATTATTAAGTGGAAAAACCGAGATCCAGAGCAGCACACTTGGAACATCTCTGTCAGAGTTGGGGGGTGGTGTGGAGTACATCCACATAATTGCTTACTTGCAAATAGACCTAAGAGATGCTTGAGAAGCAGGTTATGCTGGTTGCCTCTAGGGAAAAGAACTATAGGCAGCTCGGAGACATCGGTCAGAAAGAGGCCTTTCTCTGAATAACCTTTTGCATCTTTTGAATTTTGAATCATGCAAAGTATTACTTGTACAAAAATAAGTAAAAATATGTTTTAAAACTTTACTAGATCAGAGCGCTGTGGACAACAGAAGGGGAGTGGGGAGCAAGCTAACTTTTTATTGAGCATCTACCGAGAGCCGGGTCTTAAGCCAAATGCACTTGAAATGGGCAGGGCCAGAGAAAGGGGTGCTCTGGGGAGGGCTGAGTGGGAGGGGCCTTCTCTTGGAGGGGCACAGCAGACCTGCTTCCCATGCCAGCCTCTGGGCTGCCCAGTCGATGAGGTTTGCCGCCCCGGTGAGAAGTGTTTCCTCTGCTTTTGCAGAGCTGGGGCCTGGAGTTCACGTGTGCATTAACAAACAGTCAGGGCGTGCCTGCCTGAGCCAGCAGGCGTTTCTGTGGTGGAGGAGAAGACCTTCCTGTGCCGTGGCTGCCGGGTAGAGGAGGTGTTTATCCTGTGTTGTTCAGCCAGGCTCAAATGTACTGCCTTTGTGTGCCAGCTGGAGGCTGGCTGGAAAGTTGTTATTTTTCTGACTGTCAGACCTAAGGCTCCTTACTTGCACTTAGAGGAAAAAGCATCCACGTCCTGGTACAGAAGTTCTTTTTTTTCCTTTCTTTAGAAAAAGAGCAGTGAATGAGCTCATTATCACACTATGCTGGGGGCGGCAGTGGCGGGGGGTGGGGGTGGGGGGGCTCCTCCTCCTGCCCCCGCCTGGTCCTGCCCCGGCCAGGTTTCCCGGAGCAGGGGGCTTGGATCTAGCTCCGGGTGACCAAAGCCAGATGGCTGGGACAGGTGGTCCACGTGGCGGGGAGGGGCGATGCTGGAGACACCTGGCTACTCAGAGACCAGCTCTGTGTGCTGTGGTCCAGGGGAAGGACAAATGTCTGCCCTCTTCTACCCCCAGTGTGGAGCTGTGTGCAGGACTGCCCACCTCCAGGGAGCAAAAGCTCCTCCGTTCAGGGTTACATGCCCATTCCAGGGCTCTGCTGGTCTGAGCTCTAGAAAATGTCCCCACACCTCAGAGCTGGTGGTCACACAGTAGCAATTATCTATGAGGTGCTTACGAATTGCCAGGCCCTGCTCCAGGTGCGGTGGGTACAGCCCAGAACAGAGCTGGCGCAGCCTCTGTCCTCATGAAATTTAGATTCTAGCAGCAGCAGTGGAGGGCGCCTGCCCTGGCCTGATCTCGCACCCTCCACGCAGTCTCCACTGGGTCTGGAAAGGCTGGAGGGTGGGGGAAGTGATGTATAAATTGCCTCGGAAGGGAGGCTTTTGGGCATTTCCAGCAGCTGAGCCCCGATTGTTACCCATTCACTCCCTTCAGAGCACGTCTTTAGACCCTCGGGGGCAGGGGCCAGAGAAGAGCTTTTTTTTGACCTGAGTGTGAGCTCTGAAACCTCGCAGGTCAGTGCTGGACCGTGATCATCTGGAAGAGTCCTGGAGGCCTGCCCCTGCACGCGCTGCTGGTGAGCTGGCAGTGTCTGACTTGAGCCTCACAGCCTGTCTTGTTCCTTTCTCTTCCGTCTCAGATTGAGAAGATCATGAGCTCTATTGGAGAAGGGATCGACTTTTCTCAGGAACAGCAGAGGATCTCAGGTACCGTACCACGCAGCCATTTCCCCCGCGGGACGCAGCCCTCTCGCTCCCTTCTGGCTCAGACATTTCTCTGACCCAGAGGACAGACATTTAGGGGTGAGAGAGGTCAGCCCAGACCACGTCACGCTCACATCTACACCGCCCACCCAGCTGTGATTTTAGGAGCCATGACTCCTTTTGCATAGAGGAGGGGAAGGTGGACAGAGGCATCTTAGGCTGTCTGTGAGGAAGCTCCGTTTTAAAAAGGGAACAACTGTCACTGTTATTTTCCTGAACGTGGGCTTTCTCTGGTTGGCTCACGGGGGCTGCTCCTTGAGTTGGCCCCAGCCTCCCGGGCGGCTCTGCGTCTCCCCGGGAACGTGGCTCGGGCCCTCCTGACCCATGACGGTGGCAGTGCCCTGGCGTGGGCTCTTCACCTGATCGCCTGGAAGGGCTGGATTTGCTGTTCCCTCCTCGTGTCTGTTTCTCCATTTTTCCATTTATGCATCATGTTCACTTCAGAGCACTGTTACTTGGGGTATTCTTTTCATTTCAAAGCCCTGCAGGTGAGCTCTACCTGCCTTTGTTTGAAACAAAGGCACTGTGGAGGCCCTACCTGAGCTGTTTTCCTTGGTGATAGAATTATGGTTACGCAGCTTGCTCAGGTGAGGTGACATTCTTACGGTGCCTCTCAGAGCACCTCTCACACCCTCCCCTTAAGCCTCTGAAGGCCCTCTTGCCACCAGGGCACCTGGGTGGACAGCAGCTGAGGAGCTGGCCTCTTCCCGTCATCAGGGAAGGCTCCCTCTGCACTTAAGGGGCGGCTTCCTTGTTCAGTCGGGAGGCTGTTTCCAAGACTGCCCTGTGAGCCCAGAGTGGAATGGGCTGTTCCCGCATGAGCCCCTGGCCCTGGCAGGAAGTCCGGTGGACGACGGGGCAAGCGTGAACCTCAGCGAGGAAGCTGCTGCTGAGGCCACGGGCCTTGTGGGCAGCCTCGGCCCTGTCTCAAAGCCTGATTCTACATGCACGTGTGTCCAGGGCGAGGTGCTCACTCCCTGTGAGCCCACAGTTTCCTATCGACGACATTTGGATAATCATACTTAACCTCTTTTCATTTGTTAAAGTTAAGTAATACATACAAATACTTGAGGTAAAACGGTGCTTGTTTCTGTCCATGAAACAATTACTTCCTCATACTGGGAAATCCACTGGGTTCCTCGAGCCACCCTCTGTTCAGCAGCCCTGTTTCCCTGGGCTCTAGCAGAGAAGGCCCGATTGGGTTGGATCCATCTTTACCAGTCATGGATTATGCGAGAGGTCTGCACACGTGGCTCTTCTGGCTAAGAGTTTGTGGCTCTGTTTCATGGCACTTTAATAGATACAGTCTGGGGAGCTTAATTGTGGTTTGCAGGCTTTGCCAGGAGCAAGTGTTTATTGGGGATAATGTTTAGGACCGAGACAGACACTGTGGCCATTTTCAAAGCTGTTCTCTAGGGGCAGCGGGGATGGGTTGGCTGCAGTCAGTTCAGTTGAGGCCGGTCTCCGCTTCCCTGTGCCCCTCTGCGTCTGAGGAGCTTACATCAGTTGTGTGTGCTCGAGAGGTTGGCGCAGAAGCAGGCCATTACCTCTTGGCTTTGGTTAACTGGGAGACGTGACAGCCCTTCTGGAAAACACTCTTTTGGAAGAGTCCTTCTTCTTAGACTTGGTGACAGTGAACCCTTTCCTTGCCCTGTGTGCCCCACCCTCCAAATCTCACGCCCCATGAACCCACGTGAATGGTGAGAGATGGTCCAGCTACCCACCTAGGTTTCTGGCTGCCAACACACAGTGTTTTTAGTAGCACTGAGTAGCATCCTCCAGACCCCAGCTTAGGAAAGGTGAGGGTGAGTACACAAAGGTGGCCACCTGAGCAGAGGGTGCGTCCACCCGCACTGCAGAGTCCCAGCCTGCAGTGTCTGTGGGGTGGCCAGACTGTGAAGGGTGGAGTGGGGCTCTGGCCTGCCCGTAACCTCTGTCTGATGTGTCAGAGGGGACTTTCCCCAGGACCTCAGGGAGCACCAGCCTTCAGCTAAGCCCCAAGTAGATTTCTTGTTCATTTTGAATGATCACTGTCAGATTCCAAACCGTCCTTGGTTTCTGGATCTAGGAGAGGAGACCTGGGCTCAGGGGTCGCCATCCCAGGAGGAAGAGCAGACTCACAGGCAGGCAGCCCTTAGCTAAGCAGGGCGTTGCCCGCTGTGACTGGTTTTGCAGAGGATCGTGTCCTGAAAGCCAAGACCCCAAGATGGTGCTTGAATCTCACTCTTATTTTGGGCCGTGGGCCTGAGTGGCTGGCACTGGAGCTGGTGACCTGTATCCCGACGGGCCTGTTTGCCAGCTTGTCCCGCTGTCAGGAATCCAGGGAGGGCGGGCCTTCCCCGGTCCAGCCCACTCTGGCTGCTTTCACCAAGGGCCTGTGCTGTCCAGCCAGTGAAAGAAAACGCTTGACTTTCTTTTGCTGCCATCAGCTGTTTCAGTGGTTGAGTAGGTGTTGAACGCGGGCTGCTCCAGGGGCCCTGTGTCCCGGGAGAGCAGCGGGCCAGCCTGCTGGGGGGCAGGTGTCTCCCAGCACGTTTTAGAGGGTGGCGTGTGGTCCCCGGGTTTGGGTCTCCGCGGCTGGACTGGAGGTTTGGTCCCAGTTTCCACTTGTCCTTGGTGTCCCCGGCCGTGTCCTCCTCCCCTGATTTTGACCAGCCTGCTGGGGGCCTGGCGCTTCCCTGCTGGGTTCTCACAGCCTGGAGAGAAGTCACTTCCTACGTTGATTGGTGCACTCACCTGAGAACAATGTTGTCCTGTCCTTATTGTGTCACCTGTTTTTGTGATACCTCGTGGCTTATCTTCTTGGCAGAGAGGCACAGTCAGTCCTGAAATGATGGGGTCGGGGGGTGACTTCACCTCGAGGGCTGTGCCCTCAGGAGAGTGTCACTCCTCTGTCCCCTGTCTGGCTGTCCTAGAAACTATCGGCCAAAACTGTAGGACGTTCCTTCTCTGTTCTCCCTGATCAGCTGTCTGCAGCCCCTGGAGCTGGAGGTAGAGTTCGGCCGTCTCTGGCTTTCGTACATGTGCACATTGGCCAACAGCCGATACTGGAGGATCTGTTGGAGAATCCGTCCTTTTGCTCCCGTGCTGGTTGCTGCTGTCTCCTCCCTTGGTGGCAGCAGCAGCAGCTTCTGCTGCGATGTCCGATCCCTGATGTATTTTCCTGAGCGTGGAAGGGCGGGGGAGGGGAGGGGAGGAGGGGAAGGGCCAGACGTAACGAGAGTGAGCAAGGACTGTAGAGCTGACAGCAGGCAGCGTGGAGCCCTGGAGCCTTTAGACAAAGCATTCTGCTGCGGTTCTGGACGCGCGCACAGCCACCAGCAGCAGGCGGGACTACGGCTGCCTGGCCAGGGGATTACGAGCAGGAATGAATCAGCGGCCGGGGGACACTTGATTTCACAGGCACTCAGAAGCCTGCTGCCGAGGTTCCTGGAGCAGACGGCCCCGCTCCGGGGCAGGGGGGCCCAGGCCGCCCCCAGACTCAGCATCTCGCAGAGCTGCTACCGTGCATCGGGAGGCCGGCCGCCAGGGCCCTGACCGCCATCTGTTCTGCAGAGGACAGAGGAGGGGGAGCCTGGGACAGTGGGTCACCAGGGTCTCCTACCTAAACCAAGCCACTTGGCCTGCCCACAGGGCAGAAAGTGCTGGGAACACCAGAATGACTTTCACCGCGTCAAGACTTCTCCGGAGGTGATGTTTTTGTAGTTGGTTCTCCTTTTTCCTTCTTTCATCTCTTCTTGCCCATGAGAACCGGAGAAGTAGATGGGGTTAAGGTGATCAGCTCAGAGCATCCAAGGTCTTCCAGGAAGGGCTGAACTTTTTTCCCCCCTGCACTGGCAGGCTCCCGGTCCTACCGAGGATCAGAGCAAATGAGGTCCTCCCTTTCATATTCATCCTCAGAGGAGAGGGGCAAGCCCCGGAGACGCTGGGAAGACAGCTGCCGCCTTTATCACTCGGCCAGAGACAGAGCAGTGCCGAACGGGAAATAGGCTCGCGCCACTCAGATGATAGAGGACCGCTGCCTTTCTCTGTTCTGTTGGGCTGGGTTTTGTCTTCTTTAGCTGAGAACTGGATCTGCCCGCCTGCTTTCCACCCGAGCAGGCTAGTCACGGGAACAGCCACCGTCGGAAGAGGAAGATGAACGCCCAACCCCCGCCGCCCAGCCCCGCCCGGGAAGGCAGCCCCGCGGACAGCGACCTGCCCCGGGAGACGCCCCGCTCCCCGGCGGCCGGAGTGTAGTGGGGTCCCGGCCCCCAGCCCTCGCCCATGCGCCCGCCCGGCCCGTGCCGCCCTGAGCCTCTGCGCACGAAAGCCTAGTGGCCATGGTTTGCTTGTTCCGGGACTGCTGGGGGAAGACAAGTAAAAGTCTCCTTTCTCCGCGGGCCGGGGTCCTGCTGCTTGGGCTGCATGCGCTGGCTGCCCGGGGCCGGGCGCGGAGCCCTCGCTGTGCCTGTGTCCCTCCGCTGCATGAAGAGGCGCGCTCGCCCCTGACTGGCCTGGGCTGCAAGGTCGTGGGACTGGTCCCTCGTCCCCCGCCCCTTCTGGGGCCCGTGGGGACGGACTTTGTGAAATTCCTGCGTGCAGGCGGACGAGCGCCGACCCGGAGAGCCTAGGGGCTCAGCTCCCCCGGCCCCCGGGCCGCCAGACCCTGGGGGGGCGTGGGAGTGGGCGGCGGCCGTCCGGTGCCCTTGCGCCACCCGCGGAGGAGGGGCCGTGGGCCCGGCGCTCGCCTGCCTCCGGTCCCAAGTGTGGCTGCTCCGTGGTAATGACGATGGTGTGGCAGTGCCATCTGTCTTCCTCCGAGTGCCGCTGCTACCGCCTCAATGGTTTCTCCCTTTTCAAGCGTCTGCCGATTCCTCTCTCGTCAGGTGCGCGGCCGCTGGAACAGAGCGTCGGGGAGTGGCTGGAGGCCGTGGGGCTGCAGCAGTATGAGAGCAGGCTGCTTCTCAACGGCTTCGACGATGTCCGCTTCCTGGTGAGTGCCCAGCCCTGGGGGAGACGGCTCCCGCACCCCAGGCCCCGCTGGAGGTGGAAACTGTACGTAGACCTGTGTCCCAGGAAGAGGAGCCATGCGGCTGAGAGCCGGCTGTGGCGCTGCACTGTCAGCACTGCTCTGGGCACACCCTGTCGGGAGAACTCTTTGCAAGTTCACATCGGAGAAGTAGTGTCCCTGACACATCCCTTGGTCCGCTCCTGTCTCCCTCTTAGATCCTGGGTCTCAGATCCCAGCCAGATGCCAGAAGCTCCCTTTGTTCCCCAAAACTTTACTGTCAAGCCTGTGGTCACTGAAGTCAGAAGGTCTCTGGCAGGAAGGCTGGTAGTGGGCTGGTGGCCTCATGGGTGGTCCAGATGGGAGGCTGAGTGGGGGTGGGAAGGATCGGCTGCTTTACTGAGGCGTAACTTCACACTCTTCTTCTTGCAAAGCACAACAGTTCAGAAAGAAAGAAAAACCCAAGTGTCCTCTCTGTGGAGCAGGGGCCCACCCAGACCCTGGGTCCAGACCCAGGGCTCCCTGTATAGGTCCAAGAAGCAGCTGTGGGCAGGGTGCCCATGCCTGAATCTCCTCGGGAAGCCCTCCCCCGCGTCGAGCGCAGTGGTGGGGACAGAGCTGACGCATCCTGTTAGCACTCTAGGTGCGGGGAGGTGCTCACTGACTCTCCCAGCAGCCCTGAGATGTGCACTCACATCTCCGTCTTCGTTTTCCAGATCCAGAGCAGTGGAGTGTCTTGCTCACACTCACGTCTCTGGGAACTGGGGAGGGTAGGACACAAGCCTGGCACTCTGGGTCCGAGGGTCCTGCTTTGCTGCCACGCACACGGCCTGTTTCTCACTGGTGGCTGAGGGGAGTGGGAGTGGTGCCTTTTAGATGCTTGAAGTCGCCTTCTGGCCCGAGCTGTGTAGGGAGCTGGTTTGAGGTTCCTTCCTTCCTGGTGGGCCTGTTCTGCCTCTCACGATTTCCAGGGTGCAGTCCCGAGTGGACACTGAGGTGCCTCCGCTCCCTGAAGCAGATCCCTGACCACGCAGCCCCCTCAGTCGCTGTGATTGAGGGTGGTGGTCAGTGGACCCAGGGCTCCCCCTGCCCTTTACTGTCCAGAGTGGGTCTCTGTGGGGCTCTCACTGACGGGGTGGCATTGGGCACCTCCCAAGTAGTGGGCCACCCAGGGAGCTGGCCCAAGGCACCGCGGGGCACCCTGACTGGGACAGCTCACCCCACCAGGTTGTCTGCGTCCCAGGGCAGACAGCGAAGGCTGCTGCAAGCCACCCTTCCCAAGCCAACTTGAGGCCAGTTATTTTTCAGCTTTTAAAAATACTAGGTTTTAAATAGCTTTTTTTTTTTTTTAAACTTGAACTGAGTATATTTGTGGTTCTTATAACCTAATCCCTGACTTACCAGGTTCCTTGGGGAAGGCCAGCAAACCCAAAACAGAGGTGAGTGTTCAGCCAGTGAGTGAGGGCACCGGGCCCTCGGTGCCGGCCGGTGAGGGGCCTTCCGCCTCTGAGCACAGCCCTTCCTCAGACTGGCTATCAGGTGGGCGAGGAAGGGTTGCCGTGGGTGTCCCCTGCCTGCGCTGGGGGATCTGAGAGGCTGAGCTCCTGACTTCTCACCCCTCCTCCTACTGGTCTGGAAAGGCTAAGGTTCCCATTCCTTGAGTATAAAAACTCCTTTAAAACTGCTTCTCTGCCCCTTCTTGTACTCCGACCAGAAAATAGCTGGGTGGGCACCTGGGGAAGAAGTCTGGCCCTGGGCCAGGCATCCACGCACGATGCGGGGCCTCTGTCAGAATGCACCTGTTCTCTTTGGGAAGGGGTTCATTGAGGGAGGCCCACAGCTCAGTTCTTCCAGGGCCTTCCAGGCCCCTCCTGCTGCCCTGGGTGCGAGCCATTCCCCTCTGTCCTCAGTTCCGGAGGGGTGGCTGGAAGGCAGGAAGGCTGATTGCGCCTCAGTCTAGCACATCGCTTCTCAGGCCTTCAGTGGCCTGAGTGGCCGTGCACAGCATCCTGGGTAATTGCATGTAAGTTGCCAGATGGGCTGCAAGGCTAATTAAGCTTTCATAACAGAAAAGAGAGGAAGAGAACACGTAAGAAGGGAGTGTTTTGTTTAGAAACATTCCCTTGTTGCATATGGTATAACTTACACCGCGTTAGCTGGTGACGTTATCCCTGTGTGGTTTGGTTTTCAGTAGGTTGTAAATGTTTCCCTTCGTTGTGAAATGCCCTGGAGACTCTTCTGCAAGATTCACAAGTGGCTTCCAGGAAGCCAGCCAGGCTCTAGATGTAGTAGAAACGTCTGAGACCGAGGGCTGCTATGGAATCTCCCTGTGACGGGGTCCTCTGAGTTGTGGGAGGAGTCTAGGGCATTTGCGAGAGTCACCCAGCTCCCTCTCAGGGTAGAGGGGACCTTAACACCACGTGGTCTCATCGTCCCCTCTGTGCCCGAGGTCCTTCCAGATGAGCTCTGCCCTGTTCCCAGTGATGGGCCCTCCCCCTTGCAAAGGCACAGCCCCTTCATGCTCTACATCGCTCAGGCTGGTTTAGACCCTTCTTCATATTGAGCCAAACCTGTCTCCTTGTGGCTTCTGTCCCTGGGCCCAGGCTTACTTTTGGGGGCCATGCAGAGCGCACTTAGGCCGTGAGCAAATGGAAGACCTCCGTCACGGCCTCCTGGGTCCTGTCTTGTCCAAGCTTCTCTTGGCTCTTCCTCCTGTGATGTGAGACCTGAGCCGGATGAGTGAGTGCTGCAGTTTGAACTTGATTCACACTCCCTCGCCCGCACGGGGCAGGGGCAAGCGCTGCCAGGCGCCCCCAGGGTGACAGGGCTGACTCTGACCCAGGAGCCAGGGCGGGAAGTCCTGCTGACACGTCTGCCGGCCCGCCCACCACGCTGGCTCGTGCATCGTAGCCAGTTCCATTTGTCTCAACCACAAATCTTGTCCACAGGAAATGGGCTTTTTCAGAGAAGGGAGGAAATGCATTTAATCAGCACAGAAAGAAGGTAATCGGTGGTTGGCGAGTGTGCAGCTCAAGCGGGCTGCTGCAGGTCCGGTATCTGGAACTCGGCCTGACGTCCCCTCACTGGAGTGTCGTGGAGTCAGTGGCGGCGCTCCTTCTGCGGGGTCGGGTGGACGTTTAGAAAGGTTCTCAGGACTGTCTGACGTGCAGGAACATTCACCTTGGAGTGCTGAGTGAAGAAACTGAGACACAAAAATCCGTGTGCAACATGTTCTTAATTTTCAAAATAGGAAGCATATCGAAGTGCAGGGAGTAAGCCAAAAATGTATTCTACTGTTCGTTATCTCAGGGGGATTATGGCTTTGTTTCCTTTTTGAGAGTGAAATAGATTTTCTGCGTTTCCTACAAGGAACGGCTCTGAAATCAGCTAAGCTGATGCTGTAGGCATCCTAACGAATTTGATTCTAGCTGGGAGAACACGCACACACAGCACTGGTAACAGCGGCGAGTACTAAGTGCTGGGCACGGAGGAGATGCCTCGCTCACCCAGGGTTCACTGCCTGCCGGGCACCAAGCTGGCGCCCAGCCCTGAGGCGGGTGCCCATCAAGTTACAAACAGGGCCCTGGGCCCAGAGGGTGGAGGCACTGCCAGGAAGTGGCAGAGCCGGGATGCTCACCCAGAGCTGTCTGACTTTGAACCCCTACATTCCCCATGCCGTCCTGGGGTTTTGTAGAGGCTGCAAGAGCTGGAAAGGCTCTAGGGAGAGGCCCCCACTGTCTGTGGTGGGCTCGAGGCCAGCTTGAGGGCAGAAACGGGCAGGACCCAGAGGGCAGTGAGGGGGGCTGGGCCTGATGTTGAGGGGCCTCAAAAGCCACTCTCTGGGGGGCCCCCACGATCTCTGAGTTCTGGGTATAGGGGGCGGGATCCTGTGGTTATGCCTTTGCCAGGCAGGGCACCGGGGAGTCAAGATGCCCACTGGACAGCATGGTGGAGTGGGGAGTGGGCACGTGGCAACTGATCGAGGCTGGGAGTTTGGACAAGCAGAAAACGGGAAGGAGTCAGCAGCAGCTCAGGCTGGGCTGGAAACGGAGGCTGAGAGGCAGGCCTGTGCCTCTCCGGGGCAGTGCTGGGGCGGCCTCGTGCGCCTCCTGTTGGTTTATTTCTCCCCTCTGCCCGTGTTTTCCTGATGTGCTAGATGGTGCCACATGTAGGGGAGAGATGGCAGGTGAGCAGGACCAGCCCCTGTGAGTGCTCAAGGCACGAACTTGGCCAGGGGCTCCTTCTGTACTGGCTTCTGTGAAGCTTCCCAGCCAGGTTCCCAGACCCTTGAGCCCCTCTTCTTGCTGTACCCCCGGATCAGCCTCACTGTTCACCCCAGAAGCCAGGCTGTGCCCTTGGGTTCCCGCCCAGGCTCCCCCCACGGCTCTTCATCCCCTCTGACGTCCCTGCCTTTGCCTCTCCCTGCCCTGCTGTCAGGCTGCCTCCCCGCCTCGCCATCTCTCCAGCCAGCGCTTGGGGAGCTGATGGCTCTGGGGCGGGGACGTTTCTGTGCCCCCGTGTGTAGCAGGGCCCAAGAGGGAGAGTTTCCTCACCTGGGTCATTGGAGGGGTATGGAGCTAAGGCTTTGGAAGGAATCCGTTCAGTTCAGTTCAGTTGCTCAGTCCTGTCCGACTCTGCGACACCATGGACTGCAGCAGGCAGGCCTCCCTGTCCATCACCAACTCCCGGAGCTTACTCCTTTGGAAGGAATATTCTTAGACAAGTGTGGATCCTGCCTCCTGTGCTAACTCAGTTCTGTGGTCACTTAAGAACTTAGCTCCTCGGTATCCCAGGGGCTGCTGCTTCCTTGTCTTGGCAGAGCCCTTGAGCCTTGAGACCAGAGCCAGGTTCCCTTTGGGCCCCTTCCCAGCGCTTGTGCTCTCTTGCTCCCCCAGAATTACCCAGAGGGCCAGCAGTTGGAGTCACTTAGTATCCAGCTCTGCATGCCCCCGTGTGGCACTGGCCTCTCCCGTCCCCTTCATAGTGGAATTTGAGAGCTGTCTTCATGTCTGTTAATTTAACCAAGTGCCCTGAGGATGGAGTTGGAGTGGTGAACACATCCTGTCCTGTAGCTTCCAGGTCCGGGATCTCGGGGTGAGCAGCTGCTGGGGGCTGTGTCTGGCATCTCAGCACGTCTCTCTGTTCGGCTAGTCGACCCCCAGGGTGCATGTGCAGGAGTGCAGCGGGCAGAGCAGTAGGGCCCGTGTGTCCCTGGCAGACATCAGCTATGACTCAGGTGTCCCTGAGGCCCGTCTCGACTCCCAGGCTCCGTGGACAGCACACCCAGGACCCCGGGAGTGTCGCTTGCTCAAGGCTGCTCCTCAAGCAGAAGCCAGGTCTCCTGGGCCCAGAGCAATACCCTCGCCTCGCACTCTGGTGCCCGGCAGCCCCCTCTCCCAGGCAGATGCCATGGCTGGACCACAGGTGGAGCCAGCAGGCTCAGCCAGCGTGAGGCGCCGTCTGGGCCGCAGACCATTCTGTCCGCACTCTGTCAGAGCCAGTCTACAAGAGGCTGGGGTAGGAGCTGGTGGGGCTCAGGCCCTGGGGACCTCCACCCTCAGGGAAGCTCCAGGGCCTCGGGCAGCTGGCTGAGGCCATAGTTGAGGAAACTGGACAGGGAAAAGCTTAGGAGAAAACATGGGGCCTAATCACCTGCCCTGAGAAGCAGCTGGGAGTCAGGAGATCTGGGTTTCCTCCAGGTCCCTTGCATGATTTCAGGCAGGTTACTCTGTACCCCCGCCCCATCCCTGTCCCACAGAATCTCATTTGACTGCTTCCTCCTTCTTTCTGCACGTAAGCTCTGAAGACAGCACAGCATTAGCTGTGGTCACCCAGAGCAGCCACTGAGACTTTCAATGGCCGAGTGTGAGAACATGAGGTGGGAAGGTGGCGGAAGCAGAGATCAGCTTTGTCTTCAGACACACGAGGTGAAGTCTGCTTTGGGTGGTCTTGGATCCAGGCCCCTTGACTCTCACTGACCTGGGTCTGCAGTGGTGACTTGAAGTGCTTATGGCATCTTGACATCAGATAAAGCCTTGGCAAGGCAGACATTCAGGGGCGATGGGCAGCAGATGGGCAGGAGGAGACTGCGCCTGGATCAGAGAGAAGGGGGGCCCCGGGGGCCTTCCTGGGAGAACAGGGCCATCAGGGGTGTGGCTTCCCTCCACCAGGGAGGAGAGCCATCCCTGACAGCCCTCCCCCGAGACTGACCGGGGGAGATGGCCTCTGGCCTCCGGATCTAGGAGCTGGTAGCTTTTGCGCTTCGTCCTCATCTTAGAACTGGTTGCTCCTGGTCACCCTTGGTGTTCTGTGTCTCCAGCTGAGGACAGGGCTGGGCAGGGTGGAATGGGGGTCAAGGCTGAGCTGCTCCTGCTGCCGAGGATGGCGAGCTTTTTGTAGGGCACCCATGAGCTGGGGACGGTGTCAGTCTGGGAAGTCTTGTGACCACACCCCAGGAAGGCAGGGGCCGGTGAGGCCAGGCAGCGGCGAACAGGTGCACACAGGAAGAGCTGCGGAGTGCTGGTTCCTGCCAGCAGGTCAGCGCTCAGTGCCAGGAATTCATTACTTAACCTGCACAGGCTGGTGGCTTTGTTCCTGTTTATAGAGTTCTGACTTTGTAAGG
Organism: Bubalus bubalis; assembly: GCF_019923935.1. Taxonomy (NCBI): domain Eukaryota; kingdom Metazoa; phylum Chordata; class Mammalia; order Artiodactyla; family Bovidae; genus Bubalus; species Bubalus bubalis. The sequence continues at coordinate 42,776,805 of NC_059158.1, read as the reverse complement.
GACTTGAACCCAGTTCTTCTTTGGCTGCACTGGGTCTTGTTGCTCTGTGTGGGCTTTTCTAGTAGCAGTGAGAGGGGGCTCCTCTCGAGTTTCAGTGTGTGGGCCTCTCGTTGCAGTGGCTTCGCGTGTGGAGCTTGGCCTCTAGGGCGTGGGCTTCAGGAGTTGCGGCGCACAGGTTTAGTTTGTCTGCGGCACGTGAGATCTTCATTCCTGGACCAGGGATCGCGCTGCACGGTGGATTCCCAACTACTTGGACCACCAGGGAAGCCCAGAACCCAGGTCTTACTCTTTTACACCACAGCTGCCTTGCCCAGTGGGTAGAGCACAGGAAGCCCTCAACCCCTGGATGAGTGGACACATGATGCTTCAGGGAGCATGGCTTCTATTTTCCATCATTATTCAGACTCGTAGGCCACAGACGTGAGCAGCAGAGCCCTGTCCATCTTTGCTTCCTCCTCTTCTCCCAGTGGTCCTCCCCACTCTCCCTGGGCCAGCCCCCTGCTCCCCGAGCTCCCTGGGTCTGGGGCTGTGGTTTGGGGAAGACGTGTGCTCTCCTCGCTCTCCCTCGTAGCCCACCCACCACCACGTGCCTGTGGCCACTCAGCCTAGGAAGGTGGTCCTGGCTCAGACCAGGGACCTGTCCTGTTCTGTGCTCAGCGACCTGCGCCCAGATGACTGTGCCCCCAACAGCCCTGCTGCTGTGGCCAGTAACGCGGTGGGTGACGTTTCGGGACGAATGCGCCCTGGAGAGCGCGCAGTCGTTGGGGGTCCATGGCAGACGGTTCAGTGTGCAAGCGTGTCAACATGTGAAAAGGCAGGTTAAGTAAATAATATATAGACCACAGTCCCAATTTTGCCAAAATATTGTCACTGAAAAGACTTCTCCTGAATGGTAAGCTTAGTCCCCCACCCCCACCAGAGGCAATGGATTTATAAGTGGCTTTTACATTTTTCTTTATACTTTTTTATTTTCAGAATTTTCAAAAATAAACTTACAACTTTTCTACTTAGAAAAAAATTTTTTCTCCTTTAATATGAGGGAGAGATTGAAGCAGGGCCCAGTGGAAATCTGCAAAGTCCTGGAAGGCAGAGAAAGCATAAGTATCACATTGAACCAGCCAGGGCCCAAGGAAGCGCTTAGCTACCCCCTTGATGCCCAGTGGCTCTGGAGGAGGCCAGGGGCCCCGATGATGTGGTCACTGACCTAGCTGCTCAGGTGTTAAGGAGCCTTCTTAGCGGCTCAGGCAGGCCCCACAGATCAGTACAGCCAGGGGTGTGGTGACTGTCAGCCGCTCAGCACACTCAGCCGGCTCTTCCCTCATCCTCCCATCTTCCCCTCCCCTAATTTGAGAAATCTGCTCCTGAGGTCTTCATCTGCATTCTGTGTGCATCAAAGCAAGCCCCCGACCCCTCACCCCAGCACACTTATCCTTCTGGAACAGCTCTTCCCACCGTCCCTGTTCCTCGAGGCCCAAGAAAGACTGGGGTGGGGCGGGGAGGGGGAGGAGCATCATTGCCAGGCTTTTCCCCGGAGGCCCAGTCAGGCTGGGGACAGTAGCTTGGTCTCATTCTTTCTCCCCCAAGAGAGGAGGTTTCAGCCTTTTTTGTTTTTTTTTTTTAATGACTCCTGGCAGGAGAAATGGCTGAATGATTGAGAAGAGAGAGAGGCCATACAGAATATGGAAATTAGGCTGGAGGGGGCGGGCCAAGTGGCGGGTCTCGAACCACTGCTGAGGGACAAAACCCCTCCCGAGGAATCCAGTCTCGTGCAGCTCTGCCCAGCGGGCCCTCTTCCCTCAGAGCTCACGGGCCTTTGTTGGAGCAGAGGTCAAGTCCTGCCAGGGCTGACACTGGCCTTGGTGGGGCAGGGGGACAGAGCCCAGGTGTGCCATCTCCCAGCCTGCCTTTCCACAGGCTGGCACGCTGCACGCACATGCCTCTCCAGGAGGATGCGCCAGGATGCTGCTCCCGCCTGTCCCCTCTCCCTTAGAGATGGAACCTAACCAAGCCAAGCGTCTGCAGTTCTGCTTCAGATTTCACTTAGACTTGGAAACTAATAAAATCTCAGGAAATCTCTGTTCACTGAAATGCTTACTAGGCCAGTGAGCCGTTCTGCTCGGTTAGCTCCCTAACTGTTCACTCACTGGGAACTTGGAACGCGGACTGGCATATAGTCAGCTCTTGGTCAGCATTAGTGTGGCAGGAGGTGAACAAAGTAGGAGGTCCCCATTCCCCATAAACCTCCTTGTGAAAAGGTTTCTTCCTTAGCCAGGAGAGTGGAGTAACTTCCAGAATGTTTCCTGTCTTTGAGGATTTGGGGGCCTGATAGCCACCACACAAACTAATCCCACAGAATGTAGACATGGCAGGTTTAGGAGCTCAGGACCCTGCGCTGTGCCCAGGGCGTGCTCCGGCAGCTGTTTGCTCCGATTTTCCATCACGTCCTTTGTTTGGGACATCTGCCTCTTTCTCCTCAAAGCTGTATACGCCCCCATTCTCTTGCCTGGAGGTCTGGTTCATGACGGCCTTGTCTCCAGTTGGATCTAGTTTCCTGGTGGTCAGGCCTCAGTTCAGTATTAGCGGCACCCTAAATGTTTGTGAAGGCTTCTGAGGGAGCGTCAGGGCTGCAGTGGGTTTTCAGAGCATCGCTGCGGTGCTGCCCTCTCAGAGGCTCACTCTCCGGTCCTCGCTGAGGGGTCCTCATCGTCACGCAGAAAGCCTGCCCCCTCTCCCCCCACCGCTTTTCCCCACCAGCATACCCTAGACTTGGGCCCAGAGTAACGACAGGAACTCGGCGTGGCGACTCTTGGATTCAGGGGTGACTTGGAAGCTGGTCAGACTTGGAGTGGTGCCAGGGCCCAGAGGACACTCTGCAGGCCCAGGGATCTCTAGGGTCCCAGCAGAGGGGTATGCCCTGCAGCCTGAGCAGAGTAGTCCGGTTTCAGAGCTGTCTTGCTTACGGCCTGTCCTCTGTGAGGCCAGATTTCTGTCACCAGGCACAGGCTCTCGGGAGGCTCCCTCACCAGCAGTCACTGCAGCTTGGGCACACAGATGAAGCCACCAGGTAATGGTCTGCATGAGCTGGCCCGACTTACTAACCTTCTCTCTGTAAAGCGGGCATAAATAATATCCACCTCAACAGAATAAAAAGTCCAGAAAAAATCCTGGAAACAGGAATTTAGGACACATCAGAAGTCATTTCAGATTGGTGGAGAAAAGAGAGCTCATTCAAGAAATAGACCATCTGCTGCCTGGAAAAAAAATATTAAGTGGACCCTTAAACCTTATGTCAAAATAAATTTGAGGTAGATTAAAGATTGGATTGTAAAAAATGAAACTGTGAAGTTACAGGGGAAAAACTGTGGAAGAATTGTTTTAAAAATCCTGGAAAGGATTTTCTAAGCCTGATAAAACTTTAGAGAAGCTCCATGAGAAAAGTGGAAGTTCCAGTGCAAGCAGACAGGTTCTGCCTGAACAAAGCCAGCGTAACAGTTCAGAGACAGTGACAAACAGGAAAGACACATGCCCAGCTCTTCATAGTAAAGGGTTAATTTCCTCACTGTGTAAAGAGTTCCTGCAGATCAAGTGCAGGATAAAGTGATTCCTGAAGCAGCAGCTGTGGCTGCTCCCAGCACCCAGCCCAGAGCTGCACGGACACGAATGTTGGGCTGAACTCGGCCCCACAGGTCACTGGTGCTCTTTGGGCCTCAGCTCCCTGAGCTGTAAAATGGGGTAACAGTAGTCCCCATTACTCAGTAGTTCAGCAAGTGCAAAGCATGTCGCACATGGAGGGGGGCAGTAAGTGCTGTGTATGTACTTGACAGATAAAACGTGAAAGGATGCTTGAGCTCACCTACGAGCGGGCTGATCTTGTGTTAAGACGTGCAGTGAGAAGCCACTTCTAAACAGCTGCACTGACGAGAGTACAGATGTCTGTCAGCCTTCTAAACACACATACCCTTGCCCAAGCAGCTTCTTTTATACCCTTTTTTGAAAATTTAAAACTGAAACATAGTTGACATGTGATATTATATTAGTTTCAGGTGTACTACATAATGATTTGACACCTGGTACATTCTGAAATGATCACCACGTGAAGTTATTACAGTATTACTGACCATATTCCTTAGGCTGTATGTTATATCCCATGGCTTATTTATTCTGTAACTGGAAGTCTGTACCTCTTAATCCCCTTTACCCGTTCCCCTCCACCTCACCTGATTCCCCTCTGGCAACCACCTGTTCGTCCGCTTTATGAGTCTCTCTCCATTTTGGTTTGCTTGTTCATTTTTTAGATTCCATGTATAAGTGAGATCATACCCGTATTTGTCTGTTTCAGCATAATGCACTCTGGACCCGTCCACGCTGTCACAAATGCCAAGATGTCATTCTTTTTTTAAAGCATGGTTTCATGTATTTGGCTGTGCTGGTTGGTGGTTGTGGTGCACAGGCTTCTCCAGCTGTGGAAAGGGGGCTACTCTCTCCGTGTGGGGTACGGCCTGTGGGGCACCCGGCTGCAGTAGTCACGGTTCAAGGCCCCCAGTTGTGGCGCACAGGCTTGCTTGCCCTGCGGCATGTGGCGTCTTCCCAGACCAGGAATCAACCCTGTGTGCATTTGCAGGCGAATTCTTTTAACCGCTGAACCACCAGGGAAGTCCCATTCCTTTTTTTTTGGCTGAGTAGTATTCCTCTGTGTGTGTGACCACACTGTTCATCTGTCAATGCACCTGTTTACAGTCTCACCAGCTGTGCATGCGAGTCCCCTTTTTTCCACATCCTTGCCAGTACTTCTTTGTTGTCTTTTTGATAATAGCCATTCTGATGGGGGTAAAGTGATATATCTCCTTGTGGTTTTAATTTGCATTTTCCTAACAATTAGTGATGTTGAGCATCTTTTCATGTGTCTCTCGGTCATCTGTATGTCATTAAAAAATGAGTAGAGGATCTGAATAGAAAATTTTCCAGTCAGGTTATTTGGTTTTTTAAATATTGATTATATGAGTTCTTTGTATATTTTGGATATTAACAACCTTTATATGATACATTGTTTGCAAATATCTTCTCCCATTCAGTAGATTGCCCTTTCATTTTGTTGATAGTTTCTTTCTGTCTGAAAGTTTTTCAGTTTGATATAGTCCAATTTGTTTATTTTTGCTTGTTTCCTTTGAGAAGACAGATCTAAAAAATATAGCTAAGTCTGATGTCAGAGTGTACTCCCTATGTTTTCTTCTGGGAGTTTTATGGTTTCAGGTCTTATATTTGAGTCTTTAATCCACTCAGGTTTCATTTTTGTATATGGTGTGAGAAAGTGGAACGACAGTTTTGATTATTTTGCAGGTAGCTGTCCAGTTTTCTGGACCATTTATTGAAGAGGCTGTCTTTTCCCACTGTATATTCTTGCCTCCTTTGCCGTAGATTACGTGACCATGTACGTGTGGCTTTATTTCTGGGTGCTGTATTCTGTCCCGTTGATCTATGCGTCTGTTTTTGTGCCATTGCCATACTGTTTTGATTACTGCAATTTTGTCGTATGGTCTGAAGACGGAGTGATACCTCCAGCTTTGTTCTTCTTTCTCGAGAATGGTTTGGCAGCAATCTCTCTTCTTGATAACCACCACAGAACGATGCACATAGAGGGGGTTTGTGCAGCACCACCTGTAAAAGCAGAAATTGGAAGCAGTCATCCTTCAACACAGAACTGGTGTAAAAATGTATAATATTCAGTTTCATAAATTTATAATCATCCATGACCCTGGATGATTATGCAGCTTTAAAAGAAAGGACAGGTCTCCATACACTGATGCAAAGTGATCTCCTATATATACTAAGTAGTTACGAACAGTGTGTCAAGAATCGTGTTTATGCAGGAATAAAGTGTGCATGTGTGTAGGTGCCCAGCTGGGGTCTGGAGGGATATCCAGGAAAGTGGGAACCGTTGCTCCTGGGGGCTGGGGCTCTGTAGCTGAGAGACAGGCAGAACGCATGACTTTTCGTGTATCATAATCTGAAAAAAACCCTATCTTGTGACACCACTGTGAGTAACTAAAGACAGCACAATAGGGGTTAGGAGGGTGAGTGCAGTCAGACCCTCTCAGATCCTAGCTCCACCACGAGATGTGTGACTTCGGATGTGTTTCTGACCTCTGTGTGCCCAGTTTCCTTCTCTGTAAAATGAGGATGCAAACAGAACCTAACACAAGGTTGTGAGCCTGAAGTGGGCGAGTGCACGTGAAAGCTCCTCATCCCTGTCACGCAGCAGGGACGCGGCCCACACCAGCCACCCTCCGTGTCGCCCTCCACTGCCCCTCCCTCCTCTCCTAGGCCGGTCTCCGCTTTGAGACTCCTCTCCTCCTTGAGACTCCTCTCCTCCTTGGGTGCCTGCCCCTGCCACCCACCCAGGGTGGCTGTTTTAACCTAAAATCACAAAATTGTATCTGTAAGGAACCTGGAAATTAATCCTGTTCTTCACCTTGGGGGAAGGGCCTCCCTTGGGGCTCAGCTGGTAAAGAATCTGCCTGCAGTGTGGGAGACCTGGGTCCATGGGGTTGCAAAGAGTCGGATACGATCACCTTGGGGAGTTGTCAGATCTGCCCCCCAGGTAAATGCACATGGGCTCAGGTGGGCGAGGGCCTGTGTGCTGCCTGCTGTGGCCCAGGTCCGTGCCCTGGAGCCGCTCAGGACAGGTGGGCAGCCGGGCAGCTTTGTCTTCCTGCTATACGAGGCCCTGTGTAGCCCATCCTGGCCTCGCAGGGCGCCCCGGGGCTCACACCCTCATGGTGCTGGTGGGCGAAGAACTTGGCAAGGGGCCATAACAGGCTGGCCTCACGGCCTCACGCAGGAGGCCCTCACGTTCTCCTTTCTGCTCTCAGGGGCCTAACGTGATGGAAGATCAGGACCTGCGGGAAATCGGCATCAGCGATGCGCAGCACAGGCGGAAGCTGCTCCAGGCCGCACGGTCCCTGCCCAAGGTACCACCCGCAGCGCCTCAGCCTCAGCAAGGGGCAGGGCGGGCTTTGGGGTTTGGGGGCCACCAAGAGGGGTCTGCCCCACCCTGGGAGCCCCACAGGGAGCACAGTGTCCTGTTCACCTCTTTGCCACGTTCCAAGGGCAGCAGAGCCCCAGGCACAGTGCACATGTAGTCCAGCCTCAGGAACACGTTGTCTGGTGTGGAGCCTGGTGCCCGCAGGCGTGGCCCATCACCTGGAGGCCAGGCCTTCCCTGAGGCCCGAGGCCCGAGGCCCGGGGTGTGGGGCAGCACAGGAAGCGGTCTTTGCTTGGGGGGCTGTGGGCGGTAGGCCTGAGCCTCTCTTCAGCTCTGCTGGCGCAGAGTCCCCTGGTCCCTTCTACTGCCAAGGTCTGAGAGCTCACAGACGAGTCCCAGCAGGGAGGCCAGCGCCCGCCCCACAGACGCACACCATCTCCTTGTCCCACCAGGTCCATGACCATCTCGGGCATAGAAGGGGCCTCACAGACCCTCCTCCCCATCTAGCCTCACCTGACAGGGCACCTGCCTTTCTCTCTGATTTCCCGCCTCAGCTGGGCCCTGATTCAGCAGACCTGGGGTGCCCGGGTGGTCCCAGGTGAGGCCAGAGACCAGAGCTGAGGTAGAGACGGCTGTGTGAGCCGAGGGACTGGGCTGCTGAGCTCATAGGCCCCTGTGGGTCCTCAGGCACCATCCCACTCCTACCCCAGCCTCCAGTGTGGTCTCCCGCGTCCCCGGGGTCCTTGTCAGCCCTGCCTCCTGTCCTCGCTGCACAGGTGAAGGCGCTGGGCTACGACGGGAACAGCCCCCCGTCAGTGCCCTCCTGGCTGGACTCGCTGGGGCTTCAGGACTACGTCCATTCCTTCCTGTCGAGTGGCTACAGCTCCATTGACGCTGTGAAGAACCTCTGGGAGCTGGAACTTGTCAACGTGAGTACAGTTCTCCTCAGGCCCGGCTGGTCAGTCCTGAGCCATGAGTGTCCCTGGCTGCCCTGTGGAGGGGCTGGGGGCCCAGTTGTCCCCTGACTGCTCCCCACCCCACCCCAGGTCCTGAAGGTGCACCTGCTCGGCCATCGCAAGCGCATCATCGCCTCCCTGGCGGACAGACCCTACGAGGAGCCGCCCCAGAAGCCCCCACGGTTCTCCCAGCTGAGAGTGAGTGGGGCGGGCGGAGAGGGAGGCGCGTGTGCTTTGTGCTGTCAGGAACTGAAAAGAATCCTTTAGGAGCTTCTCAGAGACTGTGTCACCTCTATAGGAAAGGAGCAGCTGAGCCAATCCCTCTCCTCCCAGTGTTGGGGTCAAGTGTTGGGGAAGTCAGGAAAACAAATATCCGAATCCCAAACGGCTAGGGCCGTGTCTGAATGTCACGTTCAGCTGTCTGGGGATTGGAGTCCCCTCGGGCGGTCTGACATGAGCTGGAGACAAAGCCTAGAACACGGCAGGGCTGGGCCTTCCTGAGCTTCTGAAGGAAATCCCTGTGATTTTTAAAATCTCACAGATGTTTTGTTGCTCAATGCTCCTCATTTCTGACTGAAAAGTAGGTTAGACTGTGAGCCTGTGGTTCAGGATGACTCTCCCCAGACCTGCAAGGCTGCTGGTGGGCAGTGGGTGGGCCTGGGCTAGAGTCTCAGCCTCAAAGTGGGCACGGTTTCACCCTTTCACACGTGAGGAAGCCAGGGCCCAGGCTGGTTCTGAGACCATACACTCTGCTGACATTCAGACATGGAAGCTGAGGAGACAGGGTGCCCATCGGGAGCAGAATGTCTCCTCAGGAGGGACCCTGAGATTGAGTCACGCATCCCCAGGGCCCGCGATCAGCTGTGGCAGACAGTTTTCTCTTTGAGAAGGTGGAGCGCGCTTCCCCGCCCTACAACCACCCCTCCTCCCAGCATGCTCCGGGCTGCCCACCTGCAGGGCCCAGTTGTCAGGGCTTTCTGGCTGGAGGAGTCTGGCCCCTGATGCCCAGCTCCTGCCCTTTCTCACCAACTCTCCCCTGGAGCTGGGTCTCGATACCGGTTTCTCACCGATCCCCCCCACCCGGGGCTGGGCCCTGATACCGGCAGCCTGAGGCCCAACCAGGCGGCCCCCAGACTCATGGCTCTCCCCGCCACAGTGCCAGGACCTGTTCTCGCAGACGTCGTCGCCGCTGAGCCAGAACGACTCCTGTGCCGGGCGGTCAGCTGACCTGCTGCTGCCTCCTGGGGACGCGGGCAGGCGGCCGCACGACAGCCTGCATGAGCCTGCGGCGCCCTCTCGGGCAGAGCGCTTCAGAACCCAGGTGGGCGGGGGGCCCAGACGGGGTCCCTGCACCCCTCCCGGCAGGACAGGGCTCCCCCTGCCTGGCACAGGCCGCAGACTTCATCCCGCCCCCCAGCTGTGGCCTGGCCTGCGTCCCCCACAGGGCGAGCCTTCGCTCCACGTCTTTGACCTGCTTCTTCTCTTATGACTCACTCATCTCAGTTCTGGCCTCTGAGGAGTCCCCGCACTTTTGCACCAGCACAACTGTGAATTTTACAAGATTCAAAAAGCATGTTTGGCAGTCTTAGTGACTCTGTATCAAGACTTTCCATCTTGCTGGGAGTCCTGAATTTCCCTTCGTCCCCATGACTTCCACCCATGCCCTAGTTGAGGACCCTGTCACCTGGCCCGCGGTGGCCTCCCACAGCCCCCACACCCCGACTCCTGTCATGAGGACCCCTATAAAGCACATCCGTGACCACGGAGACGTCCTCGCCCCTCCACTACCCCAGGATCAGATCATCTCCGACACCACGGAGCCTTCCACGTGGAGCTGCTCACAGATGGGCGGCTGAGGTCCCGGCTTCCCTACCTGTTCTCAGCCTGGACAGGCCTCACCTCTGCCCCAGCCCATCTGAAGGGCTGATCTGCCTCTGCCCTGGAGCTCCTGGAGGTGGCTGGCAGGCCAGAGCCAGGCGGGGCGCTCAGGAGCCCCTTGAGCAGCAGGCTGACCTGGGGCCCCATATGTTCTGCAGGAGGAGCACCGAGAGACCAAGCTGACCCTCCGGCCCCCCAGCCTGGCCGCCCCCTACGCCCCTGTGCAGAGCTGGCAGCACCAGCCAGAGAAACTCATCTTCGAGTCCTGCGGTTACGAAGCCAACGTGAGTAACCCCTGCCCCCAGCCCAGGGCCCCCATGCTATTCTCAGCTCTTCAGCCATCCCAGCATTGCGGGGAGGGGAGTTACGGGAGAGGGTCCAGATCGGCTGGGCAGTCCCCGCGTGGTGACACAGGACACCTGAACGCGCCCACTGCTCGCTCCCACAGTATCTGGGCTCCATGTTGATCAAAGATCTGCGAGGGACAGAATCCACACAAGACGCCTGTGCCAAGATGCGGGTAGGCTGTCACGGGCGGTGGTGTATTGGGCGTGGCTAGGATGGCAGGCAGCAAACGGTGGCACCAGCTGCAGCTGCGGGGTCCTGCCCTGAGGAGCGGCGTTGACGGGCCTCCCGTTTGCTGTAGAAATCCACAGAGCACATGAGGAAGATCCCCACCATCATCCTGTCCATCACGTACAAAGGGGTCAAGTTCATCGATGCCTCCAACAAGGTGTGTCCCCTCCCCGCCCTCACCCCCGCCAGCGGGGCGCCTTCCTCAGAGTCCCCGCCTGGTCCCACCTCCGCCCCGGCCCGGTGTCGGTCTCTCGTGCACCCCCTTACCTGAGTCCCAGGGGACAGCTTGTCTTCCTCAGCGCGGGCTCCGCTGGCCACTTCACTGCTCACAGGCCTTTAACGCTGTGATGCGCTTACTGAGCCCAGGACACCCCCAGGCCCCACGCTCGGGCCCTGGAGGGCAGAGGGGGCTGGATGTGAACATTTACTCCCTTGGCTGCTGTGGTCAGGGGTGGAGACCCCAAACCTAAATCAGAGGAGATTAGGCGCCACCCTCGACCCCCACCCTGCCAGAGAGCAGATGAGGAAGTGGCGTTTGGCCGACGCCCTGGGCTGGTGACGGGCACTGCAGAGCCGCTTTTCCCGCAGAACGTCATCGCAGAGCATGAGATCCGGAATATTTCCTGCGCGGCCCAGGACCCAGAGGACCTGTGCGCCTTTGCCTACGTCACCAAGGACCTGCAGACGGGCCACCATTACTGCCACGTCTTCAGCACGGTGGATGTGGTAGGTGGAGGCCACGCGGCCCGCACACTGGGTGTGGCACCTGGCAGGCGCCGAGCCGCGCCTGTCAGGAGCGAACCCCCGGCGCACAGAGCAGCAGTGGCTCGACCAGGGTTCTGGCGACAGCAGTTGCCCTGCTTCTGGCCACGTGTGTGTTCCCGGGCCAGCGCTGCACCTCCCCGGGCTGTGGCTGACCCTCCCGTGGGGCCGTCTTCCTGAAAAACCCTCCACCTCCCTGTTGGGGACAAGGAGTCTCCTTCCCCCAGAGCCCAGCTTGGGCTGCACCCTGCTGCCACTGGGCTGACGGGAGGTGTTCGTGTGGCGGCCCCGAGACAGGGCCTGTGCCAGGCCTGCTGCCCCCGGGTCTTCAGGGCCCCACCGGGGACCTCCGTCGGTGCTCTGGGCCCAGCCATACCTCTGGGCTTTGACGTGCGCTGGCTTGTGAGCTAGGAACTCCCCTCCCTGCTCCTCACCTGCACAGCGGGACAGAGTGTAACTATTTCAGGCTTGTTCTAAAGAGGAAGTCCCCCAGAAGGTACCCGTCCCAGTTCCTACAGCTCACCTTCTCTGTCATTTCTGGGCACTATGACCTGAAGCCACAGGGACCCCCAGGGCTCGTCTCTCCAGTAGAATCACCCACAAGGAAACAAAATGTGCGCTTTGTTCAGACTGTTCCTCGGGACACACTTCGCTTTCAGGGCAGCCGTTGCCTGCATTGCTGCTGCCCAGCCTGTGTGGGGTCCTGAGGGGTGGGGGGCGCCAGGGCGGTGCTCCCTGCTCCCTCCTCTCACCCTGTGCCCTGCCTCCTCCCAGAACCTGACCTATGAGATCATCCTGACGCTGGGCCAGGCGTTCGAGGTGGCGTACCAGCTGGCCCTGCAGGCCCAGAAGTCCAGGCCGGTGGGGGCCTCTGCCGCTGAGGTGATCGAGACCAGATCTTCCAAGCCGGTGCCGAAGCCCCGGGTGGGCGTGCGGAAGTCAGCGGTAGGTGGGCCCCGGGGCCCAGGGCTGGGAGGAGCGGCGTGGGGGGTCTCGTGCGGCCGTGACCCCGCCTGTCTGTCTGCTTTGCTCCGCGCCCCAGGTGCCGCCGCCCCCCGATAGTCGCTGTTGTCACTGTCACACCCGCCCCGCCCACCGCCCTTCCTACCTCCCGCTGCCGTCTGTTAGTCCTGGAGCCAAGGTCTCTGCACCCGCTGTGTGTCAGTCTCCCCGCGTGCCCGTGAGCTCCTGGAGACGCTGGCACCCCCGACCCCGCGTGCCCGTCTTCCCTGAGCTGCCCCCGCACCGTCCCCCCGTGCTGTGGCCTGTCTCTCTGCTGTGTGTCCTCCTCTCTCCAGAGGTCAGGGTGCCCGCCGTGGTCTTGCCCCGGGGGAGCTCCCTGGCCCCACGGTTTGGGTTTTCCAAACCCCTTCCCCGCTTCCTGCGCCATGGAACCGCCCAGGGACCCCAGCCGTTCCACGCGCCCGGGAGACAGCCTCCCGGGACGCTCCCGCGAGGTGCCCCTCCTGCTCCTCACCCCGGGAGCCGGCTCTCTGGCGGACACTAGGGCACCCCCGGGGACACGGATGCCAGTGCGGCCCCTCTGACCCTGCCCCCTCCTCCTTGGCAGCTGGAACCACCTGACACGGACCCCGACGCCCAGTCCCACGCCAGCGTCTCCTGGGTCGTGGACCCCAAGCCAGACTCTAAGCGGAGCCTCAGCACCAAGTACGAGACCACTATCTTCTAAGCCCCGCCTCCGCTAGTCTCTCGTGCCTTCCAGCGCCTCTCTGCTCTTCTCAGCGCTCCTTCCGCCCGCTGAGGCCAAGGCCCACCCTCGCCCCGGGCCTCTCCTCCCGCGCCAGCTCTCCCCGCCACCGGACACTGTGAATCCCACCTTGGTCGAGGACGGCTTGGCGGGGAGGGGGGGGCGAGTTGCCTTTGAGGTGGGGCAGCGGGAGGGCGTCGGCGGGCAGGCTCGCTGGACCCCGAGAGAGGCCGGCTCCAAGCAGCGGCCCCCCCAACGGGGCGGGGCTCCCTGCGGCTCCTCCCGCAGCTTGAGTCCCGAGCTGCCGAGAGCTCGCCACGCCTCTCCCGACACAACCAACCACTGTGACCGCCTGGGGCCGGATCCCCTGCACCCAGCTCACGCTGGCCCGCGGCTTGTCTTCCTGCCGTGAGACCTCAGCTGGGCCGCGGTCTGCCCGCTGTGAGGCCCCTGGGGCACATGCCTGGCTCCAAAGCCTGCGGCTCTGAACACCTAGACACCCACAGGCTGGCTCCACGCGCCTGGAGTCTTTGTCTCGGGGGTCTTGAGCTGCAAGGAATGGGATGGCTCCTCACGCCCTGGCCAGGGAGTGACAGGCGGGCGGAAGAGGAAGGCCGCCCTGTGGGACCCGCAGGAGGGGGTCAGTGCCCTGGACCTCCTCCCTTCGGGATGCCGCCGCCCGAGGGCGGGGACCTGGGCCGGGCAGTGCTTGCTGGCGCTACTCCGTGGTGTGGGGGTCAGGGCTCAGCAGCGGGGAAGGCGGCGCGCCCTTGGGCGGGGAGCCGTGGTTCCGTGGGGGGGAGCACAGCACGGAGCGCGACTCGGGGGCACCGCCGCTCAGCGGCGGCGGTTCCTTTAGAGCCGAAACCCAGTGGACAAGCCAAGGTGGGTCTCCTGCCTCCTGCCCTCGTGCCTTCCGAGCAGATGCCTGAGCCACAGAGGGTGCTCGGGGAGGCCGCGAGGGACCTTCTGCTCTGCCTCCCTGTTTCCTCTCCGTCTTCTCCACTGTGTGCAGCCCCTTTGGTTAACCTTTTCCTCCCCCCGTTGTGTTTGCTTCTGCCAAGCTGAGCCACCGAGGAACCGACTGTGCTGCAGAAACAGCCGTGCGGAGCGCAGGCTCCCGCCACCGCCGCTGCCACCGCCGCCTCACCTGCATTGGAGACCCAGGCCCACCTCTGCCCGCAGGACTCCTCCCGGCTGTGGGCCCGGGCCCGCCGCCAGGCCTCATGGAGGGAGCCCTGCCCCGGTGCCGAGCAGCCCTCCAGCCTCTAGCAGATGAGACTGGGACTCCAGAGGCCCTAGAAGTGACTTGTCCAGAAAACGTTTTTTAATAGAAAAAAATTTTTTTATAAAATTAACTTTTAACACTTGGCTCAAACCTCTAGGTTAAACTGCCAATCTTTAGACCAGTGGCCATACGGTCCGAGGGTCTGTCCTCAGGCCGGGGCATGGACGCGCTTGGGCAGCTCCAAGAGGAGGCGCTGGGTGAACCGAGTGGCCCGACAGCTGCCCCCTTCAGCCGCTGCTCCTTTCTGAGCTGCACACAGTTTCTCGTCCCCGCCCGGAGCCGAGCGCGGCTGTGGCGGCTTCCACTCCATCCCCGGCGGGCCGAGCGTGGAGGTCGAGCCAGGCACAGGACGAGCAGGTCTCGGGCCGCCGTGGTCCGAACACCGCCCTGGCCTGCAGGCCACGGGCCCTCCAGTGACCTCAGGCCGGCCGAGTCGGATCAGAAAGGAGAGGAAGCAGCTGTGTTGGTCTTGGGCATTAACTGGTAGGTCAGCTGAGGCGGCTGCCTGCAGGTGTGTGATTTATCTAATCAGGTGTGTATGATTAGGACTCACTTTTCTGACTGTTGTCCTTTCAGCTCTGGGCTCACCCCAGGCTCTGAGGGTGGAGAAGGCTGGGCGAGGAGGCAGTTTGCTCCCCCAGCGTGGCCTCCAGGGCCTGCAGTGCCGCAGCCCCAGCCAGCCTGCTGGCTGGCTTTGCTTTGCGCCTTTGGTTGCGTCGCCCCTCCTGGAGGCGGTAGAATGGGAGGATCTTGTTCACTAGGGCTGGACCAGGTCAGCTGTGTGTCTAGCAGCTCCCAGAGCAGAGCCTTTCCTCCCCAAGCAGGCCCTTTGCTGGCGCGGTGCAGTCGGTCCTGGGGTCAGTAGGTCCAAGGCCTTGGCAGCACCCCACCCACCGGCCGGGAGCTCCGGGGGCGGCCCCCTGCACCGTCCACACCACAGGCCCAGGGGGTCGCCCTTACTCTGGGATGGAGACAGGTGGTCCTGCCCTTTTGGTACTAAACAAGGACCTCAACACCCAAGTCTGACTTCATGTCCTGCTGCTCCCGGGGCCTGACGGTTCTACTGTGCAGTATTCAGCCCATCCTTCGTCCAGGGATGGACAAGGAGCCCAAGCTAGGTTGGGGAGGCTGCTGGTCCGGCCACAGCACACCTGCTGTGCCCTCTTCCTCCTGAGGAAGGCCGGTCTCCTCTAAGTAGGCCCCTCGTGGTGGGTGGTGGATCCATAAAGAAAACTGTAGACACTACGATGAGTTCCTCAAGCTGTTTTTTGTTTTTATGTCCTAGGTAGGTGTCTCCTCCTCTTGAAGCTGCTATATCTTTTTTATTTATTCAGGGTGTTTTCATATTTGAAAGCCTTGGCTAATCTGCTCTGGATTTTGAGATTGGTTTATTTCTCAGTAGTCAAAAAGGGAGGGGCTAGATCTTTTTTACTCCTCCTCTGGGACAGGTACTCTCCCTTCCCTGGAAAGAAATATTATAACATTGAGGACAGGCTTCACATGGAGAAGCCTCGCTTCTGCACGCGAGCGCAGCCCCGTTCTGAAGTGTGCAGGCCCTTCAGGCCGGACTCGAGATGGGGGCGCTCTCTGGTCTGCCCTCCTCCTCACAGCTGCTCCTAGTGAGCGGGGCTTCCTTCCAGACAGGCTCTGCCTCTGCGATGCTCACACCCCTCCAGGGCCTCCAGTGCAGCTCTGGGAGTCCCTTGAGAAGCCTGGGGCTGAGCAGGCTGGTCTGCCCTCAGCCTGTGTAGGGGGGGCCCAGGCCTGCAGGACGACTGTCAGACGCAGTTCACAAAGTGTTGTTGCTAACGGTGTGGCAATGGGACTGAATTGTAATAAAATGTTATTTAATCTGTCTGTATTTTGATACTTGAATGACTTCCCCTTCTATTTTACTGTACATATAATTGTTAATCTGTCCGATTTTGTCTAAATTACGAACATCTTGTGGTACCAAGCGTAACCGACCTGTGCGACAGCAGACTGACCTCACTACATGAGAGAGTGTAAATATTCCTGGGCTTTTGGCTTTGGTTTTGTTATTTTCGTAACTGTACAACTTAGAACAGGCTGAATTAATAAATGAGAAGTGACATGAAACCAGCCTTACGTTGTGGAGTCTGAGTTGGAACATTTCCTGACGGTTTTCCAGCAGAAGCGTGGGCACAGGCCAGCTGCTGGCTCTGGGTGCTAATGAGGATCCACTCTGCTTGGCTGGCACCAGTCTGGGGAACTGGCTCCACCCAGCACTCTCCAACAGGAAGGGCTGCTGGTCAGCGTTGACCCTGCTCTGGTGTGAGGGCCCTGCAGTCACCTTCCCCTCCCCAGGTTCGGCTGGTCTGAACACCAAGCAGGGCCTGGGCTGGTCACCCACAGATGTGACTGAACGCTGGGGTTATCAGGCCGATGGGAGTCGAGAGCTCTGGAAGGAGAGTCTCCTTCAGGAATGCATTCGATTGTGGAGGCAAAGTTTTACACAGACAACTAGCTACCAGCCCAAGGCCACACAGCGAGGCTCTCCAGACATCCTGAGCTGTGGGGATGGGAGGGACGCGGTGCTCACCAAGCCGGCTGGCACCTGGGCTGCTGGTCAAGAGAGCGTTGGAAAGAGGCAACACTGACGACCCCAGCAACCGCCCCTCAGCCCTCACCCCTGCCTGGGTATTGCCTTCTCTGCAGAGGAGAAACTGAGGCTCAGAGAGGTTAAAATGCCCACCCAGGGCTAGCCAGAGAGGCGCCTGCTCCTGCTGCTAAATCACTTCAGTCGTGTCCAACTCTGCGCGACCCCATAGACAACAGCCCACCAGGCTCCCCCCGTCCCTGTGATTCTCCAGGCAAGAACACTGGAGTGGGTTGCCATTTCCTTCTCCAATGCCTGAAAGTGAAAAGTGAAAGTGAAGTCGCTCATTCCTGCCAGACTTAGTGACCCCATGGACTGCAACCTACCAGGCTCCTCCGTCCATGGGATTTTCCAGGCAAGAGTACTGGAGTGGGGTGCCATTGTCTTCTCCAGAGAGCCACCTAGAAACCCTCTAGTCCAGTGATGTCCAGCTGTCCTAGTTCGTGTTGGGCACCCCGGCCTGCCAGGCCATAGACCACACTGCACTTGACCGAGGAGGAGCCAGAGCTGGACTGCAGGGAGAGGCACGAGGGTGGTGGGGCGGCCTCATAGCGGGGGTGGAGGGACACATCCCACAATGCATCGGTCCATGCTGCCATCTCTACCCCCTGGCTCCTCAAGACCTGGAAGCAGAAGCAGGGGCCAGGAATTGGACACTGCCTCCAATGCCCATGCTTGCACTGTGGACCCAAGACCAGGCCTCCACATGCCCCGCTCCCCATTCTCACTGGTCCCCCTCTCACAGATGTGGCGTGGACCAGTCACCCAGGCTGCAGGGCTGTCAGGACGGAAGGCGCAGTGACCAGGGGGCTGGTCTAGACACCCTCTTGTTGGCCTCGGTGCCTCTGGCCTCCAACCTCGCGAGGGTCCAGGTCCCCCAAAACCCAGTGGGCGGGCCAGCGGGCCTTCTCAGCTCACAGCATTGGCCATCACAACCAGCAGCCGCGGGGTCTCAACTCCACTGCCCAGCACAGCCCCAGAAGCTCTGTGACTGCTCTTCTCAGGACTGGCTATTACAAACAGTTACAAACAAGCATGTACCAAATTAAAGAATTTCCTCAACACCATAAAATATTTATTATTTAGTAAATAGAGCTGGGAAAAGCGGGTAGCCGTGGGGGTGGTGGGAACGGTGCAGGGAGATTTATATTGCTACTTATACCAAAATTAATTCCAGATGGTTCACATGTTTAAATGTTAAAAACAAAACCAGAAAAAACCCAACAAAGCTAGAAGAAAGAGAGTTTTTCATATGAGAAAGGTCTTTCCAAACATGTTACATAACTGAGTTCACTTTCTTAAGGATTTATATATTCAACTATATAAAAATCAAACATTTCTGCAAAGCAAAATGCATCATTATAAAAACAACTGAGAACAGTCTTTGCACCACATGTATGTAATGAAGGACAACTTGACAACAGCTATCAAAAGTAAATCAACTTCCACTTCCAGGAAGATCGAGTAGACAGACTTTCCCCTATTTTCTTCTTGCAAGTATAATTAAAACCCTGGCAGACACACCAGTGGGTACAAAGCCCAAACAAAAGCCTGCTCTCAGAGGACAAGGAAGAAGACAGCCTGGCAAGACAGCTTTTAGACACGAACTGCTCTAATTCATCCAAGCATCACAGAAGAAAAACTGGCCCCTCCTTCCACAGGCCAGCAAAGGCCAAGTGGTAAGCCTAGACGTCCCTCCTCACCACATATCAAGGTGCCCTAACACCCTCTGGGGTGGCATTAGAGGAGGCCTAACTGGGAACTTGCAATCACCCAGCAATTAGGTGGCTGCTCTTAACAACAGGAACCAAAATAAAGATCTCAGTGGATGGGCTCAAGAGCAGAATAAACAAAAGAATCCACAAACTAGAGAATAGAACAAGAGAAATTACCCAGTTAGAAGAACAGAGAAAATAGACTTAAAAAAACAAGGAGTCTCAGGGACCTAACAAAAGATCAAACACATATGTCAGCAGAATCCCAGGAGAGAAAGTAGGTGGGGCTGAAAGAGACCTCCATGCAATAATGGCTCAAGACTTCTCATTAACCTACAGAATCAAGAAGCTGAGCACACCCCAAACCAGATAAAAAGAAATCCATGCATCACAATTTTCTGAATATAAAAGACAAAAGAAAAATTCTTGAAAGCAGCAAGAGAAAAATGACATCTTACCTATCGGGGAAAAATAATTTGAATGACAGACAGTTGACTTGTCAGCAGGACCGTGGAGCCCAGGAGGAAGTGGTATATTTTTCCAGTGCTGAAAGAAACTGTGAACCCAGACTTCTATACCCTGCAAAAATATCCTTCAGGAGTGAAGAAAAAATCAAGACATTGTCAGATGAAGGAAAACTGAGGAACTTATTCACCAGCAGCCTTCCCTAAAAGAATGGTGACACTCGTCTAAATAGAAAGGAAATGAAAAAGGAAAAAAAATGAACCTTGAAACATCAGGAAGGATAAACATTAAGCAAAAATATGGGTAAATACAATGGACTTTCCCTCTCCCACTGAGTTTTCTGAATTATGTTTGATGGTTGAAGCAAAATCCTAGCACTGTTTAATGTTCTAAATGCAAGTAGAGGAAGTGTTTAAAACAATTTTATAAATGAGGAGGGTGAGGAGATATAAAACAAGAAGATTTCTACACTTGAGTTGAACTGGTAAACAATGACACCAATAGACTATGGACAGTTCAGATCAGATCAGATCAGATCAGTCGCTCAGTCGTGTCCGACTTTTTGCGACCCCATGAATCGCAGCACACCAGGCCTCCCTGTCCATCACCAACTCCCAGAGTTCACTCAGACTCACGTTATGTATGTGTGTATATATATATAATAGCTGGAGCAAACACTAAAAAAAGTTATTCAAGGAGATAAAATCACAAAGAGAAACAGAAATGGAGTTTTTTTTAATGTTTTCAAGAAACTCACAGGGAAATAGGAAAAAGAACAAAAATGAAAACAGAATAACTAGAAAATTAAAAATTAATTGGCAGACTTAAGCCCTAACATATCATAATTACACTAAATTTAAATGATCTAAAAAACATCAATTAAAAGACTGGAGGAGATTTTTTAAAATGAAGCAACTACATAAGAAACCCACTTCAAATAACAATAATATAGGCAGGTTAACAAAAAAGGATAGAAAAAGATATATAATACAAACATTAATCAAAAGAAAACAGTGGCTATATTGATATCTTATAAAGTAGACTTCAGACTGAAAGGGTAACGGGCAGGAAAGCTAGGGGTCTCCAAACTGAGGAAACAGGCTGCAGGTGTCAGATTCTCCTTTCCCTTCTCTATACCAAGTTAAAAGCAGGTTTCTCTTAAAATCTTGTGTTGCCATGACGACACCTGGTTCCACCTGAACTTAACTTTTCTCAAACCTTGAGCTGACCAATGTGGTTTTTCTTATGGAAATGTTGTTCTTACGCTATGTTAATGAACTATGCAAAAGTGAAGTCCGCTCAGTTTTGTCCGACTCTTTGTGACCCCATGGACTGTAGCCTATCATGCTCCTCTGTCCATGGGATTTTCCAAGCAAGAGTACTGGAGTGGCGTGCCATTTCCTTCTGCAGGGGATCTTCCTGACGCAGGGATCGAACCCGGGTCTCCCACATTGTAGGCAGACACTTTACCATCTGAGCCACCAGGGAAGTCCCCTGGATTGAATTCCTCTCCCCCGGAGGCCAAGGATCCCAGCATTTTTCACAGCTCAGCAACAAACTTTCAAGAGCAAAGACAATCATAAGAGAGAAGAGGGTACTATATAATCATAAAAGGTCAGTGCACCAAGAAGACATATCAATCCTAAATGTATGTGTACCAAACAACACAGCAGTAAAGCATGTGAAGCAAAAACTGAGTTGAAAAGGGAAACAAATTCACGAATGCTCTGGGCTGAACTGTGTCCCTCCAAACTTTGTATGTTGAAGCCTTAACTCCCAGTTTACTGTATTTGGAGATAGGGCTTTTAGGAGGTAATTAAAGTTAAGTTAGGTCATAAAGGTGGGATCTTAATTCAGTAGGGTTACTGGCCTTACAAGAAAAGGAAGACAGAGAAAGAAAGAGAAACAGAGATGGAATTTTAAGATGTTTTCAAGAAACTCACAGGGAGATAGGAAAAAACAGAAAAATGAAAACAGAATAACTAGAAAATAAAAAATTAATTGGCAGACGTAAGCCCTAACGTAGCATGACGATACACACAGGCACCAAAGAAAGGCCATGTGAAAACATAGCAAGAAGGTGACTGTCTACAAATCAGGAAAAGAGTCCTCACCAGAAAATGACCCTGCCCGACCTTGATCTGGGACTTTGTAGCCTTCAGAACTGTGAGAAATAAATTTCTATGGTTCATTGTTATAGCAGCTTGAGCAGACTGATACAACAAATATAGAGCTGAAGATTCAGCTCAGTTGGAAACTGTCAACAACTGGTAGAACAACTAGAGAGAAAACCAGCAACGACACAGAGCACAACGCCATCAGCCAGCAGGGTCTCAGTGACAACGCTGTTACCGGACCAGTAACAGCAGGATGGACTTTTTTCAAGTGCTCTTGAAACATATTCCAAGACAGACCATATCCTGGGCCATAAAATAAAGCTCAACATATTTAAAAAAACTAAAATAATAGAGTGTGTTCCTGAAACACAACAGAATCAAAATAGAAAATCAGTAACAGAAAGATAACAGAAAATTCTCTAAAACACTTGGAAATAACACTATTTAAGTAATCTAAGAGTCAAAGAGAAATCTCCAGGGAAATCAAAATAAACATTAAATTGAATGAATATGAACATACAAAACATCCAAATTTGTGGGGAAGGGTAATGAAGTGCTGAAAAGGACATTCACAGTAGTAAATGCATACACTGGGAAAAAGGAAAAGGCTTAAATTGATAATCTATGCTACTACCCTCAAGAACCTCAAAAAAAACAAAAACAAAAAGAGCAATATAAACCCAAGAAGGAAATAATAAATGAAAACAGAAAATAGGGAAGTATCAATGAAACAAAGAATTTGTTTTATGAAATGATCAATAAAATGGACAAATCTGTAGTTTTGTAGCAGAAACTAACAGAGGAGAAAAAGGAAAAAAAAAAAAAGACTACCAACATCAGGGATGAAACAATGGCTGTTGCTACAGACCCTGCAGACATCAGAAGAAATAATAACCGAATACTATCACAACTCTAAACACATATATTTAACCACCCAGAACTACAGACCAATTTCTCAAAAAATTCACAACTCACCATGTGAAACAAATCATTTTAATCCATCATTAAAAACTGAATCCATAATTTAAAAAAAAACCTAAGCCCAGATGATTTCACTGAAGAATTCTACCAAATGTTTAAAGAAGAATTAATACCAATTCTACACAATTTGTTTCAGAAAACAGAAGAGGAGGAATGGCTTCTAATTCATTCATGCTATGAGCTAATATTATCCTAATGCCAAAACCAACAAGAGAGATACAAAAAAAGAGAACTATACACTAATACCACTCTCACGAATAGAGGCATAAAAAATCGGTAACAAATTATTAGCCAAGAGAATTCAGATACATATAAAAAGAATTTTACATCATAACCAAATGATGTTCATTCCGGGGGTGCAAGGCTGATCAATATTTGAAGATCAAGCAATGTAATAAGGCATATTAATGAGCTAAAGAAGAAAAATCACATCAATTGTTGCAGAAAAATACTTAACAAAATTCAATACCCATTCATGAATTTTAAAAGGTTATAAAAATGGAAATAGAGGGTGAACAAGAGATCCCTAAAGATGTCCCCAGGCTTCTCTGGTTGTTCAGTGGAAGAATCCTCCTGCCAGTGCAGGAGACTCTGGTTCAATCCCTCAGTCAGGAATATCTCCTGGAGAAGAAAGTGGCAACTCACTCCAGTATTCTTATCTAGGAAATTCCATGGACAGAGAAGCCTGGTAGACTACAGTCTATGGAGTCACAAGAGAGTTGGATAAGACTGAGTGGCTCAGCAACAACAACAAAGATGCCCACATCCTAACTGATCAACAGAACTTGTGAATATGTTACCTTATGTGGCAGAAGACACTTCGCTAATGTGATCAAGATCAAGGGTCTTGAGATGGGGAGGTTATCCTGGATTATCTAGAACAGCCCAGTGTAATCACCAGGACTATTAAAAAAGAGGGGAGGAGGGTCAAAGTGAGAGAGGAATTATGATGGAAGTGACAGTTTAGCAACTGCTTAGAAGCTGGAGGAAGCGGTTACCAGCCAAGGAATGTGCACTGTCTCTAGAACCGGAAAAAGCCAAAGGAAATAAGTTCTTCCTTGGCGGGAGACCAAATAACGGCCACCCAAAGACAGCAGGTCCTGATTATTAATACTGGAACCTATCATTGTTCCTGTATCAGTTTCCCAGGGCTGCCAGAACAGAGCCGCACACACTGGGGCCTAAACAGACAGGACATTTGTTTTACCCGATCTAAGTCTGGAATCAAGGGGCAGGCGAGTTGGTTTCCTCTAAGGGCTGGGAGAAATATCAATAACCTTAGATATGCAGATGACACCACCCTTATGGCAGAAAGTGAAAAGGAACTAAAAAGCCTCTTGATGAAAGTGAAAGTGGAGAGTGAAAAAGTTGGCTTAAAGCTCAACATTCAGAAAATGAAGATCATGGCAACCGGTCCCATCACTTCATGGGAAATAGATGGGGAAACAGTGGAAACAGTGTCAGACTTTATTTTGGGGGGCTCCAAAATCACTGCAGATGGTGACTGCAGCCATGAAATTAAAAGACCCTTACTCCTTGGAAGGAAAGTTATGACCAACCTAGACAGCATATTCAAAAGCAGAGACATTACTTTGCCAACAAAGGTCCGTCTAGTCAAGGCTGTGGTTTTTCCAGTGGTCATGTATGGATGTGAGAGTTGGGCTGTGAAGAAGGCTGAGTGCCAAAGAATTGATGCTTTTGAACTGTGGTGTTGGAGAAGACTCTTGAGAGTCCCTTGGACTGCAAGGAGATCCAACCAGTCCATTCTGAAGGAGATCAGCCCTGGGATTTCTTTGGAGGGAATGATTCGAAAGCTGAAACTCCAGTACTTTGGCCACCTCATGCAAAGAGTTGACTCACTGGAAAAGACTCTGATGCTGGGAGGGACTGGGGGCAGGAGGAGAAGGGGACGACAGAGGATGAGATAGCTGGATGGCATCACTGACTCGATGGATGTGAGTCTCAGTGAACTCCGGGAGTTGGTGATGGACAGGGAGGCCTGGCGTGCTGCGATTCATGGGGTCGCAAAGAGTCGGACACGACTGAGCGACTGAACTGAACTGAACTGACTGAAGGGCTGTGAAGGAGAATCTGTCCCAGGCCTCTTTTCCAGCTTCTGGTAGCCTGAAGCAGATGACATTCTCCCTGATTCTTTACACTGCTATACTTCTGTATGTGTCTCTTCATGTGACACATGTCTTTTCATAAGGACACCAGACAGATTGGATCAGAGGTCCACGCAACTCCAGTCTAACCTCATATTAAATAAGTACACCCACAGTGATCCTGTTTACAAATGAGGTATGGGGGCGATTAGGACTCAATGTAGGGACTTGGGGGTGGCGTGGGGGAGACACAATCCATAACAATTACCTATGTGATTAAGTTAATGATCTTAAAATGGGAGATTATCCTGGATTATGTTAGTGGGCCCTAAATCTAGTGACAAATACCCTTATAAGAGAGAGGCAGAGGGAGATTAGATACACACAGAAGATGACCACATGACCCTGAGGTGACCATGGAGCCACAGGCTAAGGAATCTAGCAGCCACTAGGGGCTGAAAGGGACAAGGCACGCACACCCCCCCCCCAGAGCCTCCAAGGGAACGTAGCCCAGCCAGCATGCTGCTTTCAGCAAGACAGACCGATCTCTGGTTTCTGGCCTCTAGAACTGTGAAAGAGTCTTTCTTTCTGCTTTTGTTAAGCCACTCCGTTTGTAGTCATCTGCTGTGGCAGCCATAGGAAATTAATACATCCCTAAGCCTCCTGCAGCTCTGCCCACACCTTCATTTTAGTCCATAACACCCACTATGAACCTCTCACAGTCAGAACTGTAGGATAATAGATGTGCATTGTCTCAAGACACTAAACTTGTAGTACTTTGTTACAGTAGCAACAGAAAACTAATACAGAGGAGAACTTTTTCAACCTGATAAAGAGCATCCACAAAAATCTACAACACTGGGGATTTCCCTCGTGCTCCAAAGGCTAAGACTCAGTATGTCCAATGCAGGGGACCTGGGTTCAACCCCTGGTCATGGAACCAGATCCCACATGCCACAACTAAAGAGCCTGCATGCCTCAACCAAGACCCAGCAGAGCCAAATAAATAAATTTTTTTTAAACCTACAACATTGTGTTTAACAGTGAAATACAATGTTTTCCCCCTAAGGCTGGGAACAAGGAAAGGACTCCACTATTACCAGCCTTAAAATAAGAGTTTGAACCAGTGCAATAAGGTAATAAGAAAATAAAAAGCATTCATAACAGAAATGAAGAAATAAAACTGCCTGTTTCCAGATCACATGATTGTCTATGAAGAAAATTCCAAGGAACCTACCCAAAAAAACGTGGGAATAAGTGAGTTAAGGGAACACCCTGGCAGTCCAGTGATCAGGACTCCACACTGAGGGCCTGGGGTCAAAATTCAGTCCTTGGTCAGGGAACTAAGATCCCACAAGCCATAGATGGTGCAGCCAAAACGAACAAAAAAATCAGTTGTATGTCTGTATACTAGAAATGAACATGGGGATACCACAGTTAAAAGTAAGATACCACTTATAATCACTCAACAAAATAAAATGATTAGGCATAAATCTAGTAACACATGTTCAGGACTTGTATGATGAAAACTACACAATGCTAATGAAAGAACTCAAGATTTAAGTAACTGGAGAGAGAGATACTATTCATGGATTGGAATATTCAACAGAGTAAAGATGTCAATTCTTTGGAAACTGATACATAGATTAACATAATACCTATCAAAATCCCAGCATGGTTTTTTTATAGACATAGGCAAGATTAGTCTATAGAAGGCAAAGGAATTAGAAGAGCCAAAATAACTTTGAAAAAGAATAAAGTCTGAGGAATCAGGCTACCCAATTTTCAAGACTCACTATACAGCTATAGCAATCAACATTGTGTGGTATAGCAGAAAGAAAAATAAAAAAGATCAGTGGAAGAGGAGAGAGACCCATGCAAAAATGCCTAATTCTTTTTTAACAAAGGTACAAAAGAAATTCAATGTAGGAAAAGATTGCCTTGTCAACAAATGATGCTGGAGCAATTGGATATCCATAGTTAAAAGAAAATAATAGTATCTTAACCTAAGTCTCACATCTAACATAAAAATTAACTTCAAACATAAAACTATAACACTTTAAGCAGAAAAACACAGGAGAAAATCTTTGGGACCTAGGCTTGAATAAACAGTTCTTAGACTTGACACCCAAAGCACAATTCATAAAAAGAAAACCTGGCAAACCAGACTTCATCCAAATTGAAACTGGTGGTCCAGTGGCTAAGACTCTACACTCCCAATGCGGGGGGCCCAGGTTCAATCCCTGGGCAGGGACAGAGGTCCCACATGCTGCACCTAAAACCTGCAAAGGACATGATGAAGGAAGAGAAAAGACTATGTGCAGAATCATAGAAAATATTTTCAAATTACATATCTGACAAGGGTCTAGTATCCAAAATATATAAAGAATTCTTACAACTCAACAATAACAAAACAACCCAATTCAAACATGGGCAAATGACTAAAATGGATATTTCTCCAAGGATATACAAACCCCAATTATCATATGAAAAAATGCTTGACATCACTTGCTGTTAGGGAAATGCAAGTCAAAGCCACAGTGAGGTCCTACTTCACATCCACTAAGACACCTGTAAGTTAAAAAAAGAAAGAAAAAAGAAAACAAGTGTTGGTGAAAATGTGGAGAAAGCAGAACCCTCACACATTGCTCATGGGAATATAAAGTGGCACAGCCACTGTGGGAGACAGTTTAGTAGTTTCTAAATAATTACCTATAAATTACCATGTGACCCACCAACGCTGCTCTTGGATATATGGGTATATCCTCAGAAGCACTGAAAACAAGTGTCTAAACAAAAACTTGCATACAAGCATTCACAGCAGCACTGCTCACAAAAGTCAGAAGGTGAAACAATCCAAATGTCCATCAAACAGGTAAACATTTGATATATCTATACAGTGTTAGTTGCTCAGTCATGTCCAACTCTTTGCGACCCCACAGACTGTAGCCCACCAGGCTCCTCTGTCCATGGAATTCTCCAGGCAAGAGTACTGGAGTGGGTTTCATTTCCTTCTCCAGGGGACCTACCCAACCCAGGGGTTGAACCCAGCTCTCCTGCATTGCAGGCAGATTCTATACCATCTGAGCCACCAGGGAAGCCCCCATTGTATCTGTATAATGGGATATTATTTAGCCATTAAAAGAATTAAGTTCTGAAATGCACCACAATATGATGAATCTTAAAAACACACCAAGTGAAAGAAGTCAGTCACAAAAGACCTCATATTATGATTCCATTTATCTGGAGTCAGAAAAGCCACTGAAATAGAAAGCAGATTAGTGGCCACCAGGGACTGGGGAAGGGGAAATGAGAAATTGAAGTCTGTGTCCTTCAAACTGTGGGCAGGACTGAATGGAGCTATCTTTCCTTGAGGTCAGGATCCCTGTCTCCTCCACATGGAAACACAGAGAAATAAACTCAACATTTCTAAGAAATCGCTCACTCTAGACCTTAATGATGAAGCACAAAGCAGTTCCACGTCAGCCCAGCCTCCGCACCCACCAACCGGGCAGTCCTCCTCTCAGAAGCCCCTTCGGAGCACTGCAGCCTCTAAGATGATAAGGCTTCCAAAATACGGATTTTTAACAAATTCAGACAGTTGCAAATCAGAGAAGCTGTCTAGGCAAGCCTGGCTGTTTATTTAAACACACCCCCGAGCCTGGGCGTCCCCATCCTGAGGCTGTCTAGCTACAAGATGGAAACTGAACGACCCAGGACCTCCAGCTTTTCTGGTCACAGCAAAGGTCCGCTGGTGGCCTGGCTCTGTCACTAACTAGGCTCTACTCTAAAACGGCAATCAGGGACTTCTGGGTGGGCCAGGGGCCAACCTTCCCAACACAGGGGTCCCAGTTCGAGCTGTGATCAGGAAATTAGATCCTCCATGCCCAAACTAAGAGATCGCACACTACAACTAAAGATCCTGAGTGCCACAACTAAGACCCGGCTCAGTCAAATAAGTAAATTTTTTCAAGAAGTCAATCAGGAGAAACCCTGGGCTAACGGAACTCAAATCCCCCTTTGGATGTTTTTCTAAGACCACGTGTGCTATACTGAGCGCCCTCTGTCTGCTGAAACGCTGAGAATGTTGGCTGTCGTCACAGTACCTTGAGAGCACATAGGTGAATCCCCAGTTTCTCTCTTGTCCTCTGCCAAAAAAAGGGCCAGATCTGAAGGGAACACTTCCTATTTCAGCATCCTAGGTCAGAGCTGACCAGCCCCAGTCAGCCCGGGAATGAGGGGCTGGATCTCAGCAAGCCCAAGTCCTTCCTAGAACAGCCCTCGCTTGTGATGCCAACAGCAGAGCTGCCAGGGAGAGTCCCAGCCTGGAAGTGGGGAGAAGGGAGGAGGTTCATCCACCCAGGATGCCCATGTGGCCTCTGCAGGGAAGATCAGGGGGCTTCTAAGCTTAGAGAGGAGGGGACAGGAGACTCACTCTGCCCCTCAGCTAGAGAACAGGACCAAGAATAAACCTGACCAAACCAGTCATCACCCCAATTAGCCAAGCTGGACTCTGGACACTGGGCAGGGAGATCCCATGATCAGACGTGTGCTCAGCAGGAAGCCGCGAGCAGTCAACACCCACTCTCGCCTGGCCCCAGCTGGCACCCTGCTTCAGGAGCTGGCACTCTGCTTCAGGACCTGCCCCAGCAGAGGGAGCTGAGCTGCTTACTCCTCCGGACCCCTTATTGCATCATTTGAAACCTTCAGCAGGGGAACGTTCCTGGTGGTCTGGCGGCTAAGACTCCCAGCTCCCAAAGCAGGGGGCCTAGGTTTGATCTCTGGTCAGGGAACTAGATCCCACATGCCACAGCTGGGAGTCAGTCTGCCACAACTAAAGATCCCAGAGCTAAGACCCAGTGTAGCCAAATAAAACTTTTTTTTAAAAAAAAGAATGAAACCTTTAGGGGAATTTGGTCCTGGAAATGAGGTTTCCAATAATTTTTTTCAATCATGCCCAAATCTGAACTGAATTAGACAAAACAAACTCCTAAATTCCAGAAATACACTCACACTTTAGGTAATTCCAGAGTTTTCAGAGCCCTTTGAGAAATACCTTTACCCTCAGAGAACAGTGTTAGTACCGGGTGTCTTAGCTTCTCTGCTCCGTGTGCTGAAGGCGGCACCTGGAGGAAAAACCGGGGCCTGCTGGCTGCTCGGCTAGTGGGCGGCTGAGCATGCAGGGCCTGGCCACGGCTGCGGCACACGAAGCGGGAGCTTGCTTGCAGTTCAGAAGTTTATTGGTGGACGCATTTGGGCCAGCTGGAGCTCACACACGAGGTCACTACGCATGGTGCGCTGGCTGCAGGCGGGGAGAGGGCGTGCTGCTTGGTGACGTCACCCCAGGAGGATGGCGGGCTTCGCTGCTGGGTCCAAGGAGCCACGGCCTAGAGCCAGCGCCATCAGAGAGACGCCACTTCTGTCTCCAGCACCTGAGCTGGGGGGAGGAGGCTCTTTAAGATCTCCGTGTAGTAGGGGCCGAACACCTGCTGATTGTGGTGTGTGAGGCTGACGAACTTCTGGCCCAGTTCTGCCAGCTCTGCCTCGATGAGGGTGAGGCCTCCAGGGAGGTCCAGCAGAGACCGCTGCACACCAAGAACCAAACAGCATTTGAGGAACAAGTGGATTCGCTGATCTGTGAGTAGGGAAAGATAGTGAGAGGGCAAATAATCTTCAGGGGGAAACACTGCCCACCACACTCCTAACTTCAAAGTTAAATGAGATACGCACTGACCCACCCACTCACCTAGAGAGAAGGACATCTGTTTTGTTTGGAAAGGGACCCAGCTCCTAAGGACAGAGCAAAGATCCAAAACATTTCTATTCAAAAGATTCTTGAAGTATCCGTCAGATAGATCCTAGTGTCTGATGCAACAGGAGGATCTTCGACTGACCCTTCAGATGGCTGAGGTTAAGAGCTAAGTCAAGTTCACAGCTGCCAATTCAACGTGGGAGAGGGGAAATCCCTGCTTTGGGGACATGTCCCCCAACCTACTTCAGCATCAATTTCTTGTTGGCGGGAAGGAGGGGGGGTGTCACATGTCTTGGACTGTAGCCAGAAATGACCCAGAAAATCAAGGATGACTTAGCCAAGTTGGACAGTATGCCGAATCTTTGTGACCCCATGAATTGTAGCCTGGCAGGCTCCTCTGTCCATGGGATTATCCTGGCAAGAATACTAGAGTGGATTGCCATTCCTCCTCCAGGGGATTTTCCTGACCCAGGGATCGAACCCACAGCTCCTGTGGCTCTTGCTTTGGTGGGCAGATTCTTTACCACTGAGCTACCTGGGAAGCCATCAGAAATGACCCAGAAAGCCAAGGATGACTTAACCAAGTTGGACAGTATGCCACACTGAGAAGCCATGAATTGCTAGTGCAAATCTCCCTTAGAACCAACAGAGTCAGTCTTTATTTTTTATCTTTTTAAAAAATTTTTGGTTGCACCTCACAGCATGCAGAACTTCCCCGATCAAGGATCAAACCCGAGCCCCCTGCAGTGGAAGCGTGGGGTCTTAACCACTGGACCACCAGGGAAACCTCATAGAGGCAGTCTTTAAACTAAAAGTCATGTATTTTCAACCCAGCATTTTGCAAAAACTAAAGCCTACCCAGCGACCTGTCCAGTTATCACACTTTTTATTGTTAAATGGCTTGGTGAGCAATGTCCCGGGGTCGGGACCGGCCTCCCCCGTCACCGTTCTCGCCCCGATGGGCATACTCACCGATGACGCTGCGCACACAGTTCTCCTTCTTGGCGACGTCCTGGAGCTGCCCTATCAGAGAGGCCGTGTTGTCGCTGCTCAGAGCAGCCAGGCCCATGTTCTTGAGGCTCTGGTGGATCTCCTGAGCCACCTGTTCGCTCACAGTCAGCATAGCCTCCTCCTCAGGCCTAGACCATGGAGGAGAGCGAGCTGGGACCCGGGGGTGGCCACGAGCCCCGACGCTCCACACCGTAAGTCAGGCCCGCACCAGGGAGACGCCCGGCCACCCTGCCGCCCTCACCCCAGACCCTGGGAGCTTGAGCCGGGTGGGCAGGGCAGTGTTTCCACCGTTACCCTCCAGACAGTATTCTCTGTGTGATACCACATTCTTCTTAGAAAACGAGATAAACTATAAAATCAACTCTGGACAGGGGTTGCATATCCACTCAGAACGTTCCAACTCCATGTAATTTATATATGTGCACTTTTAAGACTTTCTTGGACATTTTCCACGGTCATCTGTCCTGCTCTCACAATTACAATAACAAACCTGGCCTTCGGATTCCACTGTTTCCTCTCCCAGGGTGTGTCACCCTGCACGCAGTAGGCGCTCAGCCAACACTGCCGACTGGCTCCTGGAGTTAGGTAAGACCAGCCCACACAACTAGAGAAAGGCTCCTCTGCAGCAACAACATGGAATCATTTTATAGTAAACAATCCTCCTTACTGCCCTGTTGGAAGAAAGCTTTATTTTTCTTTGTCAGAAGTCTCGAGAAGGGAGATAAATTGGAAGATTGAGATTGATGCATATATTCACTACTACATATAAAACAGATCACTAATAAGGACCTGCTATGTAACACAGGGAGCTCTACTCAATACTCTGTAACGCCCGTGCGGGAAAAGATTCTTAAAAAGAGCAGATAAATGTGTGACCGATTTACGTTGCTGTGCACATGAAACTAACACGACACTGTAAATCAATTACACCTCGATAAAAATTTTAAAAAAGCAGCCTCAAGAGCACTTAAGGAAAGACACCCCGCATCTCTGTGGCTGAGTCCACAGGGCCTTTCTGCGGTTTGCGGGAACGCGAGGCATCCTGCCTCAGCGCCGTGTCCTCACCCCACTTTGGTCTAAAACAGACCTCTGCAGCTCACCTGGACTTGAACTCCTCCAACAGGGCTCTGGTTACGCGTTTCAGCTTATCCACAAACTGAGGTGAGCCAAACAGGACGCTGCCAGAGAAGCTGCTGGAAACCAGCAAGACGGAGGCCAGGATGGTTAGCTGGCGCAGCTGTGCCTCCAGCTCCTGCAGCCGCGCTCGGTCCGTCAGCAGGGTCTGGGGGGCAGGCGGGGCGGGTCGTCAGGGGGCGGCCCCGGGCAGGCCCTGCCGCCCGCACCACAGGGCCAGGCGCCCCCTCCTACCTCAGGGAACTCGTCGTCTTCAGGGTCCCAGAGGAGGAGGTTCAGGAAGCCCTGGGACAGCACCATGGTGGGGCTGAGGGGCTCCGGGCTGCTGGCCGCCTCGCCGGGGAAGGAGCAGGGCGAGCTGGCGGCGTCGGCGGCGTCGGGGCCGCTGGGCGGTGGCGCGGACAGCTGTGCGGCCGCGCGGGTCAGCCAACGGGCGGTGTGATCCAGGAGGCCTGCGCAGAGCGGAGGCCCCCTCAGCACCGCCCTGCGGCCTGGGGACCCTGGGTGAGGTCTCCTCCCCTCAGCAGGGAAGCGCTTTGGTCGGGGCAGCAGCCTTCTGCCGCCCCTAGTCTGAGCGAGAAACTCTGTTCCTAAACAGAGGCAGAGTTCCCTCCCACATCATAAAGCCAGAACCCAAGGTCATACTCCCCATCCCCACCCCCGCTCTCCCTCAAGTTTATATACATACTGGGCTGCTTGTTGAGAAGGTCCTGAAATTTCGCTCGTTCGTACCGGATGGAATGTTCCTGCAGCTGGGGCTGAAGGCTCTGGATAGTGTAGTTCACCATGTCCATTTTCATCAGGCCCAGAACCTGGAAGATCCCTCTGATACAGGAGAAAATGGAGTATTTATACTATGAAAGGATGTTTCCTTACTTTCTCCAGTGGGGGCGGGAAGGGGAACCTACACAAGGTATCATTAAATTACTGTATTCTAGAGGTGGGAGGGGCTTTAGGTCTCGCCTCTGAAATTTACAAAAGATGGCCCTGTGGCCCAGGACCCAAGGCCCAGAGTGAATGACTGGCAGCATAGGAGCAAGTAAGCCTCTGGATGTTGCAGCCTTTGGACTTTTTCACACCAGCCATTCTATGTCTCTTTAAAAAAAAAAAATGGAGTCAGTAGAAGGAAATACATCAGCATGACAACAAATCTCTCTGAACAGTAAGATTACATCTGATGTTATTTCTGATGCTATTTTTGGACAATTTACTTTTTTTTAACTTTCTGGGTCTTGGTTTCTATAACTCTGAAAAAGGGATAGTCTCCAATCTCTATCTTCACACTGTGTGAACTGCAATAAGAAAGCCCGGCATAGGGGTGTCTGAGTTCCTTGGAAGAAAGGATTACATACTCCAGTGACCTACGGTAGGATGGTACACAGGGAGCCAAATCAATCTAAGGCCATCTTCAGAAAAGAAAAGCGAATGGACCACGGAAAAGAGGAGCCCAGTCAGGCCTTCAGTGGGGAAGAGGCCGCGGCTGTGAGCCAGCGTCCCGCCCAGCTGCGCCGCCCAGTGGCCAAGCCTCACACCTCAGTAACCAAGCAGGGTCTGAGATGCTCTCCAGTTTCTGCACTGCCTCATCACGAACCGGCGCACACAGCAGAGCCATCGTGTTGAGAATGTACTTGGAGAGATGAGGCACATTCAGGGCCCCGTGTTCTGCTTCCTGCGTAAGGAGGTCCATGTCCAGGGCTTCTTCAATCTCACTTCTTAGGCGGTTCTGGCGTGGTAATAGCAGCGACAGCAGGATCTGCCCAGGAAAGAAAGTCAGAGGATGAGATGCTTTCTGTTCAGAGCCCCCAACTCTCTCTAATGGACAATCCCCCTTCAGCCAGAGACATCCCAACCTATGTCTTTTAAGGATCAAGAAGTTAGGTCCCTTACAAAAAGCACATGAAAAGATGCTCAACATCACTCATTATTAGAGAAATGCAAATCAGAACTATAGTGAGGTATCACCTCACACTGGTCAGAATGGCCATCAAACATCTATAAACAATAAAAGCTGGAGAAGGTGTGGAGAAAAGGAAACCCTCTATATATGGTTGGTGGGCATATAAACTGGTACATTCAATGTGGAGAACAGTGTGGAAGTTCCTTAAAAAACTAAAAATAGGGCTACAATACGTCCCTGCACTCCCATTCCTGGGCATATATCTAGAGAATACCATAATTTGAAATAATACATGCACTCCAATGTTCATGGCAACACTACTTACAATAGCCAGGACTATTGGAAACAGCCTAAAGTTCATCATCAGGGATGGATAAAGATGACGTCATACATATATACAATGGAACATTAGTCATAAAAAAGAAAGACAGAATGCCATTTGCATAGACGGACCTAGAGACTGTCATACTAGGTGAAATCAGACAGAGAAAGACAAATATATGATATCACTTACATATGGAAACTCCAGAAATAATGAAGGGATGGAGCCAAAGCAAAACCAGTACCCAGTTGTGGATGTGACTGGTGATGGAAGTAAAGTCCAATGCTGTAAAGAAAATATTGCATAGGAACCTGGAATGTTAGGTCCATGAATCAAGGCAAATTGGAAGTGGTCAAACAGGAGATGGCAAGAGTGAATGTCGACATTCTAGGAATCAGCCAACTAAAATGGACTGGAATGGGTGAATTTAACTCAGATGACCATCACATCCACTACTGTGGGCAGGAATCCCTTAGAAGAAATGGAGTAGCCATCATAGTCAACAAGAGTTTGAAATGCAGTACTTGGATGCAATCTCAAAAATGATAGAATGATCTCTGTTCATTTCCAAGGCAAAACATTCAACATCACAGTAATCTAAGTCTATGCCCTGACCAGTAATGCTGAAGAAGCTGAAGTTGAACAGTTTTATGAAGACCTACGAGGCCTTCTAGAACTAACACCCAAAAAAGATGTCCTTTTCATTATAGGGGACTGGAATGCAAAACTAGGAAGTCAAGAAACACCTGGAGTAACAGGCAAATTTGGCCTTGGAGTACAGAATGAAGCAGGGCAAAGGCTAATAGAGTTTTGCCAAGAGAATGCACTGGTCATAGCAAACACCTTCTTCCAACAACACAAGAGAAGACTCTACACATGGACATCACCAGATGGTCAATACCAAAATCAGACTGATTATATTCTTTGCAGCCAAAGATGGACAAGCTCTATACAGTCAGCAAAAACCAGACTGGGAGCTGACTATGGCTCAGATCATGAACTCCTTATTGCAAAGTTCAGACTTAAATTGAAGGAAGTGGGGAAAACTACTAGACCATTCAGGTATGACCTAAAGCAAATCCCTTACAATTATACAGTGGAAGTGACGTATAGATTCAAGGGATTAGATCTGATCAGAGTGCCTGAAGAACTATGGACGGAGGTCTGTGACATTGTACAGTGATCAAAACCACCCTCAAGAAAAAGAAATGCAAAAAGGCAAAGTGGTTGTCTGAGGAGGGCTTACAAATAGCTATGAAAAGAAGAGACGTGAAAGGCAAAGGAGAAAAGGAAAGATATACCCATTTGGAATGCAGAGTTCCAAAGAATAGCAAGGAGAGATAAGAAAGCCTGCCTCAGCGATCAATGCAAATAAATAGAGGAAAACAATAGAATGGGAAAGACTAGAGATCTCTTCAAGAAAATTAGAGATACCAAGGGAACTTTTCATGCAAAGATGGGCACAATAAAGGACAGAAATGGTATGGACCTAACAGAAGCAGAAGATATTAAGAAGAGGTGTCAAGAATACACAGAAGAACTGTACAGAAAAGATCTTCACGACCCAGATAACCATGATGGTGTGATCACTCACCTAGAGGCAGACATCCTGGAATGCAAAGTCAAGCGGGCCTTAGGAAGCATCACTACGAACAAAGCTAGTGGAGATGATGGAATTCCAGTTGAACTATTTCAAATCCTAAAAGATGATGCTGTGAAAGTGCTGCACTCAATATGCCTGCAAATTTGGAAAAATCACCAGTGGCCACAGGACTGGAAAAGGTCAGTTTTCATTCTGATCCCAAAGAAAAGCAGTGCCAAAGAAGGTTCAAGCTACTGCACATTTGCATTCATCTCACAAGCTAGTAAAGTAATGCTCAAAATTCTCCAAGCCAGGCTTCAGCAATACGT
This sequence comes from Bubalus bubalis, assembly GCF_019923935.1. Taxonomy (NCBI): domain Eukaryota; kingdom Metazoa; phylum Chordata; class Mammalia; order Artiodactyla; family Bovidae; genus Bubalus; species Bubalus bubalis. Next base: position 42,740,625 of record NC_059158.1, on the reverse strand, counting down.
GAACCATGAACTTCCAGATGTTCAAGCTGGATTTAGAAAAAGGCAGAGGAACCAGAGATCAAATTGCCAACATCCCCTGGATCATCGAAAAAGCAAGAGAGTTCCAAAAAAAATCTACTTCTGCTTTATTGACTTCTGCTAAAGCCTTTGACTATATGGATCACAACAAACTGTGGAAAATTCTTCAAGAGATGGGAATATCAGACACCTTATCTGCCTCCTGAGAAATCTGTATGCAGGTCAAGAAGCAATAGTTAGAACTGGATGTGGAACAACAGACTGGTTCCAAATTGGGAAAGAAGTACATCAAGGCTGTAGATTGTCACCCTGCTTATTTAACTTATATGCAGAGTACTTAATAAGAAATGCTGGGCTGGATGAAGTACAAGCTGGAATCAAGATTGCCAGGAGAAATATCAATAACCTCAGATATGCAGATGACACCACCCTTATGGCAGAAGCAAAGAGGAACTAAAGAGCCTCTTGATGAAAGTGAAAGAGAAGAGTGAAAAAGTTGGCTTAAAATTCAACATTCAGAAAACTAAGATCATGGCATCTGGTCCCATCACTTCATGGCAAATAGATGAGGAAACAGTGGAAACAGTGACAGACTTTATTTTTTTGGGCTCCAAAATCACTGCAGATGGTGATTGCAGACATGAATTAAGACTCTTGCCCCTTGAAAGAAAAGTTATGACCAACCTAGACAGCATATTTAAAAGCAGAGACATTACTTTGCCAACAAAGGTCCATCTAGTCAAGGCTATGGTTTTTCCAGTAGTCATGTATGGATGTGAGAGTTGGATTATAAAGAAAGCTGAGCGCCGAAGAATGATGCTTTTGAACTGTGGTGTTGGAGGTGACTCTTGAGGGTCCCTTGGACTGCAAGGAGATCCAACCAGTCCATCCTAAAGGAAATCAGTCCTGAATATTCACTGGAAGGACTGATGCTGAAGCTTAAACTCCAATATTTTGGCCACCTGTTGCAAAGAACTGACTCATTAAAAAAGATCCTGATGCTGGGAAAGACTGAAGGTGGGAGGAGAAGGGGACGACAGAGGATGAGATGGTTGGATGGCATCACTGACTCCATGGACACAAGTTTGAGTAAACTCTGGGAGTTGGTGATGGACAGGGAGGCCTGGCATGCTGCAGTCTATGGGGTCACAAAGAGTCGGACATGACTGAGTGACTGAACTGAACTGACATATGGAATCTAAAACAATGGTACAAATGAATTTATTTACAAAACAGAAATAGAGTCACAGACATAGAAAACAAACTCATGGTTACCAGGGTGGAAAGCAGTGGGGGAGAGGAAAGGTATAAATTAGGAGGCTGGAAAAGACAATATGCACTATTATATATAAAATAGTAACTAATAAGGACCTACTTTATAGCACAGGGAACTCTTCTCAATACTCTATGACCTATATGGAAAAATAATCTAAAAAAGAATGGTTATATATAACTGAATATTTTGTTGTACAGCAGAAATTAACACAATATTGTAAATCAACTATAATCCAAAAAAATTTTTTTTAAAAAAAGAAGTGAGGCCTGTCAATTTCCTAAAGAATATTATTTATCTTTGTTTAGGGACCAGTGATAGTTCAAGGGTTTAGGGGATCAATGATAGCAGCAGTAAGTATATCATTTTCTACACAGATTGAGATAAAGAGATAAGTAAAATCAAGGGGTATGGTAAAAAAGAAATGCAAGGTACACAGATATAAAACATACAGCATCACATGGTGCTAAAGTACTCTTTAAAAATCTTTTTAAATTTTTATTTTATTTACTTATTTTTGGCTGCACCGAGTCTTTGTTGCTTTTGCATAGGCTTTCTCTGGTTGCATGAAGCGGCAGCCACTCCCCGCTGCGGTGGCTTCTGCTGCAGAGCACAGGCTCAGGCGCACAGGCTCCAGTAGTTGCAGCACACGGGCTGCAGAGCATGGGCTCTGTTGCTGCACACGGGCTTAGCTGCCCTGCACCATGTGGGATCTTTCTGGACCAGGGATTGAACCTGTGTCCCCTGCACTGGCAGGCGGACTCCTAGCCACTGCACCACCAGGGAAATCTGAGGAGGTACGCTTAATTTACCAAAGCAAGCATTTTTGAGGTTTAAATTTTAGTTCAAAGAATGAAATAGGCAAAGGAACTGTTAAAAGTCCCTTGAAAATAACTTATTAACAGAAAAATATATAAGTTCCCTGTGGACAGAGACTGTCTTATTCACATCTGTGCCTCGATAACATACAGATATTGGTGATGGTGAGGAATAGTGTTAGTTAATAATTGAATGGAATACTGTATCGTCACAGCAAGGTCCCAACTATTTAGCTTCATCTTGAACAAGTAAAACCTGCTCCGCGCTGTCCATTTAAATGACAAACTATGCCAGTTATGCATCCGGAGCCTCAGTTCCAAATCGGCCCATCAGTGCCTACTCTGGGAAAACACGCTGGGCCCTTTCGTTTTCCTCTGCGGGCTGGCACAGTGTTATGTTCTGCCGGCAGAGGGTGCTAGAGAGACATGGCAAGAGGAAGAGGCTCTCTTTCCAGGCTCCGGGGTGCTCTTCCCAGCAAGTTCCCGCAGCACAGCAGCGTTTCCTTGTTCAAATCACCCTGTGGTTTCTTCTGCCTGACTGGACCCTGGCTGATACAAAATCTGCACAGTGAGTGAGGTTTGAAGTCAAATGGCCACACGTCCAGTGGACCTGATGAGCAGAAAGTAGCAAGTACTTAAAATGTCTCAAAAAAACATGCAAACTAGAGCCTGGCAGATAATCCCTGTAAGAATGGGCAGCCCATGACCTCAGGGAAGTGACTTAAGAGTTTCAGTGATCTGAGCCTGTCAAGCCATCCACTCCAAGATGACAGATAAGCTGCTGCACATCAAACAACCCATCATGAAAAAAGGCAAAACACTTGTCCATCTTTGTGGATTTTCAAGGTAACACACACCACATTTGAGACCGCTACTGTCATTCACTTAGCGTCACTCACAAGGCTGCAGTTTCTAGTGGAACCAAGCAAAACTTAGGCTCTGCAGCAAGCCCAGCCCGAGCCAGGAGACTCGATGATACCTGAAGTGTCCCTGGCGAGTTGTGGATGCTGTACACACCCTCTGGGCAAGTACCGACAGGAGCAGCACAGCACAGACTTCTAGGATTTGGGAGCAAACCCATGCCCTCTTCTGGGGATAACTATTTGCCTTTGGAGAAATCATTCTGGCTTGCTCTTGACCCTTGGGAGAAAGCAAACACCTTAACACAGGACAATGGGTAAGATGTGGCCTGAGCGTCCCGTCAGGCGTTGTCTGACCGACCTAGGCACCAGACTGGACATGCACACAGCCAGCTATCGTCAGATGAAAGTGGCCCATAAGAGAGCAAGCATATACTGGCGTAAGGAGACACACAAAGCACGATGGAATACAGAGCCCAGAAATAAAACCTGGACGTATGGTCACATGGTTTTTGAAAACAATGCCGAGGCCATTCAATGGGGAAAGGACAGTCTTTTCAACAAATGGTATTGGGGAAAACTGGATATCCACATACAGAAAAGTTAAGTTGAACCGTACCTACACCAAATAAAATATAACTCAAATTGGGTAGAAGACCTAAACATAAGAGCTTAAGTTCTGAAATTCTCAGAAGAAAACGAGCAAATCTTCACAATTTTGGATTTCACAAGATATGACACCAAAAGCAGAAGTTACCACAGACTAGATGAATTGGGCTTCTTTAAAACATTTGTGCATCAAGGGACACATCAAGCAAAGTAGGGGGGGAGCTACCCACAGAATGGAAGAAAATATCTGCAAATCATTTATCTGACAAGGGTCAAGGATGCAGAATGTTTAAGGAACTTTTACAACTCAACAACAAAAAGACAACTCAATTTTAAAATGGGCAAAGGACTTGAGTAAACATTTCTCCAAAGACAATGCAGAAGACAGCGCCAAGCACAGGGAGATGCTCATCACCACTGGCCACAAGGGAAATGCAAGTCAAAACCACAACAAGACTCCGCGTCAGACGTGGCTGCACCAGGGGAAGATGGCTAATGTTTTTAAAAAAGGAAAAATACATGCTGAAAAGTAAATGAAAATGTTGAGAAATAGGAACATTTCTGGTGGGAATGTAAAATGGTAAGACACCGTGGAAAACACTCTAGTGGTTTCTCAGTAAATTAAACATTATCACATGATGCTGCAATTCCACTCCTGGGTATATATTCCAAAGACTGGAAAAGAGATGCTCAAACAAAGACTTGGACACAAATGTTCCCCCAGCAGCACTATTCACAACAGCAAAAATGTGAAAACAACACAAACACCCAACAACAGATGCATGGATAAACAAAATGTAGTATTATCCATACAATGGAGTATTCTCAGCCACAGAAAGAGATGAAGCTCTGATCCATGCTACAATGAGGACCAACCTTGAAAACATTATGCTAAGTAAAATTTGCCATATGCATAAGGACAAATGTTGTATGATTCCACTTACGTGAGGCACTTACAGCAGTCAAATTCACAGAGACCGAAGATAAACCAGAAGCTACCAGGCACTGAGGGGAGAGGTATACGAGGAGTTACTGTTTAATTTTGTTTGCGAAGATGAAAACATTTTGGAAATGGATAATGGTGATGGGTGCATAACATTGTAAACGCCACTGAATTGTAACCCTTAACATTATTAAATGGCAAAAAGTTTATGTTTACCATAATAAAAAGAAAATCTCCCAAAACACAAACAACTAAGTCTGTAATGTGGCACTGCTCCCCCAGGGAGGATGAGCCAACCACCTGGTAGCAGACGATTTGTTTAGGACCTTTCTGGACCTCTTCCTTCACTGAGGGGGCAAAGACTCACCTTCAATGGAACAAACACATTCTGAATATAAAGCTGTCTTCTCTACCTCTGTTAAGCACCAACACCCATGTACTCACAGAATCTCACAGAAGGCCTTATCCACTGTCTGGATAAGGGGGTTCTGGCATGCCCCACAGCATTGCATCTGATCAAGGAACTCCTTTTACAGCCAAGAAAGTACAGCAATGGGTTCATACCCACATGCCCCTCACGGAAAGTTGACTGATCTTAATTGAAAAGTGGAATGGCTTATTGAAGACTCAGTTTAGCATTAGCTGAGAGATAATATCCTAAACTGAACAAGTTCTGTCTTGCAAGATGCAATATATGCTTTTAATCAAAACTATTATGCAGTGCTGTTCCCTAAAATGAGAAGACTTGGTCCCAGAATCAGGGGTGGAAGTAGGGCTGGCTGCTCTCTCTATTGTATCTAAAAACCCACTTGCAGAACTTTTGTTTCCCATCCTGCCAACTTTGGGCCCTGCTGATTTGGGAGGAATGCTTGCACTGGTTCCACAGAATTAGAAGGTAAGACAGCCCCCTAGACAGTGTATTAGAAAGCGGAGACATCACTTTGCTGACAAAGGTCCATCCAGTCAAAGCTATGGTTTTTCCAGTAGCTGTGTATGGATTTGAGAGTTGGACTATAAAGAAGGCTGAGCGCTGAAGAACTGATGCTTTCCAACTGTGGTGCTGGAGAAGACTCTTGAGAGTCCCTTGGACTGCAAGGAGATCCAACCAGTCCATCCTAAAGGAAATCAACCCTGAATATTCATTGGAAGGACTGATGCGGAAGCTCCAATACTTTGGCCACCTGATGCAAAGAGCTGACTCATTGGAAAAGACTCTGATGCTGGCAAAGACTGAAGACAAAAGGACAAAGGTCGGCAGAGGATGAGATGGCTAGATAGCATCACCAACTCAGTGGACATAAATTTGAGCAAATTCCAGGAGATAGTGAAGGACAGAGGAGTCTGGTGTGCTACAGTCCATGGGGTCGCAAAGAGTTGGACACAACTTAGCAACTGAACATCACTGAGCAACAAGGTAAAAAAGGACTTCCTCTCTTGACTAGAATAACTGGCCCTGAGCACCAAGAGGAAGCTGGGCTGCTGCTGCACACTGGGGGCAAGAAGGGCTGTGTCTGGAATCGAGAAGCTTCTGAGGTACTTCTTGGTATTTCCATACCTAATAATAAAGGTCAAGGGGAAACCACAGCATACAAACAGCAAAAGAAAAATGCCTGAGCACTCAGACTCTTTGGCAATGAAGGTTTGGGTCACTCTGTCAGATAAAGAACCCCAACACCAGAAGACAAGGGAAATGTGGAATGAATCATAAAATGAAACCACAGATACCAACTACAGCCCTGTAACCATTACAGAAACAAAGACCATACATTTTCTGCTTCTTATAAGCATGGGTTTATTTGTATGCTAACCATTTTCTTCTCTCTCCCATTACTATTTTTAATTTTTATTTCATATTGGAGTATAATTGGTTTACAATGTCATGTTAGTTTCAGGGGTACAGCAAAGTGATTTCAGTTATCTTTTTCAGATTCTTTTCCCATGCAGGTTATTACAGAATATCGAGTAGCTTGTTGTGCTTTACAGTAAGTCCTTACTGATTATCTACTTTTTCATATTTATTAATTTATTTATTTTTCTGTGCCAGGTCTTAGTTGCATGCTGAGGCTCGATCCCGCCTTTGCGTATGCCAAGCCTCCTTCCTCAGAGGCGCTCCACCCGCATGCAGTATGTGGGACCTAGTTCCCTGATCAGGAATCGAACCCAGGTCTCCTGCACTGGGAGCATGGTGTCAGCCTCTGGACCACCAGGGAACGCCCAGATTATACACACCGTAGTGTGTATATATTGCTGCAAATGGCATCACTTCATTCTTTTTATGGCTGAGTAATATCCCATTGTGCATATGTACCATATCTTCTCTGTCCATTCATCTAAGGACATTTAGGGTGCTTCCATGTCTTAGCTTCAGTAAGTAGTGCTGCAATGAATACTGGGGCACATGTATCTTTTGAATTATAGTTTTCTCTGGACATATGCCCAGGAGTGGGATTGCTGGATTATACGGCAGCTCTGTTTTTAGTTTTTTAAGGGACCTCATTATTATTTTATACATAGGTTGCTGGAAGTTAAATTTTACAGTTTAGCCTATAGGTAACAGAATATTCTCAATATGCCAGCATAACAATATGCCAAAATAACTCAATATGTCAGCAGATTTGGAAAACTCAGCAGTGGCCACAGGACTGGAAAAGGTCAGCCTTCATTACAATCCCAAAGAAAGGCAATGCCAAAGAATGTTCAAACTACTGCACAATTGCACTCATCTCACTCGCTAGCAAATTAATGCTCAAAATTCTCCAAGCGAGGCTTCAATAGAACATGAACCAAGAACTTCCAGATGTTTAAGCTGGATTTAGAAAAGGCAGAGGAACCAGAGATCAAACTGCCAACATCCACTGGATCATCAAAAAAGCAAGAGAGTTCCAGAAAAACATCTACTTCTGCTTTATTGACTATACCAAAGCCTTTGACTGTGTGGATCACAATAAACTGCACAAAATTCTTACAGATGGGAATACCAGACACCTGACCTGCCTCCTGAGAAATCTGTATGCAGGTCAAGAAGCAACAGTTAGAACCAAACATGGAACAACAGACTGGTTCCAAATTGGGAAAGGAATACGTCAAGGCTGTATATCATCATCCTGCTTATTTCACTGTATATGCAGAGTACGTTATGAGAAATGCCAGGCTGGATGAAGCACAAGCTGGAATCAAGATTTCTGGGAGAAATATCAACCTCAGATATGCAGATGACACCACCCTTATGGCAGAAAGCAAAGAGGAACTAAAGAGCCTCTTGATGCAAGTGAAAGAGGAGAGTGAAAAGCTGGCTTAAAACTCAACATTTAAAAAACGAAGATCACAGCATCCGGTCCCGTCACTTTATCCCATCACTTCATGGCAAAGAGATGGGGAAACAATGGAAACAGTGACAGACTTTATGTTCTTGAGCTCCAAAATCACTGCAGATGGTGACTGCAGCCATGAAATTAAAAGGTGCTTGCTCCTTGGAAGATAAACTATGACCAACCTAGACATATTAAAAATAAGCAGGGACATTACTCTGCCAACAAAGGTCCATCTAGTCAAAGCTATGGTTTTTCCAGTAGTCATGTATGGATGTGAGAGCTGGACCATAAAGAAAGCTGAGTGCTAAAGAATTGATGCTTTTGAACTGTGGAGTTGTAGAAGACTCTTGAGAGTCCCTTGGACAGCAAGGTGATCCAACCAGTCCATTCTGAAGGAAATCAGTCCTGAACATTCATTGGAAGAACTGATGCTGAAGCTCCAATACTGTGGCCACCTGATGTGAAGAACTGACTCATTTGAAAAGACCCTGATGCTGGGAAAGATTGAAAGCAGGAGGAGAAGGGGACAACAGAGGATGAGATGGTTGGATGGCATCACCTACTCGAAAGACATGAGTTTGAGCAAGCTCCGGGAGTTGGTGTTGGACAGGGAGGCCTGGCGTACTGCAGTCCATGGGATCACAAATAGTTGGACATGACTGAGCGACTGAACTGAACAGAATATTCAGTGGGACAGTGACTGAAGATATCTACAGCAATAGATATAACAACCATTGGGCCTGTGAGTTTCTTCATTTGGGGAAAAAGATAAGAACTTGTAAGAGACACAGCTATGTCTTTTGTCTCTTTTTTTGGCCATGCCTTGCAACTTGTGGAATCTTAAGTTACCCAATCAGAAATTGAACCTGGGCCCTTGGCAGTGAAAATGAGAAGCCCTAACCACTGGACCACCAGGGAATTCCCTGGATAGCTATGTCTTATTAGGTAAAAACAGAATTGTTTTCAGGAATTTGAATGTGAGTAGAAGGGTATGGAGAAGGCAATGGCACCCCACTCCAGCACTCTTGCCTGGAAAATCCCATGGATGGAGGAGCCTGGTAGGCTGCAGTCCATGGGGTCGCTGAGAGTCAGACACGACTGAGCGACTTCATTTTCACTTTTCACTTTCATGCATTGGAGAAGGAAATGGCAACCCACTCCAGTGTTCTTGCCTGGAGAATCCCAGGGACGGGGGAGCCTGGTGGGCTGCCATCTCTGGGGTCGCACAGAGTCGGACATGACTGAAGCGACTTAGCAGAAGGGTATATATGGAAGCTGAGTAACCAAAGGAATGGAATGTGACATTTATCAATTTATTGCCACTCAAATCCTCTCCAAATCCACCCTTCCCTTCTCTGCTCTGAGAAAATGAAGTCCTTTAAATATTTTTCCTTTACCAGATGGAACAATTGTGTTTCATCTGTAGATTGCACTTTTTTTTTCTGGATTTACAATGTTGTGTTACAATGTTGTGTTAATTCTCATTGTACAGCAAAGTGATTCAGACTACAGATACACATATAATAAAATTCTTTTTCATATTCTTCTCCATTATTTGGGCTTCCCAGATGGTGCTAGTGGTAAAGAACCTGCCTGCCAATGCAAGAGATGTAAGACACATGGGTTCGATCCCTGGGTCAGGAACATCCCCTGGAGGAAGGCACGGCATCCCACTCCAGGATTCTTGCCTGGGAAATCCCATGGACAGAGGAGCCTGGCAGGCTACAGTCCATGGGGTTGCAAAGAGTTGGACACGACTGAAGTGACTTAGCACACAAGCATACACATGATTTATAACAGGATATTGAATATAGTTCATGTGCAATACAGTAGGACCTTGTTATCTGTTTTATACAGAGCGGTTTGTATCTGCTAATCCCAAACTCCTAATTTATCCCCTTCCCCTTTCCCCTTTAGTAATCGTAAGTTTGTCTGTTGAATAAATTCATTGGTAGCGTATTTTAGATTCCACATATACGTGATATCGTATTTGTCTTTCTGACTTACTTCGCTTAGTATGATAACCTCTAGGTCCCCTTATGTTGTACAAATAGCATTATTTCATTCTTTTTATGGCTGAATAATATTCCACTATGTATATGTACTCCCCATCTTTACCCATTCCTCTGCTGATGGACATGTAGGTTGTTTGCATGTTTTGGCTCCTGTAAACAGTGCTGCTGTGAACACTGGGGTAAGTGTCAGAAGGTACTATTAATTAGTTTTCCTGGTTCTGGAAGCTCTCACAGCAGGCTCCTGTAGTCCATGTGGCTCTAAAGGCAGCTGGCTCCCGCAGCTGAGAGGTTTCTCGAGTACTGGACTCCTGCAGAGCAAGTGGCTGCTTCTCCAGGGCTAGGCTCCTGGGGCACAGGCGACCACTCTGGCAACCAGCTCCTGCTATGCATGGTGGTCAACAGCACACACAGGCCAGAGAGCTCCCCTGGCACAGCCGTGCCCTCAAATGAGTAACTGAGTCCTTGGGTGTTCCCCCTACCCTAGGGCTGAAACAGGACTCTCCTTTATCTTATATTCCAGCAGAGTTTTCTCTGCTTCTTACTAGCCCAAAGCCTTCATTTCTCCAATTCCCTGTTATAATAATTTTATATTAAAATTTCTTTGTTGAAATTACTGAGTGATTTCTGTCTATTGATCATAGACTCTGACTGATTCATGGACCATGTTCAGTTGGGATTTGCTAGCCACTGACATTCCAGTGAGTGGGAGCTGTCCAGAAACTTTATATCTGCAAAGGTAAGGTTTGTCACTCACCTCTTTAATTTCCTTTAGAAGTTCAAGAGCACAGCTGAAGTCTGGTGGAGTAGCTGATAGTCGCTCTTTCAGATGATCCCAAAAGGCATCGTGCATGGTCTCTCTGATCCTGCCTTCCAGACTGTAAGAGGGTTAAATGAAGAAAATTATTTTCTCCACTCAAAAACTGCCATAAGGTCATTATCTACTAAGCCCCAAATGATATTTGATTTAAAAAAAAGTATACAGACAAGGAAGGTAAGTATGGAGGGCAGCAGAGCTGAACCATCTGGGGTTTTAGACTTGGATATCAAGGGCACCGGCACAGCCTCTCAGAAGGGCGCCTCATGGTCTGGAGCAGCCACTCCCTGCAGTAGGAAGGACCCTGAACAGAGGTCAGGCTGAACGTTAACACTGATTCTGCATTTAGCGCAGAAAAGATGTGACTTAGTTTCCCTTCACGTACACATACAGCAAAGAACTAAGTGATCTTTCATTTTCTTATAGACTTAAATCTAGAAAAGGATTTTCCTTCTTTGACAACATCTATCTATTGCCAGGAAAAATATCAATAACCTCAGATATACAGATGACACCACCCTTATGGCAGAAAGTGAAGAGGAACTAAAAAGCCTCTTGATGAAAGTAAAAGAGGAGAGTGAAAAAGTTGGCTTAAAGCTCAACATTCAGAAAACTAAGATCATGGCATCTGGTCCCATCACTTCATGGGAAATAGATGGGGAAACAGTGGAAACAGTGTCAGACTTTATTTTGGGGGGCTCCAAAATCACTGCAGATTGTGATTGCAGCCATGAAATTAAAAGACGCTTACTCTTTGGAAGGAAAGTTATGACCAACCTAGACAGCATTTTAAAAAGCAGAGACATTACTTTGCCAACAAAGGTCCGTCTAGTCAAGGCTATGGTTTTTCCAGTGGTCATGTATGGATGTGAGAGTTGGACTGTGAAGAAAGCTGAGCACCGAAGAATTGATGCTTTTGAACTGTGGTGTTGGAGAAGACTCGAGAGTCCCTTGGACTTCAGGGAGATCCAACCAGTCCGTTCTGAAGGAGATCAGCCCTGGGATTTCTTTGCAAGGAATGATGCTAAAGCTGAAACTCCAGTACTTTGGCCACCTGATGCGAAGAGTTGACTCATTGGAAAAGACTCTGATGCTGGGGGGGATTGGGGGCAGGAGGAGAAGGGAACGACAGAGGATGAGATGGCTGGATGGCATCACCAACTCGATAGACATGAGTTTGGGTAAACTCCGGGAGTTGGTGATGGACAGGGAGGCCTGGCATGCTGCGGTTCATGGGGTCGCAAAGAGTTGGACACCACTGAGCAACTGAACTGAACTGAACTATCTACAGATACTTCCAAATCAGCACATCTAAAACTGAATTCACTATCTTTCCCATACAAACCTGTTCCTCCTGTATTCCTAATCTCAATGGCACTACCATGTAATCAGTCATGGAAGCCAGAATATTGGTCTTTTTCCCCCTTCCAGAAAAGAGCAGCAGCAAAGGCAATTCAGTTAAAAAGGATAATCTTTTCAACAAACGGTGCTAGAACAACTGGACATCCACATGCGAGAAAATGAATCTAGACACAGACTTTTAATCACTACCTTCCACAAATAAGAGCATAGACCTCAATGCAAAAAACAAACTCTAAAACTTCTAGAACAGAAGAAATCTATGTGACCTTGGGTTTGGCAATGACCTTTTAGATATACCACCAAAAACAAGATCCATGGAAGAAAAAAACTGGTAAATTGGACTTCTTTAAAATTAAAAACTGCTCTGTGAAAGTCACTGTTAAGAGAAGGAAAAGACAAGCTCCAATCTTTGCAAAGCACATATCTGATAAAGAACTAGTATCCAAAACATACAAAGAACTCTTAAAATTCAAGAATAAGAAAATAACCCTATTTTATTTTTTTCAAATTAACCTACTGGAGTATAGTCGGTTTATAACATTGTGTTAGTTTCTTTTATACAGCAGAGTGAGTCTGTTATACATTTACATATATCCACTCTTTTTAAAAATTCTTTTCCCATGTAGGTCATTACAGAACAACCCAATTTTAAAACGGGAAAAGGTCTGAACAGACACCTCGCCAAAGTATATATAGAGATGGCAAACAAGCACATGCTCAACCTCATGTCTCACTGCTGTTGTTCAGTCCCCAAGTTGTGTCTGATTGAGACCCCATGGACTGCAGCACGCCAGGCCTCCCTGTCCCTCACCATCTCTCAGAGTTTGCCCAAGTTCATGTCCATTGAATCAGTGATACCATTCGATCATCTCATCTTCTGTCACCTTCTTCTCATTCTGCCTTCAGTTTTTCCCAGCATCAGGGTCTCTTCTAGTGAGTCGGCTCTTCACATCATGTGGCCAAAGTATTGAAGCTTCAGCATCAAGTCCTTCCAATGAGTATTCAGGGCTGATTTCCTTTAGGATTGACTGGTTTGATCTCCTTACTGTCCAAGGGGCTCTCAAGAGTCTTCTCCAGTCCCTCACTTCAAATGCGTCAATTCTTCAATGCTCTGCCTTCTTTATGGTCCAACTCTCACATCCATACATGACTACTGGAAGGACCAAAACCTTGACTATACAAACCTTTGTAGGCAAATGATGTCTTTGCTTTTTAATACACTGTCTAGGTTTGTCATAGCTTTCCTGCCAAGAAGTAATCATCTTCTAATTTCATGGCTGAAGGCACCATTAGGGAATTGTATATTAAAGTAACAATGAGATATCACTGCACACCTATTAGAATGGCCAAAATCCAAAACACCGACAACACCCAATGCTGACCAGGGCAGGGAGCAACAGGAACCCTCACTCACTGCTCGTAGGAGTACAGAGTGGAAGACCGTCACTCTGGAGGATGGTTCCACAGTTTCTTACAAAACGAAACATACTCTTTCATACAGTCTAACAACTGTGCTCCCTGGGACCTACTCAAAGGAGTTGAAAGCTTATATCCACACAAAAACCTAAACATGGACATTTATAGTAGCTTTATTTTTTTGCCAAAGCTTGGAAGCAACCAAGATGTCATTCTGTACCTGATGGATAAATAAACTATGGTAATATCCAGACAATGGAGTATTTGTTTTTATTTAATTGCTAAGTAGAGTCTGACTCTCTTGTGGACCCATGGACTGTAGCCTGCCATGCTCCTCTGTCTATGGGATTTCCCAGGCAAGAATACTGGAGTGGGTTGCCATTTCCTTCTCCAAGGGATTTTCCCGAACTAGGGATCAAACCCGCATCTCCTGCATAGGCAGCAGGATTCTTTCCACTGAGCCACCAGGGAAGCCAATAGAATATTATTCAACACTAAAAAGAAATGCACTATCAAGCCCTCAAAAGACATGGAGGAAACTTAAAATTTTTTTTTTTTTTTTTTTTTTTGCCATACCGTGTAGGATCTTAGTTCCCCAATCAAGGATCAAACCCATGCCCCCTGCACTGGAAGCACAGAGCCTTAACAACTGGACCACCAGGGAAGTCCCTTAAATGTATATTGTTAGTTGAAAGAATACAATCTGAAAAGGCTACATACTGTATGATTCCAACTGTAAGAAATTCAGAAAACCTACAGAGATTGTACAAAGATCAGTGGTTGCCAAAAGTTTCAGGGGGAGGGAGGGAAGGATGAATAGATAGAACATAGGGAATTTTAGGGCAGTGAAATTACTCTGTATGATATGGAAATGATGAATACAGAAATGGTGAATAAATGTCATTATACATTTTCCAAAACCCATAGAATATATGTCACAAAAAGTGAATACCTCTGTAAACTTGAGTTAATAATAATGTATTAATACTGGATCATAAATTGTAACAAACCACACTAATACAAGATGTAGAGGAAACTGTATGTAGGAGAAAGGAGGGAATGTGAGAACTATTTTCCATAAAATTAAACTATGCTAAAATTCTGAAAGAGATAGGAATACTAGACCACCTGACCTGCCTCTTGAGAAACCTATATGCAGGTCAGGAAGCAACAGTTAGAACTGGACATGGAACAACAGACTGGTTCCAAATAGGAAAAGGAGTACATCAAGGCTGTATATTGTCACCCTGCTTATTTAACTTCTATGCAGAGTACATCATGAGAAACACTGGGCTGAAAGAAGCACAAGCTGGAATCAAGATTGCCGGAAGAAATATCAATAGCCTCAGATATGCAGATGACACCACCCTTATGGCAGAAAGTGAAGAGGAACTAAAAAGCTTCTTGGTGAAGGTGAAAGAGGAGAGTGAAAAAGTTGGCTTAAAACTCAACATTCAGAAAATGAAGATCATGGCATCTGGTCCCATCACTTCATGGGAAATAGATGGGGAAACACTGGAAACAGTGTCAGACTTTATTTTGGGGGGCTCCAAAATCACTGCAGATGGTGACTGCAGCCATGAAATTAAAAGACGCTTGCTCCTTGGAAGAAAAGTTATGACCAACCTAGATAGCATATTGAAAAGCAGAGGCATTACTTTGCCAACAAAGGTCCGTCTAGTCAAGGCTATGGTTTTTCAGTGGTCATGTATGGATGTGAGAGTTGGACTGTGAAGGCTGAGCACCGAAGAATTGATGCTTTTGAACTGTGGTGTTGGAGAAAGACTCTTGAGAGTCCCTTGGACTACAAGGAGATCCAACCAGTCCATTCTGAAGGAGATCAGCCCTGGGATTTCTTTGGAAGGAATGATGCTGATGCTGAAACTCCAGTACGTTGGCCACCTCATGCGAAGAGCTGACTTACTGGAAAAGACTCTGATGCTGGGAGGGATTGGGGGCAGGAGGAGAATGGGACGACAGAGGATGAGATGGCTGGATGGCATCACTGACTCGATGGACATGAGTCTGAGTGAACTCCAGGAGTTGGTGATGGACAGGGAGGCCTGGTGTGCTGCGATTCATAGGGTCTCAAAGAGTCGGATACGACTGAGTGACTGAACTGAACTGAACTGAAAAAATTGTCTATTACTTTTTTAAAGGAATTCACTTTCCTCTGAATGCTTATTTAAATGACTTCTCTGACCAATGGAGGGAGGAGGGTTCAGGATGGGGAACACATGTATACCTGTGGCGGATTCATTTTGATATTTGGCAAAACTAATACAGTTATGTAAAGTTTAAAAATAAAATAAAATTAAAATAAATAAATAAATAAAAGAAGAAAAAGAACCATTTGAAAATTCTGAGGCTGCACGTAGTCATTGCCAATAGTGATTGGTTTTCTGGAATCAAACATCCCCTCTTAGTTACGCATGCTCCTTGTAAAACAAAAAAGAAACAATACAAAGATGAATAAAACAAAAATCAAAATTCCTCTCCCAACACTGCAATCTCAATCAGCAACGGTAACCAACTATAAAATAACAGTTGATTGTGCACTAGAATTGGTCTTAAAGCTTTTCTCCTCATCCCATTCATCCAATCCATCTTCCAAGTTCCACAAATTGTTTTTGAAATGTCTCTGAAATCATCTGCTCCTACCATCATCTCTTACCTAGACTACTACAAAGGGCCATTAACTGGTCCCTCTCCCTCACTCTTGCCCCTTTTAATCTGTTCCCCACAAATTCATTCTAAATTCAATGACTTTTCTAAGATGCAATCCTGATTATGAGGTCATGCTCAGAGTCCATTAGGGGCTTCTTGGCATCAGCAGCATAAACAGCTCATATGACCCTCCTGATACTGCTCTGCCTCCCTGTCTAACGTCTCTCCTCCTACTTCATAACACTTCATGCTCAACCACACCAAGACACTTATTCAGTTCACACCACTGTGCCTCCAACCCATGTCCTCTGCCAGGAGCATTCCTTCCCACCCAGACCACCTCTAAGACTCAAGTTATCAGGCAAACCTTCTGTTTCTTAGGCGGCTGAGAACTTTAATTACACTCTATACACAGCTCTTAGTGAACTTGGCAGTCACTTTCTAATTCAACTGTCTCTCCTACAAGTGTCTTGACAGCAAAGACAGTGCCTTATTTGTCATAGCTATAGTTACCTCTATCTCCAGAAGTCAGCAATTTTTCCTGTCACATAATAAGGACTCAACAAATGCCTGATGAATGAATGGCCCAAATAAGGGATTTCCCAATTAATACAACTGTAGGTAACATTCTACTTTTGCTTTATTGACTATGCCAAAGCCTTTGACTGTGTGGATCACAACAAACTGTGGAAAATTCTTAGAGATGGGAATACCAGACCACCTGACCTGCTTCCTGAGAAATCTGTGTGCAGGTCAAGAAGCAACATTCAGAACTGGACATGGAACAACAGACTGGTTCCAAATAGGAAAATGAGTACATCGAGGCTGTATATTGTCACCCTGCTCATTTAACTTATATGCAGAGTACATCATGAGAAATGCTACACTGGATGAAGCACAAGCTGGAATCAAGATTGCCGGAAGAAATATCAATAACCTCAGATATGCAGATGACACCACCCTTATGGCAGAAAGTGAAGAGGAACTAAAGAGCCTCTTGAGAGTGAAAGAGGAGAGTGAAAAAGTTGGCTTAAAACTCAATATTCAGAAAACTAAGATCATGGCATCTGGTCCCATCACTTAATGGCAAATAGATGGGGAAACAGTGGAAACAGTGACAGATTTTATTTTGGGGGGCTCCAAAATCACTGCAGATGGTGACTGTAGCCATGAAATTAAAAGACGCTTGCTCCTTGGAAGAAAAGTTATGACCAACCTAGACAGAATATTAAAAAGCAGAGACATTACTTGGCCAACAAAGGTCCATCTAGTCAAAGCTGTGGTTTTTCCAGTAGTCATGTATGAATGTGAGAATTGGACTATAAAGAAAGCTGAGTGCCAAAGAATTGATGCTTTTGAACTGTGGTGTTGGAGGTGATTCTTGAGAGTCCCTTGGACCGGAAGAAGATCCAACAAGTCCATCTCCATCCTAAAGGAAATCAGTCCTGAATATTCATTGGAAGGACTGATGCTGAAGCTGAAACTCCAATACTATGGCCACCTGATACAAAGAACTGACTCATTAGAAAAAACCCTGATGCTGGGAAAGATTGAAGATGGGAGGAGAAGGGGATGACAGAGATGAGATGGTTGGATGGCATCACCGACTCAATGGACATGAGTTTGAGTATACTCCAGGAGTTGGTGATAGACAAGGAAACCTGGCGTGCTGCAGTACATGGGGTCTTAAAGAGTACGACACGACTGAGCGGCTGAACTGAACTGAGGCAACATCATCCTATTAGACCAAAGTAAAGTCAACTGCCAATAAGGAGTGACTTCAAACTTCACTTATTCAGGTTTATGCATTATATCTCTTGCCACTGGCCACTTCAAAGTGATTTTGTGTTTCCTCTAATAGTTTGCCAGAGCCTTTATTTTGAATATGCTTTTTCTTTTTTTGGGGTGCTTTCGTTGTGGAGACCTCTTTCTAGAGGCCTAATAAAAATGCATTTGTATGAAGCCTGTGCACTTGGGTAGGTTTGAAGCTAGGAAGATTTTGTTTAGAATACTCTTTGGCATGTAAAGCACACTTCTTCCCTGAAATTTTTATTGGAGAGATAAAGTGAGCCAAACACATTCTGTTGAAGGGAAATCTAGTCAGTTGCTTGAAAGAACACAGCCCAAATAAAATAAGGACTGACTAGGTTGAAAAGAAATGAACTTGTGATTTAAGAGTTGCTGCTTTGACAGTGCTTAAAGATAAGTACCGCAGGGAGAGTTTCAGTTTCTGCTATGTTCACCGTCTCTCCTGAGATCTGACATATGCTGACGGTATGTTTGCATTTGACACACAGCATGTTCAATGATGGGTGCTCACCTAGCACAATGGAGAAACCTTCGGACACAGAGCAGATGACCTCTTTCTGTTCTGCAGTGTATCCCCGTGTCATTTTTTGTGAATCTGGTCAGGTAGAGTTGGTTTTGCTGTTGAGCTCTGGGGTTTTTTTTCTGCTCTCTTTTGGTGGGGTAGGGATGGGCTAAAGCCACAGGAAGAAAAATGTGATATATGTCTCCAGTATTTTGCTTTTGTTTTGTAAGAAGAGTTGAACTAGTTTTGATACCAAGAATAAATGGTAGAAAATAAAAAAACAAAACAAAAAAAAAAAAAAACCCTTGATTTCAACCTTTTTCCTGATGTAAATCTGTACTGCCTTACTTGAGAATCCAGCTCTGAACAGTACTATCTCCCTTCTTCGTTTCTCCCTCTTTCATCTCCTCTACTCATTTTTTCCTCCTCTCCTGACAGCAACAAACACATCTAAGCAGTGAGAGAGATGCGAGAAGATCTGGGCTTTGGTGAAAACCTCTTCCCAGAGAAGCTGTGCTTGGCGAGGCCATCTGTTGGTGAGAGCAGATCAGAGCATGAAAACCAGGGCAGCAACTTGGGGTGCAGAACATCTCCCGAAGCTGACAAATAACAAACGCATTTAAGGAAACTGCAGAATCACAAGCTGCCACTGTGTATCTGTCCACTGGTGGGAAATCAGAACTGTTCTAAAATGTAAAGATCTGACACTGAATTTACCCACTGAACTGCCAATAAACCAGCAAGTCATATTAATACATACAATGGTTCTTATTTATTTATTGCAATGTCAATATAACTAAGGAGAATGAAAAATAAGGCTTGATGGGGATGCGGGAGCATTGTTTATCAACAGCATTCTGATCCTGATTCACAAATTAAGCTGATTTACAAAGCAGGGTGGGGGTGAGGGGACAGTTGAAAACACCACCATTATAAAAATTAATCTTTTCATCTTTGCCTGTTTAAATCTACAACCACATAAGAGTAGTAGGAGTCATGTGGTGGCAACCAATATCCAAAAAAGACTCCAAAGATCTAGATCCCCAGTGTTCACACTCTGGTGTGACCCTGTACCCTCAAGTGTCGCCTGGATTTGAGGGTTCCTTTTTAGCAAACAAAATGTAGCAGAGGCCATGGACATCTCTGCTGAGATTAGGTAGCAGAAAGACTGGTTTCTGTCGTGGGCGCCGTCTCTCACCTACCTACCCACTTTCTTGTGCTGGGTGAGGGAAGGCAGCTGCCATGTTGGGAGCTGCTCCATGGAGGAGCCCAGGAGGCAAGGAGCTGAGGGCGGTTCAGGCCAACCTCAACAGCCTGACAGAGGCTGTGTCAGTGAAGCCACGCCCAGATCCCCACCCACAGAAACTGGGAGAGAACACTGTTTTAGCTGCTAAGTTTTGGGGTAATTTATCATGCAGCAATAGACAGCTGCTGCTGCTGCTGCTAAGTCGCTTCAGTCGTGTCTGACTCTGTGCACTATAGGCTAATTCCTCCACATCTGTCAAAGATCTGAAATGCACCTCAACTCTTAGTATTAACTGAGGTCCTAAAAGGAGATCAGTCCTGAGTGTTCTTTGGAAGGAATAATGCTAAAGCTGAAACTCCAGTACTTTGGCCACCTCATGCGAAGAGTTGACTCATTGGAAAAGACTCTGATGCTGGGAGGGATTGGGGGCAGGAGGAAAAGGGGACGACAGAGGATGAGATGGCTGGATAGCATCACTGACTCGATGGACTTGAGTTTGAGTGAACTCTGGGAGTTGGTGATGGACAGGGAGGCCCGGCGTGCTGTGATTCATGGGGTCGCAAAGAGTCGGACATGACTGAGTGACTGAACTGAACTGAACTGAAAGTCCCCTGGTGGCACAGAGAGTAAGTGTCTGCCTGCAATGTGGGAGATCTGAGTTCGATCTCTGGGTCGGGAAGATCCCCTGGAGAAGGAAATGACAACCCACTCTAGGAATTTTCCAGTACTCTTGTTGGAAAATTCCACGGATGGAGGAGCCTGGTAGGCTACAGTCCATAGGATCACAAAGAGTCACACACAACTAAGCAACTTCAAAAGTCCCCTCCAGTATTCTTGCCTGGAGAATCCCATGGACAGAGGAGGCTGGTGGAGTACAGTCCACAGGGTCACAAGGAGTCAGATATGACTGAAGCTCGACTTAGCATGCACGCAAAGTGAACATCCCAATAACTGCTTGGGTTTAGTTCCTGGTTAAATAACATTTGCTTCATGACCCTCTGGTACTAATAATTATAATTTATTACTCTTCTGTTCAAGTTGTTGAGACCTCTTATGGCTTAGATTCAAACACTGATTGTATTCTTAAACAAAAATACTTCAAGTCTAGTCAGAAGGCATTTGCGCTAAATACCCATAGCAGGATGAATAAAATGAGAAAATCAGAAAAACCTGTACCTGCCAGGAGGCAAGACCTTCTCTTCCATGCGGAAATCACGATTCATCCCAATCTCGCTGCTCAGCTTGGAAACGTCATTAACTGTATTTCTCAGGCCTGTGACAGAAAGAAGGTATGATGTACACCCGAAACTAATGTTCTATGTTAATTATATCTCAACTGAAAAAAAAGAAGGTGGACACCAGTGAACTCACACAAGTCTGAACTGTGATTTTCTTCAGGGACTCACTGTGAGTGGCTCCAAACTGAGGCTCGTCCTAGTGACCTCACACACACTCCTCCAACCATTCCAACCAATTGTGTTTTCTGAACTCAAGGCCGCATGACAGAGCCTCTTAGTAGCCCAGTGTGGGGATAAGGGAGGACAAAGAAACTATTTTATTATAAAAATAAAAAACAGAAAATGAAACTGATTAACAACCTTTCTCCTGGGATTTCCCTGGTGGTCCAAGTGGCTAAGACTTCATGCTGCCAAAGTAGGCAGCCCAGGTTCCATCCCTGGTCAGGGACAGATCCCACACGCTGCAACTAAGAGCCCACACATGGCAATGAAGATGCCTTCTGCACAGCATAGCTAAAAAAATTTAAAAATTAAATTAAAAAGAAACTCTTACAAAGTAAAATAATAAAGCAGCAAAAAAGTAATTTGCAAAAATAAACATTTATCTAAGGGTGTTATGACTACACTCTCCTCTTCCTGTCTTTGATGGACATTAAATTCTCCACACAAAGGTACTGAATGGTGTCAATTTCACTTGGTCTTCTAAAGTAGTTTCTAGAATTTAGGATTTCACAGACTAGTAAATTTCCAAAATGATTTTGAGCAAGGGACAATAACTTGCCAACTTTTTGTTTTGTCAAGTATGGACAGTATGAAAACAGCAAATAAAGAAACCACTCTACCACCACCAAAACCATCATTTCATAAAAGAAAAATAGTTTAACCTCCAAAAAAGCAGGAAGGTTCAGAATAAAGATAAGTCCTTAAAATGAATCAACTTTAGGTTTAGGAAAAACTCATTGCAGTATCTTTAATTCATTCCACTAAATCTTGCTAGGAATTTTGTCACAAAAGGAAGCATTACTACAAACAAAGCCAGTGGAGGTGATGGAATTCCAGTTGTGCTATTTCAAATCCTAAAAGATGATGCTGTGAAAGTGCTGCACTCAATATGCCAGCAAATTTGGAAAACTCAGCAGTGGCCAGAGGACTGGAAAAGGTCAGTTTTCATTCCAATCCCAAAGAAAGGCAATGCCAAAGAATGCTCAAACTACCACACAATTGCACTCATCTCACACGCTAGCAAAGTAATGCTCAAAATTCTCTAAGCCAGGCTTTAGCAATATGTGAACTGTGAACTTCCAGATGTTCCAGCTGGTTTTAGAAAAGGCAGAGTAACCAGAGATCAAATTGCCAACATCCGCTGGATCATCGAAAAACCGAGAGAGTTCCAGAAAAACATCTACTTCTGCTTTATTGACTATGCCAAAGCCTTTGACCGTGTGGATCACAATAAACTGTGGAAAATTCTTCAAGAGATGGAAATTCCAGATCACCTGACCTGCCTCTTGAGAAATCTGTATGCAGGTCAGGAAGCAACAGTTAGAACTGGACATGGAACAACAGACTGGTTCCAAATAGGAAAAGGAGTACATCAAGGCTGTATATTGTCACCCTGCTTATTTAACTTCTATGCAGAGTACACGATGAGAAACGCTGGGCTGGAAGGAAGCACAAGCTGGAATCAAGACTGCTGGGAGAAATATCAATAGCCTCAGATATGCAGATGACACCACCCTTATGGTAGAAAGTGAACAAGAAATAAAGAGCCTCTTGATGAAAGTGTAAGAGGAGAGTGAAAAAGTTGGCTTAAAGCTCAACATTCAGAAAACTAAGATCATGGCATCCAGCCCCATCACTTCATGGCAAATAGATGGGGAAACAGTGGAAACAGTGACTGACTTTATTTTTGCGGGCTCTGAAATCACTGCAGATGATGACTGTAGCCATGAAATTAAAAGACGCTTACTCCTTGGAAGAAAAGTCATGACCAACCTGCTGCTGCTAAGTCACTTCAGTCGTGTCTGACTCTGCGACCCCATAGACGGCAGCCCACCAGGCTCCGCTGTCCCTGGGATTCTCCAGGCAAGAACACTGGAGAGGGTTGCCATTTCCTTCTCCAGTGCTAGACAGCACATTAAAAGGCAGCACATTATTTTGCCAACAAAGGTCCATCTAGTCAAGGCTATGGTTTTTCCAGTAGTCATGTATGAATGTGAGTTGGACTATAAAGAAAGCTGAGCGCTAAAGAATTGATGCTTTTGAACTGTGGTGTTGGAGAAGACTCTTGAAGAGTCCCTTGGACTGCAAGGAGATCCAACCAGTCCATCCTAAAGGAAATCAGTCCTGGGTGTTCATTGGAAGGACTGATGTTGAAGCTGAAACTCCAATACTTTGGCCACCTGATGCAAAGAGCTGACTCATTTGAAAAGATTCTGATGCTGGGAAAGATTGAAAGCAGGAGGAGAAGGGGATGACAGAGGATGAGATGGTTGGATGGCGTCACCGACTCAATGGACATGAGTTTGGGTAGACTCTGGGAGTTGGTGATGGACAGGGAGGCCTGGTGTGCTGAAGTCCATGGGGTCATAAAGAGTCGGACACGACTGAGCGACTCAACTGAACTGAGCACTAGCATTTGGGAACCACTGTTCTTAGTACAGACCTAGTTGATAGCATTCTCATATAACAGGCATACATGGTAGTTATGATTACTTGGTATTAAGAGTCATATACAGTAAATCATCTTCTCACGATCTTTCAATAAAGCTTCATAATTTGTTCACAAAAAAGTATTTGGCTCCAAGATGTGGAGGGGATATAAAAGCACTAAGACTAACATTAGTTGATAATTGTTGAAATTGGGTGGTGACTAAATGGGGGTTCATCATTCCAGTCTCTGTATTTCTGTGTATGTTTGTTTTCTATACTTAAAAAGGTTTAAAAATATAAAAAGGAAAAATAAAATCTCAGAAAAAAGGTTTCATAGGAGAATGCTTTTGTTCTTAGAAGATACACGAAGTATTTAAAGTCATGACCCTATAACTTCAAGAAAAAAATGCCTATGTATAATGAGAGAAAAAAAACAATGAGGCAGAATATTAACAATGTGGGCATTCATTGTTTTTTCAACAGAACTGAAATATTTCAAAATAAAAAGTTAAGGATAAAAGGTGACTGTAAAATTTATCAAAAAGCCACAGATGGCATTTCTGTTTAGGCAAACACAAAGGTTGAACTTAACCTTGGGTGACAGGAAGCTCTCTATTTCATCAGCCTCTTTAAAGTCTTTAGTTTCAGGCAAGATGGCAAAATACAGTCAAATATGCAAACAGACTTGCCGCTAATTCACCAAACACAAAATCAGAACTAAGAAAATCTTCAGAGGGAGATTGAGCTGCTTCTAGCAGTTTATTGAAGGACTGAGGAATTCATACACAGAAGCACTTCCGAACTTCAACAGATCAGAGCTCAGAACCTGCTTCAGCAACACTGGTCTGTTGTCCAAAGTACCACAGCGCTATGCAACTGCCACAGCTGCAAAATTCAGGAACGGGGAGGGCTCAAAGAGAAATCAGACATAAAAAGTAACTAAACAGATTTTTTAAAATCCAGATCCCACGGACAAAGACATTTTCAAAATAACTTGTAAATAACTTAACCAAGTCACCCTGATATACAAAATTTTGAAATTTTTTAAAAAGAGGAATTTGGTTATTCAGGTTAGAGCTGTCTTGTCTATGGATTCATTTAAATAACATCCTCAAGAACTTAAACTGTTTCTACCAAAAAAGTGATTTGCCACCCCACATCATGTTCCGACATCTACTGAAAAGTACCTATGCCAAGGGAGGATTCCAAAGCACCCAATTTGCTACTTTTCCTTAACCAGCAGCGACCCCGTGTGGCTACAAGAGAAAGAAATGGGACTGAATTTGAAGAATTTAACTCAGGTGGTTAAGGCTCGTTGGGCAGGCCTTCCGATTGAGGACTACTTCAATTATCTGGTGATTATTATACAAGAAATGCTGGATGAATCCCAGTAAGATCAGACCTACAGAGTGGAAGAGACTTTGTGTCCCAACAGGAACAAAAAAGAACACTGTACTATTGTTGCTGTTCAGTGTGGAGTCAGACTCTTTGCGACCCCAAGGACACCAGGCTTCCCCGTCCTTCACTATCTCCTGGAGTTTGCTGACTCATGTTCATTGAGTCGGTGATGCTATCCAACCGTCTCATCCTCATCTCCTCATGCCCTCTATAAGAGTGAGGCCTAAGCAGCATTGCTAATGCAGTCCACCAAGCAGAGAGAACACAGGGCCCCTCTGGGATCATTTCAGGTCTTTAAACCCTACCCCAGGTGTCTGCCATGTTCCACCTACGAATTAAAAATAACAGAACACAAACAGGGCTCTGAACTGAGCCTCAATCTTGTCACATTCAAGAAATCGCTCCTGGGTCTCGTCTTTTCTCCAGGACCCCAAACTCTCTGCTGATCTTCGGTTGAATAGGGTGCCTCTGGCCTGAAAGGAAGAGGCTGGGGTTGGAGGAGGTAAGGAAGGAGGAGGCGAGAGGAGTGTGGCGCTTCCCACCCGACCCTCACTGAGCACACCCCGAGGGCCGAGGCCGGGGGGCTGGACCTACGGGAAGGGTGGTCCCTGAGGCTGCTCTTGTCTTCCCGGGTCGGTCCTGAGCTTTCGGGCTTACAGGGTCTGCTCTCTGCGTCGCCAGGGTCCTTCCCGGGCACGTTTTCCTCCACGTCCGTCATCCTGCTGATGGAATCTGGGTGGGGGAAGTAAACGGGGGCGCTGTGGGCGGCGGGGAAGAGGGCGCTTCAACTACCGCGGGGGTCGGGGGACGGTCTGGGGCCCGGCCCATCGCGCCCGACTGGACCCCACTAAGGGAGCTGGGCGGGCAGCTTCAGGGAGGGAAGCGGGCAGAAGGGCCCGGAGGAAGGGGAACCCGAGAAGTGAGCGCTGCCTCCACAAGCGGGACACTGCAGCCAGAGCAGGGCGGCCTTCCCCACCCGAAGCGCCGGCCCAGGGCCCCCTGCAGCTCCCCGGCCCTCACCTCTCCCTCGAGGCCCACAGCCACTCGTGCGTCGGCGGGGCGGAGGCACTCCGCTAAGCGCGGGCCGTACCACCGCGGAGGGGCGGCGGGGGGCGGCGGCCTGCAGGGCCCGAGAGGCAGCGTGCAGGCAGGAGGGCCAAGCCCGGGCTCACCCCCCGCGCCCGCGTCAGGGTGGCACAGGCCGGGCTTGGAGCACAAACCCCCCCCGCCCGTCTCTGGGGCAACGGGGCGGGGCACGTGCCGCCGCCGGCGGGTGGAAGTCGGGGCCGAGGGCCTCTGTCCTCGAGGGCTCGAGGCCTCCGGTGACCTGAGGGCTCGAGGCCTCCGGTGACCTGAGGGCTCGAGGCCTCCGGTGACCTGAGGGCTCGAGGCCTCCGGTGACCTGAGGGCTCGAGGCCTCCGGTGACCTGGCCCGAACCTGCCGGGCATTTCCCGCCCTCCGCGAAAAAGATCACCTGGAATGAGCGAGGAAGGGAAGGCGCACTGTTGTGTTTCTTCAGCTTGTTCAGAAAGCTTGAGAAACACAGGTCCACAGCCAGGCAGGTGGTTTCCTTAGCCCTGGGCGCATTGCAGGAGGAGCGCCCTTCTCCCATTCTCCAGGTGTGGAAGCCGAGAAACCTGCCGGGTGCTGGTCGGAGCAGGCGTGGGGACTGGGAGAGCGGTGTCCTGGGGCTCATGTGGGTGTTGAGGTCGGATCCCTGAGCTCCAGGGAGCACATCGCCGGCCTTTCTGGGTTCCTGCTGCCCCTAAAGTGATGTGAGGACCTGAGGTGACCCCTCCCCTTCTTCTCCAGTTCCGTGTACTTTGGTGGGGAGGGAGGGGGGTGGCGAAAAGGAAATTTTCCACTCCACATGCTCCCATCGTTCTTTATTACTCTGACTTGATTTCTTACCACAAAAGCTTACTTTGAAAATAAATAAAACAAAAGATGAAACTATTGCCTCGTAAGAAACCAAGTTCTCATTATAACTCTTGCCTTGTTAGTGTGGAATGTGGATTTTTCTTGCACAACTCCTACATTTTGAAGGGGAAAATTATGAAGAGATCCAAGAACATTTCTGCTTAAGAAAATCCACTTCGCTCTGAGGCCCAGGTAGAAAGGAGGGGAATGGCCTGGCAAAGTTACTGTTTAGCCAGAGTATCTCAAACCAGTACATACTAAACCTGCCCTTTCCTCCTCATCACCTTTTCCTGGTATTTCCCTCAGGGATGTCAACTGTGAAGCAGGCTGGCCTACTCCCCAAAGCCTGGAGAAGTGGGAGGAAGTTGCATGATTTCAGCCAAGTTCAATGAAAATATTTTTCATTATTACAGGGAGATATGTAGGTTAGGTTGTTGATTTCTCTTTAAAAAAATGTTTTTCCCAGAATTCTGTTTGTGCATTTTTATTTCTGGGAGAAAGTTTTCAGAATGACACCAGTTCGTTTTCCCACAACAATGGTATTGCTGTGACTCTCCCTAGTGATGCCTGAAATTACTGTACTTGAGCAGTTCATCTATATATATCACACAGCCCCTTTAGGTATCCTCCTCTTACCCAGGCTATGGGGAAGGGGCAGCAGGAGGAAATAGCACATGGATGGGAGGGGAGGGGGAGACCGGCCAGAAGAGAAGGGAAGGAGGGAGGCAGAAGAGAATGCCAGAATTGGAGTTCCTCAGGGTCAGCGTGGGGACAGCATTTCATGATCTTATCTTGAATAGTTATCAGAACCAACTGGCAAAAGTTAGAAGTTGAGGAGAACAGAAAGATGATGTGAGAGATAAACTCTCCTTCCCTTTGGGGTCTTAGTTAATAATAACTGATTTTTGTTTAATGATCTACAAAATGCTTTTACATTGCAAATCCATACGCTCTGCACACAATTCTATCTTTTCAGTAGGCAAGGCAGGTGTTATATTGGACCATTTAATAGATGAGCAAACTGCGGGTCAGAGAGATTTCAGGGCGTTTCCCAAAGTCACATGGCACGCAAAGTCTTGACTCTTGATCATATATTTTTTAATAATTCACGCCACCTGACTGAAGAGCTGTATAAACAAGAAAATACAACTAACATGTATGTATGGTAAGTCCCAGAAGGGAGTACATGGAAGATTTGTTACTGGAGGTCAGAAAAAGGGTGAGAGACCTTCCAGATGTTGGGATCAGTTCAAACCCAGCCGTGAGGCAGAATCCTAAGCAAGATTGTGTAACCAATTTAGTCTTTAGAAATGGGTTTCTTGTTCAGCCTGGCTCCCCCTCAACCTCAGGACCCCTCTTTAAACTCTCATAATGGGTGAAAATGGATTTTCCATATATGTCCGTCCTTTGGTGGGAGTGCCCATCCCGAGTAACTCAGCACCTTTACCCTATTAAAGTGCACATATTTCAAAAGACCCATAAGGCAAGTTTTTCTCACACAGCCCAAGGACAGAGCAGAAGCCCTGTTTCCTCTCACACTGCAGTGTGCCCAGAGCTGTCCACCCCAGGGGGGCCGTTTTAAACTAAGACGTCATATGTTTGTTTTAACACTATTTGCTCTATTTGCTTTTGGCACATCTTTGAGTAGCATTCTTGTTCAAAGAGGAAGGGCTTCCTATACTTACTGGCACATCTTTGTACCCCTATGGGTGCAGATACCCCAGTTTGAAAAGTAGCCTAAGGGAATTTCAGGCCAGCAGCTAGAATCTTCCTACTTCTCAACCACTTCCCCACATATGTGTGCTTTAACACAAGCCCAAGAGTATGACCCATCCTCATTCATTATATACGATCCTGGGTACACTTTCCCACAAGAGCAAACTATACAGAAAGTTGATCCTACCACAAAGACATTCTGAAAGAGGGGTGATATAGAGAAGGATGTCCATAAGAGAACCACAGAATTTAAGAGGAATCCTGAGTATTGGATCTGCTAGCTAAAACAAAATAACAAAAACAAAACACACCTCATTTTACAAAGAAGCATCTAATGTTCAGTGAGGTTAAATGACTCGTCTAAGGTCACCACCAGTTTACAGAAAATTTAGGACTAGAACCCATATCACAGTCTGTTTATTCCATAATATATAGAGCTAAGTAAGAGTAAAAGCTAATATGGTAAATAAATATTTACATTTCCTAAAGAAAAATGTAAATGATAGGCCATGGAATGGAAATAGTAAGGGATGATGTTAACTAGAGGCCCAGACTGCAAGTAGCGTGAAGTACAGTGGAAGATAAACAGCCAACTAAAGTGGTAAGGACACGTAAATACAGGGTGGGACGTTTAAATGGAACCATTTGGAGTCATGTAAACTGGGATCGACTTCATTATATCCTCCCTTATGGTACAGAACCACACGTCAAAACTATTTGCTTTAGTCTCTTGACAAATGTGTTTTCTTCGCAGAACCCAGGAGGAGTGTGAGAAGGGTCGAGATGATCTGGGGCGAGTCTGGATGAGGCCCTTCGAAGCTCACCTGGAGGTGTGATGGATGGGAACTCATCACAGATCTTTTCAGGGAAGGGGTTCCAAGAGAAAACAAAGCAGCCATGCTGGGGACCTCCTTCTCCAGTCCTGCTCCTCCCTGCACGAGGGTCTTAGCACACACCGCCCCTTCCTCTGACCCCTGTTCACCCTGCCCACTCCCTCTCATTCTTCAGGTCTAGCTCACGAGGCATAACTCCCTCAGAGAACCTCCCATGGCCCTCCATTAGTTTCTTCTTTTTTTTTAATGTGGTTAAAGTCACATAATAGAAAACACATGTAACCATATTTATGTGTATAGTACAGAGGTACTAAGCACATTCGCACTGTCGTGCAGCCCTCACCATCATCCATCTCCCGTATTTTTCACCTTCCTAACTCTGTCACCATTAAATACTAAGTCCCCATTCCGCCTCCCCACCCCCTAGCCCCTGGCCTCTATGTATGGACCTTCTGCCTCTGTGAATTTGACTATTCTAAGTATCTCGTATAAGTGGAATCAAACAGCATTTGTCTGCATCTACTGTATACTGGAATGCATTTTTAAGGTTAACTTAATAATTCTCTTGCAAAGAGACATTTGTATATATGTCAATATATATGTGTATATATGTCTCCAAACCGGAGAAGGCAATGGCATCCCACTCCAGTACTCTTGCCTGGAGAATCCCATGGGCGGAGGAGCCTGGTAGGCTGCAGTCCATGGGGTCAGGAAGAGTCGGACATGACTGAGCGACTTCACTTTCACACATTGGAGAAGGCAATTGCAACCCACTCCAGTGTTCTTGCCTGGAGAATCCCAGGGACGGGGGAGCCTGGTGGGCTGCCGTCTATGGGGTTGCACAGAGTCGGACACGACTGAAGCGACTTAGCAGCAGCAGCAGCATGTCTCCAGACAGACGTGTATATATGTCAAACTCTGTTAGCTTCTGTCAACACCTATTCCTTTTTCTGCACAGCAGTCACTGCAGTTTGTCCTTACCCAGTTGTGCATGATGAACCCCGATGGACTGTCTAACTCCACCGGGAGACTTTGAGTTCTCTGAGAGCAGGAACTGTGTGCACTTCACTCACATAGTCGGCATCCCGCCAATAATTGTCAAATGAACACACAGGCACAAGCAGGGGAGGCAGTGGTGCTGGGGGATCAGGCAGAGTGTCTCTCTGGGCCCAGTGGGTTCGTTAACGGGGCCCATCTTTCTCTTTTTGTCTCACAGACATGTTTCCTCTTTTTCTGTGTCTCTGTCTTTAGGGCCCTGTGAATCTTTTAAACCAGCAAAAGCAACATCAGAGCGAAGAGGGAGGACATTTAGGGTCCTGTGACGGCAGGGGGGTGTCCCCCGAACTGGGAGGTGGCAGCAGGGGGCAGTGGCACCTTGGGAGTAACTTCCAGGGGCAGGCTGCTTCTCTCTCTCTCTAGAGTAAGCCAGGGTCAGCAGCAGCCCAAAGCCACAAACACTGACTTTGAAAGCCCTCCTAAGAGCTGCATCTCTCGACTCCCCCAACAATCGCGCCTTGTGCCCGGGACACGGCGCGAGTCACACACTTAGAGCAGTTTCCACTGAACCGCATTCAGTGGGTTTTAAACTCTGGGGAAAGCTGGCAGCCTCTTTGTGGGTTTTTTTTAAAAACTAGTTAGAGGGACAATTAAACCTTTATGGGCCCCAGAATGTACCTATGCAGACATAAATAAGGATCATTCTTCGTCACCGGAGAGAATCCACTTTCTGGCAACAGATATATTTTTCTGCCATCGCAGGACAGAGTTGAGCTCACGTCTGAGGGCCTTTGTGATTAGGGCAGGTGATGGGGGTCAGCGTGAGCAGAGTTAGAACGTGGACCCTAAGTTCTCAAAATGGACACATCGTGGGCCTCGGGCTTAGCTGGTCTGAAATAAATCACAAACTCTCAAAGCCTTCCCAGAAAGCTGCCAGGATTTTAGGCCAAGAACACTCATCTTGCTTCCTCCTTGTGTTACTTTGGGCCAAAAAACGGTCCATTTGTCAAAGAGTCCTGACTTCTTTATTCCCACTCTTACAACACAACACAATGCATTCGCATGTTTGCAGTGCAATGGCCTTGAACAGTCGGGATGATTTTTTTTTAATCTAATAATATCATTAAATGCACCAGGGGGCTCTCTCCTTAAAGGAACCTTTGAGGAAAACTCTTTTGTTAAGTGAATCAGTCTTTTGTAAAGCAAATCATCAGCCACCAATTTGTTCTCCAAATCTGCGATTTCACATAAGAGATTTTCTTAAACCAGGCCATCTTTAAATGGTGGCCTGTGCATTTTCTTTTATTTTTCTGACTTTGCTAAAGACAAGCTCTTCCTGAATAGACGTTATTGGACCAGGATGAAGGAATCTCAAACACTTGAGAAATAAATCAGTTTCAATCATTCCCGTCATCCATAATTCTTTAGAACCGCCAGCCTAAAGCAAAGTATAATGATCTCCTGACAAAGAATCCAGCTGCAGATTTGAAGGCCAGTCTATTTGAAGTCAGTTTCAAAAGAAATGTAGAAAACAAGGTTTTGCTTTTTTTTTTTTTTTTAAGTTATTGTCGTGGGGGTTTGTGTGTGTGTGTGTGTGTGTGTGGTAGAATTCATAGCATAATATTTATTATTTTAAACATTTGTTATGTGTACAATTCAGTGGCATCAAATAAATTAGATCCACAATGTTGTGTAACCTTCACCATTACCTCCCCAAACTTTCATCATCCCCAACAAAAACTACGCACTAAACAGTCACTTCTCCTCTCAGGTCATGGTAGTCTGTATCCTACTTTTTGTCTCTAGGAACAGGGAACAGTTTTAAACTTCAGTTTACTTCAGGACGTGTGTTCTTCGCATGGCCGGCGGGGAGGATGGGGCGACCATGGCCATCCTCTTTCTCACCCTGGGGACTCTTCCCAGCACCGCCTCCCCCCGCCCTGGTCCTCCACCGACGGTGTCTACTAGATGAAGCCGGAGCGCATCTGAACGGTTTAAACTTGCAAAGGGGCTGCAGCCCCCTGTGGGAACAAAAAGAGGTCACTGGGTCTGAGTCTCTGTTACAAGCTCAGGAATGGCAAGAATTTTCTGACTTCAATAGTGTGAGGAAGTAGACGGCTGTTGTGGTGTCTGAAGCCTGCTTGGAGCCTGCATGCGACCACGTTCAGTGCCTGTCAGCTACAGAGTGAGTACCTGAGACCCCTCAGAGCTCAGGCTCAGAGCGATGGAAGTGCAAGGAGGACCCCGGAGGGCTCCTCGGACACCCTCAAATTCTATGCCATGAAATTTCTCAAATTGAAAAACACTGGCTAAACCACTCATAACCCTTGCAGACCCTACATCTCTTGTACCCATCTGTGACTGACAGAGGCACACTCAGAATGACTCACATCCGTCAATTTGGGTGCTCCCTTGCTCACGAGGCTTGGAAACTCTCAAAGGAGTGAGCCTCCTTACTTCTGCGCTCGGCCCCCCACCTCCCGCCCTTCCCCAGCGCACAGCTCAGGATAACAGGAGACTTGGTTTATGAAATCTGATTTTAATTGTTTCAAGAACTACACAGAGCCTTGCCTCACCAAGCCTGGGACTGTGAGCCTGCCAGAGGTCCTTGGGACAACTGGGGAGAAGTGGTTCCATGGCCACAGAGAACAGTGAGCCGCCGGGAGGTGGAAGGGGAATCCCCGCAAAAGCAGGCAGCCTTCTGCTGCCCACATGCTGGTGACCCTGGCAGGTCACTTCACAGCTCTGGCCTCATTTCTTGGAAGCTGGGTGGAAGTGCCCCACAGTTATGAGAATCTGCGGCAAGTGGAGGACAAGCAAGGCTTTCTGATAGCTTGGATTCTTGAAACAGGAAATAAGACACTTTGTTTCCCATAGGTGCTGATATTAATGAAAAGAAGGGCTGCAGAGAGGCAGAGGAGGAAATCTGGGGAAAGGAGGAAGCTGATGGTATATTTTAGATTTAGGGACAGATTGAGAATGAAGTTTTGGTTGGATCTTGGTGAGAAACTATTCAGCAGGCAGGTGGAAATAAGCAGGCAGAACTAAGGAGAGAGATTGAGACTAACTGATAACAAGAATGGTGTCAGAGGGCTTCCCCTGGTGGCTCAGTGGTGGAGAATCCACCTGCCAATGCAGGAGGCAAGGGTTCAATCCCTGATCTGGGAAGATCCCACCTGCCGAGGAACACCTAAGCCCTCGGGGCTCTACTATTGAGCCCAGGCTCTAGACCCTGTGCTCTGCAACAAGAGCCCATACACCACAACGAGAGAGTAGCCATCACTCACTGCAACTAGAAAAAAGCTCACGCAGCAACAAATATCCTGCACAGCCGTAAAAAAATTATTTTTTAAAAAATAATGGTGTCAGGACTCCTAGTTGCTAGATGAAACAGTAATAACAATGAGGCAACACATATCACGTTCTTACGATGCGTCAGGCCCTCAGGGAGCCCGTCACACAGATGCACAACCATCATTCTCACAACAGCCTCAGGACAAAGATGTTGCTTTTACACCCATTTAATAGATGAGAATTTAAGTATCTTGCACAGGGTCACACAGTGAATAGTAAGGCAGGGACTTGAAACCAGGGAGTCGGACCTCAGAACCTTTGATCAGTCTTTTTTGTACACCTCCAGAAACGTGGAGGTATTGGAGCACAAAAGAAAAGCAGTGCAGATGGAGGATAGAACCTGGACAAATGCCTGTAACTGGTACTCCTATTCTTCAGCTGGGACCTAAAATCAGATTCTGAGAAGATGAAAGAAAGAAAGTGAAGTCGCTCAGTCGCGTCCGACTCTTTGCGACCCCATGGATTGTAGCCTACCAGGCTCCTCCCTCCATGGGATTCTCCAGGCAAGAGTACTGGAGTGTGTTGCCATTTCCTTCTCCAGGGGATCTTCCCAACCCAGGGATCGAACCCTGGTCTACCCACATTCCAGGCAGACGCGTTAACCTCTGAGCCACCAGGGAAGCCCAAGAAGATGTAGGTCAAAAACAACCCAAGTGGGACTTCCCTGGTGGTCCAGTGGTTAAGACTCTGCTCCCAATGCAGGGAGCCCCAGTTCAATGCCTGGTCAAGGAACTAGACCCGCATGCCTTGACTAAGAGTTCTCGGGCTGCAACTAGATCCCACATGCAGCAACAAAGACCTGGTGGATTAGACTGGCTCTGCACATGTAAATAATAACACTAATAATAAATAAAAACTATGTGCCAGGCACTTTTCTAGCGGGCATCACATACATTCTCATTTAGTCCTCACACAAATCCTACAAAGAAGGTGCCCATTCTACAGGAATGGAAACTGAGGCTCCAAGAGCTTAAGGGACTTACCCAGCTAGTAAATACCAGAGACAGAAACTCAAAGCCAAGCTGTGTGCGCAGGCAGCTGGCTCTAGAGTTGCCTCCCCAAAGCAGTCTTTCCCAACTGCCCTTCAACAGTCAGGCAGTGAAACCTCTGAATAGTTCTGACATGTTTTGTATAAGGTGACTTCCTTGAAACAGTTTATAGTTGAAACCAGTATTTGAAGTCAGTGCTTCCAGAAGTCACCAAAGGGCTATCAGCTGCCTTGAACCAATGTTGAGATTTACTAAGTGAATATTCTAGTTAATACAACCCAACTAGAATGAAGCATTGCCTCATTTCTGGTCTCTGAAACACACCCAGCTCATTCCTAGGCTTCCCTGGTGGCTCTGACAGTAAAGAATCGGCCTGCAATGCAGGAAGCCCCAGTTAGATCCCTGGGTAAGGAAGATCTCCTGGAGACAGGAATGGCAATCCACTCCAGTATTCTTGCCTGGAGAATTTCATGGACAGAGGAGCCTGGTATGCTATAGTGGATGGGGTCGCGAAGAGTCAAACAGGACTGAGTGACTAACACTTTCATTTTCATTCCTATCGCATCCAATTCCATGGAGAAGCCTGATTGGTCTAATGGGAAATCCCACCTCCATTAAAGTGATTGGTTCAGAGGGAGCACGTGACACGAATCAGATTAAGGCGCAAGGAGACATTGGCTAGAGGTTTCTTGCCGAGTTTCCCATCAGTCTGTTTCATCACACTCCCTTTGGGAAGAGAGCATGTCTCTCCTGGATTTTGACTTTGTCTTCCCAGGGTAGGAGAGCGGGAACTGTCCCTGATGGCCATCTTAATGACAGCCTCACTGCACAGTCAGTCTCGAGGTACCCCTGTAACCTAGTCTGCTGCCTGATTCCCAAGCATCAGGTCAATACATTCCTTACCCTTTACGCCCGTTCAACTTGGAGTGCTTGCAGCCCTGAACTCCCACTGGAATACAAGCAGCATAAAGGCACAACTCATGTCTGTCTGCTGCTCTGCTGTGTCCCGAGCCCTGACTATATAGAATTAAGCACGGAGAGAGAACTCATTATAGTTGAGTGAGAGAAACATGGACCTAATAAAGACTCAGAGGATAATATAGTTGGCAAGCACTTCTAAAATCATCTAATCCAAGTCTTCTCTCTTTTCTTCTCTATGGTGAGGAAGGCAAGAGTTGCTGTGTTAGAAAGGTTAACAGTTGTCCCTCTAGTTAGAACAGGCACACTCTAGCACCCATAGCGAGGATCTTCAGTCTCTGTGAGGCAAGCACACTGGAGGGGCTTTGATGTTTCGCTTAGTCCAATTTGGAGAACTAGACCAGGAAGAGATAGCCCCCCAGGCTAAGCAAAACTTCATCATCATTGAGGATAGAAATGGGGACTTGGTAGGGAAAAAATAAAAGCAAAAAAGCCCCAAACAAATGAAAACAAAAGCTCACAAATTTTTATATTAAGAATTTTTCAAGTACAAATACCTTTGAGTGTAATAGTTGGTTGATGTTTAATGCTGGCTGTTTTTCATGAATAAATTAAAGGAAACGTCTGGTTGTAACTCTACAGGACTTCAACATGGAGCACTCTGTCTGCATCCCTGTTTGTATGTAGGGCTGAATCTACCCACAGCTTCCTTTGCTGGGGGGACAACTCTAAAAATCCAAAATAACAAAATGAAAGCCATGAAGCATTAGTGGACTTCATAACTCCCTTCCATTGCATTCCAGAATTCTTGTCTATACTTTTTACATAATATTTTGTTTCTTTTAAAATCAACTTTACTGAGGTATTATCTCCGTGAATGAAATTCACCAATTTTAAGCATACATTTTGATAAGCTTTGATATATATGCCAGGGAACCACCACCACAGTTAAATAGAATATTTCCCTCACATCCAAGAGTTTACTTGTGCAACTCTGTAGTCAATGCCCATCTCCTTATTCCAGGACAGGCCCCAGGCAACCATGGATCTGCTTTCTGTCACTATAGCTCAATTTTATTTGTTCTAACACTTCATATAAATGGAGTTATACAATATACAGTTGTATTAGTTGTCCAAGGCTGCCATAAAATACTGCATACTGGGAGGCTATTAAAACAACAGAAATTTATTTTCTCATAGTTCTAGAGGCTGGAAGACCAAGATCAAGGTGTTGACAGGCTTGGTTTCTCCTAAACCCTCTCTGACATTCAGATAACCTCCTTCTCTCTGTGTCTGGACGTGGCCTTTCTCTCTGTGGATGCATCTCTTGTGTCTCCTCTTCTTTTTCCAAGGACACCAGTCCTATTGGATTAGGGCCCCACCACCATTATGACCTCATTTAACCTGACTTGCCTCTTTAAAGGCCCAGTCTCCAAATAAAGTCACATTGGTTAGGGCTTCAACACATGAATTTGGGGACACAATTCAGTCTATAATAGTGGTCTTTTGTATTTAACTTCTATGACTCAGCACAATGCCAGTGTGAGTCATCCACTTCTGTGGCATTTATCAGTAGTTTTTTTCCTTTTTATTGCAGAGTATTAGTCCATTCTATGAATATACTACAGTTTGTTTATCCATGTATCTGTTGGTGGATGTTTGGGTTATTTCTAGCTTTTGACTTTATGAACAAAACTCCTGTACATATTCTAGTATGTCTTTTTGTGGACATATGTTTTAATTTCTCTTGGGTAAATACCTAGGAGTGAATTGCTGGACAATATGGTATGTTTAATTTTATAAAAAGCTGTCAAATATTTCTCTAAAGTTGGTTGAATGATTTTACATTTTCACCAACAGTTCATGAAGTTTCAGTTGTTCCACATACTCACCAACACTTGGTATTGTCAGTCTTTTTCCTCTTTCTATTAAGCCATTCCAGTAACGGTGTAGTGGTTTCTCACTGTGGTTTTAATTTGCATCTCCTTGATGACTAATAACACTAAGCATCTTTTCTTGCGCTATTTGTCGTTCAGATGCCTCCTCTGGTGAAGTGTCAATTCAAATCTCTTGCTAATTTTAAAAACAGGGTTGTTTTCTTACTGCTGAGTTGTAAGAGTTCTTTACATACTCCGAATACAACCCCTTTATCAGTTATATGCTTTGCAAATATTTTTCTCCCACTCTGTGACTTTCATTCTCCTAATAGTGTCTTTCATACAGTGGAAATTTTTCCTTTTCCTCAAGTCTAGTCTCAGATTATTTCTTCCTGGGTCATGCTTTTGCTATCATGTTACCTTTTTCAATACGTTCTTTCTTTTTGGTTGCACTGGGTCTTTGTTGTTGCACACAGGCTTTCTCTAGTTGCAGCAAGCAGGGGCTGCTCTTCACTGATGTGCACCAGCTTCTCATTGCAGGGGCTTCTCTTGTTGCAGAGCACAGGCTCTGGGCAGACAGGCTCAGGGGTTGTGACACATAAGCTTAGTTGCTCCACAGAATGTGGACTCTTCCCAGACCAAGGATCAAACCTGTATCCCCTGCATTGGCAGGAGGATTCTTAACCACTGTACCACCAAAGAAGTCCCTCTCATGTTGTCTTGAATAAAGAGTCCTACTTCTTCCTTTCCAACATGGATGCCTTTTTTTTTTTCTTGCCTTATTGCATTGGCTAAAACCTTTAGTACAGTGTTGACTAGAAGTGGTGAGCAGAAGTATCCCTGGTTTTTCTCATCTAAGAGGGAATGCAGAAATACTTCTGCTTTATTGACTATACCAAAGCCTTTGACTGTGTGGATCACAACAAACTGTGGAAAATCCTTAAAGAGATGGAAATACCAGAACACCTTACCTGCCTCCTGAGAAATCTGTATGCAGGTCAAGAAGCAACAGTTAGAACCCGACATGGAACAACAGACTGGTTCCAAATTAGGAAAGAAGTACATCAAGGCTGTATGTTGTCACCCTGCTTATTTAACTTATATGCAGAGTACATCATGCAAAATGCCAGGCTAGATGAAGCACAAGCTGGAATCAAGATTGCTGGGAGAAATATCAATAACCTCAGATATGCGGATGACACCATCCTTATGGCAGAAAGCAAAGAAGAACTAAAGAGCCTCTTGATGCAAGTAAAAGAGGAGAGTGAAAAAGTTGGCTTAAAATTCAACATTCAGAAAAAGAAGATCATGGCATCCAGTCCCATCTCTTCACAGCATCTGGTCCATCTCTTCATGGCAAAGAGATGGAAAACAGTGGAAACAGTGACAGACTTTATTTTCTTGGACTCCCAAATCACTGCAGATGGTGACTGCAGCCATGAAATTAAAAGACACTTGCTCCTTGGAAGAAAAGCTTGGACCAACTTAGACAACATATTCAAAAGCAGAGACATTACTTTGCCAACAAAGGTCTGTCTTGTCAGAGCTATGGTTTTTCCAGTAGTTATGTATGGATGTGAGAGTTGGACTATAAAGAAAGCTGAGTGCTGAAGAATTGATGCTTTTGAACTGTGGTGTTGGAGAAGACTCTCAAGAGTCCTTTGGACTGCAAGGAGATCAAACCAGTCAATCCTAAAGGAAATTGGTCCTGCATATTCATTGGAAGGACTGATGCTGAAGCTGAAGTTCCAATACTTTGGCCACCTGATGGGAAGAACTGACTCTTTGGAAAAGACTCTGATGCTGGGAAAGATTGAAAGCAGGAGGAGAAGGGGACGACAGAGGATAAGATGGTTAGATGGCATCACTGACTCCATGGGCATGAGTTTGAGCAAGCTCCGGGAGATGGACAAGGAAGCCTGGCCGTCCATGGGGTCCATGGGGTTGCAAAGAGTCGGACACTACTGAGCAACTGAACTGAGAGGGAAAGCATTCAGTTTCACCATTAAGTATGATGTTAGCTGTAGGTTTTTCACAGATGTTCTTTACCTGGTTGAGGAATCTCCTTTCTACTACTAGTTTGCTTAGAGTTTTTAACGAGGAATGGATGTTGTATTTTTGTCAAAATTGTTCGCTGCATCCATTAAGATGATCCTATGGCTTTTCTTTCTTTCTTTACTAATATGAATTATATTGATTTTCTAATATTAAGTCAATCTTGTATTTCTGGAGTAAATCTCACTTGGTCATGATGCATTTTCTCTACATGTTGATTTTATTTACTAAAATTTTGTTTGGAAGTTTTGCATCTACATTCATAACGAATATTAGTCTGTAGTTTTATTTTCTTATAAATTTTTGTCTGGTTTTAGTATCAGGATAATACTGGCCTCAGAATGAGTTGTAAAATTTTTCTCCTCTTCAGTTTTCTGAGTTTGTATATAATTGGTATTTATTTTCTCCTTTAAATATTTGCAGAATTGTCCAGTGAAGCTAGTTAGGCTTGGATATTTCTTTTGGGGGAGGTTTTAAGCTACAAACCCAATTTATTTAACAGATACTGGGTTTTTCAGGTTACCTATTCTTACTGAGTTTTGATAGTTCGTCTGACGATTTCTTTCTGTTACATATAAGTTGTCTAATTTATTATTTATTGTTGCCATTAGCAAAATTGTTCGTAATATTCTCTTATTATCTTTTTTTACCTGTAGTAAAAATCTGTAGTGAGATCACCACCGTCATTACTGATATCAATAATTTGTATCCCCTCTCTTTTTTCCAGATCGACATGGTTAAAGGTCTATCAAGATTATTGATCTTCCTTTTGCCTTCATTGATTTTCTTCATTGTTTTGCTGTATTGTTTCATTTATTTCTGCTCTGATCTTTATTACTTCCTTTCTTCTGCTTATGATGAGTTTCAATTGCTCTTCTTTTTCTAGGTCCTCAAGGTGGAAGCTGAGACTTTTGATTTGAGACTTTTCAAGTACTAGATTAGTAGCAGCCAACAAATTTTGATATGTTGAGTTTCTTTCATTCCATTCAAAATGCATTCTAGTTTCTCTTTTGTATTTTTTATTTGACCCATGGTGATTTAGTAGTGTGTTATCTAGTTTCCAAATATCTGGAGATTTTCCAAGAGTCTTTCTGTTATTGACTTCTAATTGCATTGTGATGAGAGGACATATTTTATTATGACTTGAATCTTTTCAGATATATTGAGACTTACATAGTCCAGAATATGGCCTATTTTGGTAAATGTTCCATGTACATTTGGAAAGAATGTAAACAGTCTGCTGTTGTTGGATGAAATATTCTATAAATGTCAATTAGATCAAGTTGATTGATGGTGTTAGTCTTCTGTACCCTTGATTATTTTCTACTTACTTGTATATCAATTAATGAGAGAACATTGAAGTCTCCTTTTGTAATTGTGACTTGTCTATTTCTCCTTGCAGTCCTATTGTTTTTTGAGTCATATATTTTGAAGCTCTGTTATTAGGTACATAAACTTGACTTCATTTATTTATTCTTCCATTTATTTATGTATTTGCCTGCTCCAGGTCTTAGTTGTGGCATGCAGAATCTAGTTCCCTGACCAAGAATTGAACATGGGCCCCCTGCACTGGGAGTGTGGAGTCACTGGACCACCAGGGAAGTCCCTAGGTGAATAGCCTTTTAGAATTAAGTCATCTTGATGAATTGGCCACTTTATGATTATAAAATGATTTTCTTTATTCCTGACAACGTTCTTTGCCCTGAAATTTACTTTGACATTAATACAGCTACTACATGTTTCTTTGTTTGTTTCATAACTATTTTTAATCTAATAATATATACATCTTTCCAAAACATAGACATTTTAAAGATGTAATTGACATATAACATTATATTAGTTTCAGGCATACAACATTTTAATTTAATATATGGCAGTAG
This sequence comes from Bubalus bubalis, assembly GCF_019923935.1. Taxonomy (NCBI): domain Eukaryota; kingdom Metazoa; phylum Chordata; class Mammalia; order Artiodactyla; family Bovidae; genus Bubalus; species Bubalus bubalis. The sequence goes on along the minus strand of NC_059158.1, from coordinate 42,699,135 downwards.
TAGCAAAGAATGTACCTGCCAGTGTAGGAGACGTAAGAGATGACAGTTCAACCCCTGAGTAGGGAAGATTCCCTGGAGGAGGGTACGGCAATCCACTTCAGTATTCTTGCCTGGAAAATCCCATGGACAGAGGAACCTGGTGGGCTATGGTCTATAGCATCACAAATAGTTGGACATGACTGAAGTGACTTAGCATGCACATGCATTTATGGCAAAATTATCACCACAATAAGTCTAGTTAACATCCATTACCACACATAGTTATAAATTTTCTTTCTTGTGATGATAACTTTTAAGATCTACTCTCTTATCAACTTTCAAATAAACAATGCAGTATTATTGATTATGCACATCACATCCCTAGGTTCATCTTTATTTTGACTAGTGTTAACATGATATATCTTTTTGAACTTTTTTATTTTGACATATCTGTGTTTTTATATTTGAAGTGCATTTCTTATGATGTGGAGGATAGGGAACACTTCTACACTGTTGGTAAGAATGTAAGTTGGTACAGCCACTGTGGGAAACAGTATGGAGGTTCCTCAAAAAACTAAAAATTGAATTACCATCCAATCAAGCAATCCCACTCCTGGGTGTATATCCAGACAAAACTATTATTCAAAAAGATACATGTACCTCTATGTTCATAGCAGCATTTATTCATAATAGCCAAGACATGAAAGCAACCTAAATGTCCACTGACAGATGAGTGGATAAAGAAGATGTAGTACATATATGCAATGGAATACTATTCAGCCATAAAAAGAATGAAACAGTGCCATTTGCAGCAACATGAATGCAACTAGAGATGATAATACTAAGTGAAGTAAGTCAGAAAGAGAAAGACAAATACCATATGCTTTCACTTATATGTGGAATCCAAAATATGATGCAAATGAACCTATCTATGCAACAGAAACAGAGTCATGGATACAGAGAACAGACTGGTGGTAGGGTATTGAGTGGGAGTGGGAGTCTGGGGTTAGCAGATGTAAGCTTTTATATATAGAGTGGATAACAAGGTGCTACTGTACAGCACAGAGAACTATATTCAATATCCTATGATAAACCATAATAGAAAAGAATATAAAAAATAAAAAATGTATATATGTATAACTAAAAAAATAACTGGTGTATTTCTTATAAGCACCATATAATTTGGTCTTGCTTTTTTATCCAGCCTAACAATCTCTGCCCTCTAACTAGAGCATTTAGACCGTTTACTTTTTTTCATTTTTAACCTCAAAGAAATATGTGAATATTTTTGTTTGGTTTGGTTTTAATTGTGATAAAATATACACAGCATAAAAATCACCATCTTAACCATTTTAAGTATACAGTTTAGTAGTGCTAAGCATATTCACATTGTTGTACAAACAGTCTTTGGGATTTTTTTCATCTTGCAAAACTGAAACCCTATTCCTATAAACAGTAACTCCTTGTCCCCCTCCCCAGTCCCTGGTAACAATCATTATACTTTCTGTTTCGATGAGTTTGGCTATTCTAGTTACCTCATGTAAATGAAATTATGCAGCACAGGCCATTTACTTTTAATGGGATTGTTGATAGGGTTAAGTGTGCGTCCACCATTTTGCTAATGTATTTTACAGTTGTTCCATTTCTTTTTTGTTCCTTTTCTCTCTTTTTGTTTTTTTGAAAAAATTTTTTAAAGTTTTTACTGAATTTGTTACAATAAATTGCTTCTGTTGGTTCTGAGACATGCGGGATCTCAGCTCCCTGATCAGGGATCAAACCAGCACCCCTTATATTGGAAAGCGAAGTCATAACCACTGGACCACCAGGGAAATCCAATGGATTAAGTATTCTTTATGATTCCATTTTATTTCCTTTATTGGCTTAGTAGCTGTACATTTTTGTTTTATTTTAGTGGTTGCTTTGAGGTTTATGGTTTATATATCTTAACACAGTCTGCCTTTAATTAATATTATACCACTTCACATGTAGTACAAGAAACCTACTATGGAATATGTCCATTTCTCCCTTCTTGGCCTTTGGGCTTTTACTGTCTCACTTTTTACTTATACATGTGAAATAAACCAGACAATACATAATGGTTGTTGTTGTTGTTTAAGCAGTTATCTTTGAAAGATATGTACTTGGTTAAAAAAACAAACAAACATGTATTTAGGACTTCCCTAGAGGTCCAGTGGTAAAGAGTCCCCTTGTCAATACTGGGGACACGGGTTCAACTCTTTTTCCAGGAAGATTCTCCGTGCTCCGAGGCAACTAAGCCCATGCAGCACAAGTACTGAGACCATGTGCCACAAGTACCAAAACCCACACATCCTAGAGCCCGAGTTCTTCAGCCAAAGGAGCCACTGCAGTGAGAAGCCTGCACGCAGCAACTAGAGAGTACCCCCACTCGCCACAACTGGAGAAACCCCGCGGGTAGCGACCAAGACCCAGTGCAGCCAAAAATAGTGACTGAATTAAAAAACTGTTTTTAAAGGCTGGGCATCTCCAAGGGCTTCAAGTGCTGTGTGACCTCCCCACCCTCTCACCCCCCCAAAAAAACTGGTATTTACCCCTGTGTTTACCTTTTCCAGGGCTCTTCATTCCTTTGGGTAGATCTGTATTTCCACCTGGTATCATTTCCTTCGGCCTGAAGGACTTCCTTTAACATTTCTGAGTTCTTTTCTGTTGGTGATAATTTCTTTCAGTTTTTGTATGTCTGAAAAGATCTGTATAGTATCTTCATTTCTGAAGATATTTTCCCTGGGTATAGGATTTAGATTGACAGTTTTGTTTTCTTTCAGGACTTAAACTATTTTGCTCCACTGTCTTCTCACTTGTAGTGTTTCCAGTGAGAAATCTGCAGCTATGCTTATATTTTTTTTTTTCTCTATATAATGTGTGTTTTTTTTCCCCTCCAGCTGCTTCAAAGATGCCCTCTTTATCACAGGTTTTGAGCATTTGGGTCGTACATGCATTGGTGTAGTTCTCTTTCAGGTTTCTTGTACGTGGGGCTCATTGAGCTTCTTGGATCTGTGAGTTTACAGTTTTCATCAAATTTAGAAAAATTTTGGCCATCACTTTTTCAAGTAAATTTTCTGTCCTCCTACCTCTTTCTCAAGGACCCCAATCGTGTATACTAGGCTGCTTGATGTTATCTAATAGGGCATGGACACTCTTTGCAGTTTATAAACTTTTTTTCTCTATGCTTAACTTTGAATAGTTTCTATTGTTATGTCTTCCTGTTCCTAAAATTTTCTTCTGTAATGTCTAATTTGCTATTAATCTTAGCCAGGGTGGTTTTCATCTCACTCACTTGGTTTTCACCTCTAAGAGTTTGGTTTAAATCTTTTTTATAACATACATGTTTTTGAACAAATGAAATACAGTTATAATAGCTGGTTTAACATCCTTGGCTGCTAGTTACAGTATCTTTTAGTTCTGGGTCAATTTTGATAGATTTATTTTCCTTCTCATTATGGGTCACATTTTACATGTCTGATAATCTTTGTTTGCATGCCAGACATTGTGAATTTTACCTCACTGGGTGCTGGATATATTGGTATTTCTACAAATATTCTTGAGATTTGTATGGGAGCTAGATTACTTGGACACAGTTCAATCCTTTTGGTCTTGCTGTTAAGAATTGTTAGGTAGGAACAGAACCATGTTTAATATAGGGTTAATTATTCCCCATTACTGAGACAATACCCTTTTGAGCATTCTACCCAAAGCCCCAAGACTTACAAAGTTTTCCAGTCTGGTTGGTGGTGGTAGACATTGTTCCCAGCTCTGAGTGAACACCTATTATCTCCTCTAATCTTTCCAGATGTTTATTTCCCTGGTCGTGGTTAGTTTCCTCACACTCGTGGGTCAGTTATGCTGCATACTTGAGGGAGACCTTCTGCAGAGCTCCAAATCCAGTGTGTAGCCTCTCTCCTCTTTGGTACTCTCTCCTGCAAATTCTGGCCACCTTGGTCTCCCCAAATTTCTAACTCTGTCCTCAGGCAGAGAATTCTCCACTCAGAGAATTGGCTGAGCTCTGCCTGGGTTTTCTCTTCCTGTGTTACAGCCTGGAAACCCTTGTGTGGCAGAAAGCTTGGGAAATGGAAGAGTTCGTGTTTTCCTTTCTCTCAGTAACTGTCTTTCATTGCCTGAAATGGTTTGAAAACCACTGTTTCATATATTTTGTCTGTCTGTCTGTCTGTCATTTTGGTTGTTTCATGGAAGAAAGTATACCCAGTTCCTATTGCTCCTTAGCTCGAAGTGAAAATCCTTCTTTCCCTTCAAATCCTTTCTTATCCTTTGTTGCAGGTAGAACGATGTTAGGCACATGGTTGGTTCATTCACTAAATTCTTCTTAAATTAATTCATCTTTGTAAGTAGTGACATCCAAGCAAAAGTTTTTCAGAAATTCAACTGTCAATGATTGGGTTAATTTTTTAAATGTTCAATAATAAATTATTATAATTCTTACTCAAATGAAGACCAAATTCATTTAAGTAACTGCATGGAGGCAGATCAGAAATTTTTTAGAAACACACTATATAGAAATGTTTTTTAGATGCTTGTTTTCTGTGTACCTGCTTTTACTTATTTATTTGAAAGTATTCTATAACTTATAGAAAATGACAAATATGAGATCAATACATATGGATCCCAGAAATCATATTTATTTTCACTACCAAAGTTTCCCTGAATGTGTGGCACATAGTAAACACTCAATATTGAAAGAATGATTGAGTGAATAGAACATTGTTTTGTGTAGAATACTTTCTACTTCACCGAACAATATTATTTTACTTCAATAACAACTCTATCAATACGTCTATCCCCTCATTTAAAAAATTTAGGCTGTATTTACCCATGCCTCTTCTGGTCTCTTCACAACACACTCTGTTGCCCAACTTCATAACATTGTTTTGTCCGATGAAGTTAACACAAATCAATATATCTTTCTCTACAGGAGAGGCTTTGGATCTGGATTCCAAATTTGGATTTGGAAATCTTAATTGAATAGGTTTGGCTTAAACTCCTAGAAGCATCAAACTTGCATAACACTCTGACTACTAGTTTAATTCTTGTGGATTCTTGGGGCTCCATCACCCCACTGTGCTTTGAGCTCTCCCCACATCTGTCATGCACTTCTGTGGCTCGGCCAAATCTTGCCCAGTTTTAGGCTTCCTTCTTCCATGAAGCCTTCTCCTGTCACAGCGATCTCATCCTTCAGCCTGCTCCCTAGAACTTAATTGTCTTTTCCATCCACTTGGTACCTAATCAACCATACTGCCTTGTCATACCCTTTGTGTTTATGTGGGAATTCTGTCTCAACCAGCTTGTAACCACTTTCAGAACAGAGGCCCATATGTGCTTAGCAGAGTCATAATAATAATAATACTAGCAATAACCAACAGACTATGTGCCAGACCTTGTTCTAAGGCGTCTTTATGAATGACTTAGTTAATCCTCACCTGATTCTTAGGGTGTGGTGCTATCATTATGTCATTTTCTAGATAAAGAAGCTGAGGCCAGGAGGGTTAGGTCACTTGCCCAGGGTGGCTGGCAAAGCCAGGATTCAAATCTAGCATTGTGACTCCGAGCCAGAGCCCCTCACCGCTGCACAGTGCGTGGGCCTAGGGGTGCAGTAGGTGCTGAATGAATGAACACAGAGGTCTGCCTGCGCAGGAGGGAAATCTCCAGCAGGAGCCCTGTTGCATTACTCTTATCGCTTTAATGTTTCCCATCGCTACTCCTACATCACTGCTGTTGCTTCAGGAATGAGATCCTGTGTGGTCCAGGAGGAAACAGAGAGGAGAGAAGTGAGATGCCTACACCCCTCTCCTGCCTTCCTCCCTTGCAGGTTGGGCAAAAGAGCAAGTTGGGACAGTTCTTTCTGCCACCCCCTAGCTCTCGGAGCCAGTCAGCAAAGTTGAGCAGGGAGAAGCAGAAAAGGGAGGTTTGGGGGACGAGGTTGGGGGGAGTGACATCCTCAGGATCACTGAATTCTGGGGCCTATGCCTCCCAAGGTTCAGTCAACCGGATGTGCCTGTATCTTGCCGGAATTTGGCCGGATTTAGAGAGAGAAGATCAATCTGACCCTTAATTCCCCAAATGTAATTCATGGGCTTGTCTTCTGTGTGCTGCAACACGTCTGGCTATCTGAAATCTGGTAATTATTTATGTAAACACAGCATCCTGCCTTTGTGGATTATAATTGGACTTGAACGGCAAGAAGCGGGGACTTACACAGTTGGGATGGTGCTGAAACCCTCCTTTTGAAAACACTTACCTGAGCCTTTGAAATCTTCCCTGTGGTTCATGGATAGCTTTAGCCAGTCACCACCACCACCACTCCCTCCCCAAGATTTTTTTTTTTTTTGGCTTCTTCCTTCAGCAGGCCTGGGCAAATGTATTCCCAAATATTAACAGGTTTCGTAGTTCCTCTCAGAGAATGGGGTAAAGACACCTCAACCATCTTGGCTGGACCCAAGCTGAGAGGACATGAGCCCTGGGGTGGAGGCCTCCACAGATCTCCTCATTGTCTGTTGGAACATGAATTTTATACCCCCACTAAGAATAAACAGGATTAGGAATTTAATGCTGTTTGGAAAAGAGGAGAGGTGGCTGGTGAAAGAGAAAGGTCTTTGCTTTTTATTCATGCTGCGAGTTCCCCAGGAACCTTTGCTGTACATACACATAGGAGAGCCAGGAGGATTAGGGGGAAAGAAAATGAGCTGATTGAACAGATGGTTCAGCAAGCACTCCCAGGAGGCCCCTGGGGTGGATGAATCTGCATCTTTAAATAACATTAATTTCTGAAAGGCCCAAATTGTTTCCTAAATTGCTGCACTGAACTCCTAGCTTTCATCTATTTTTATGGCACCTCTCCTGGTGGAAGGCAGGGGCTGCTGCTTTCTGACAAGCCAGCTTTGGAGAAATTCTTCATCATCAGTCCAGCCAGTGAGGAATCAGTTTCATGAAAGAGAAAGAAATCTTTAAGAATCAAGGTGCTTTGAAAAACAGATTTTGGCAGAAGCAACGCCCCCTGAGTAATCCAAACAAACCACCCAGTTCTAAAGCCAGCTGAGACCCTCATTTCCTCAGTAGCCCGAGGCAAACCAATTAACCTCAGTTTCCCCATCTGTAAAATGGGGTTAATAATGCTTACCTGCTGCAGGAGGGCTGTGAGGTTTTAATAGGGTAATGGTTGTAGAGCCCTTTGATGTAGTAAGTTTTATTAACTTCCAAGGGATTCCCTGAAGTCAGAAAAAGCAGTTAAAACCCAAGAGAGAAGAAAAGCATTGAAAGGCAAAGCTCAGCAAAGCATTTCACCTTCAGCTCTAATTTCAGAAGCCCAGAGTCCACCGCTCCAGCGTGAGTGGGAAGCAGTGTCCTGGGCTGGGGGCGTGTGACTGGCATTTGGGAAGGGAGAGCCTTAATACTGTCTCAGAAGGCACTCGGCTTTCAGTGGAGATAAAGGTAAACAAATAGCCTTGCTTGATCAAACCAAGACCATTCTTTGGCCCCCACTAAGGTTCTTTTCTAATAGCAAGTCTCCAGTAAGGGAATTACTTTGGTGATAATCCAAGGTCCTTGGAATTGAATTTAGAAACCCCTAGTTTCTGGCTTCCTGCTTCCCAACAATTAAATAAAGAGAGAACTCAAGATCTGGCCTCCAGCCAGGGTTCCAGACCAGAGAGGGGGCGGTGAGGAACATCGGCCAAGGGTCAGAGAACGGGGGCTTTTTGAGTTCCATCACTCACAGCTAGGTGCGCTGGCCTAGGTTCCTGGGCCAGCTTAGTCTCCTACTTCATAAAAATGATTTTAATCAGACAACCTTGCCTGAAGGGCCCAAATAATTAAGATTTGGAATGTGAAAGTGCATTAAAGTTATAAAGCATACTCAAAGTGTTAGCTACTATAATTCAGGACAAACCTCTACATTTCCTTCAGTAACTTTAAAAAAATCTCAGTAATTTGGATAATTGTACCCCAAGTCAACTCATTCAGTGTAAGAAACCCCATCCTTCTCTCTAAGTTTTCATTTGCCCTTACGGTTGAGTGCCCACTAGCTAGTCAAGGTGATTGGGCGTCGGTGACATGGACACAGCCTGGGTGTCCAGCTGGCCCGGTGTGCCTGGGACTGTCCCGGGTTCAGCACTGGAACTCTTGGGCCCAACCCTGGGCAAACCAGGATGGTCAGTCATCTGACTGGGAACTCAGGCTGGTTAGAAAGTGCTGGTTACCAGTTCCTGACAATTGATTCACTAAGGCGTGCTAACCAGGCTATAGACTCATCAGGGAGGCCTGCCATGCTGCAGTCCATGGGGTCGCAAAGAGTTGGACACGACTGGGCGACTGAACAACAACACCACCGTGGCGTATCATGGAAAATGAGGCACAGCCACGCGGGGCAGAAGCGCCCTGGGATCTTACCACCCGGCTCTGCTACCATCGACCTCAGATCAGAACTATGGCCTCAGTTTCCTCACCTGTAAAGGGAAGGGACATGATGCAACTCCTTCTCACCTTTTCCTCCAGGAGAGAAGGACACAGACACCTGCCCATGAACTAGCCCAGCCCCACAGGGGATGCTGTGTGGTTTTCAACAAGAGAGGCAGGCGGTGGGGATGTGCCAGGGGCCCATGTCCACTTCTGCTGTGGCTTTCAGCTCCTGATGTTCACTAGGAGACCTTTAATACCCTTTCTCTGAGCAGCAAGCACGTGGCTGGGAATGTGGTGGCCCTAAACTAACAGCTGAGAGCTCTACATAGCTCTTTAGGTCACTTTAGCACATTATACCCCTGAGATTCAAACTTTCTCCAAGGTCGCGTTAAGATTCAAGTTTGGCGAAATGGAGCACCGAGTCCAAAAACGAAAACAATCTAAAAGACCAGGGCTGTTTCCCTTACCCCGGTTTACTGAGCGACACCTTTTCTTGCTGTGGTTTCTATAATGGTATTTTATTTTACAATATAAAGGTAAAGAAAAATACTCTCTGCTAACAGAGTAAAACCACATTAATTATACATAGGTTTTATCTTTGTTGCATAGATTCTCCAGCCAAACCACTGCTTGGATTCCCCCTTTGTCTGACCCAGGTAGACAGGCGAGAGGATCAGAGCTGGGATTTTTCTGGTTGGGGGCACCTTGCAGGGGTCAGCCGATTCTTTTAAAGTGCCCTTAACAGGAGCCTATGTTAATGAAAGCAGTTTTCTCATGACAGATCAGAACCTGGCCTTTATAGCATTAAAAAAAAATTTTTTTTACATTGAGAAGAAACGGTGAACAATGATTGAATCAAAGCCGCCCTCAGCAGCCTCCCCCCACTCCACCCCATCTGAGAACAGCCCTGTTTCAATTTCACCACTGAGTTCAGCCTGCCTGCTCCAGACGTCCAGACCTCGCACTCTATAAATCGTCTCTGCCCTTGCCCTGGAGTTGCTGACTATATGTATTTTTGGGCCCAGCATTAATTCCCTCATCCTTGGCTGGTGACATTAAGATTTGTAACTGATAGAATGTGTTTTTAATGTATTTCCTGCAGGTTACTATTAAAGAAATCTAATTCTTCTGAACTTGCAAAAGGTTCTGCTTCCATTTAAAAAAAAAAAAAAAAAAGGCATTACGGGAAGAATTCCCTGCAGCCTTCGGAAGGATGGGGCAGCCAGCAGGGTCTGGGGCTCCGGAATTCTCTGCTTAGCTCTGCCACTCATTCTTCCTCCTCCCGCCCAGTCTGTACTCCTCTCCGGGCCTTCGTTTTCCTGGGTATGAAGTGAGGATAAATATTTGTCCATGAGATGAGGGTGTTGTAAGGATTAATTGGTTGGTGCTTCAGGAAACCTTTGAAGATGAAAGACGCTCTCTGCAGATGCTAAGTAAACTCGTAACGTGTCTGGTTTTAATGAGCCAGGTGAAGCCAGAGGGGATGGCTGGAGATTAACTGTGCCTAGTCCAGAGCTGGCCTGCTCAGGCTGGGCTGAAAACAGGGTGGAGCTCCCTGCTGGCTTCCTGGCTCCTGGCACGGGGCCTGGCACGTTGGTGTCTATAAATATATGCAAAAGCAACTGAACTGGGATTTAACCCAGATTCTCATGTCACAGAGAGCAGGGCCCCAGACTTCGCAAAGCATGCTTACTGCCTGTCTTTCTAGCACATGGCTTGGGCAGTTACTTAACCTTTCCAAATCTCAGTTCCTCGTTTGCCCATGGGGATAATGAGAGTCCCCCTTCTCACAGGATGGTGGTGAAGATTTATCATAAACATAGCCAGCAGCAATGGATCACTGGCTACATGTCAGCCAGGCTCTGAGCACTTTATACTCTTGAGCTTACTGAATTTGCACACCAACCCATGAGGGAGGAGCTACTGTTATCATCCCCATTCTAAAGGTGACAAAACTGGGGCACAAGTTCCAAACACGGGCTAAAGCATTGATCACGAAGTGAAATACTGCATGTTACCCTTAGCGGAGCGCTGGACACATGGTAAGTCCACAACCAACAGGTTGAGGAGCTCTCAGACTCTGCCTAATTTGCCAAACCAGCAGAGAGCTCCATGGGGTTGTGACTCAGCCAGGTCCTGGGAATGTAGGAGCCAGGAAGGAGGGGATCAGAGTAGATGACCCTAATGGGGGCCAAGGGCTATGGGAAGACGCTAGGTATGTGTGCACCCAGTCAACCTGCAGGTTTGGTAAGGTGTGTGTCTGAGCCTGCTCAAGGTGATCACATCTGGGACCCATGAGACTCTGTCAAAAGTATTTCACGCCAAATCCTGGTACGTCAAAGGCAGCCTGAGCTATGAGCTTCGAATGCTAAAATGTTGGGAACCCCTGGGATTGTGCCGGTGCTTAAGGAGGAGGTACCTTGGAAGGTGTGGGCTGGATTGCAGCTAGTCCAGGCAATAATAAAGCAAAGAATCAGAAGGAAGCAAAATAAGATTCTGGCCCAAGCAGTCCGAGTCCACGTGAAGAGTCAGAAGAGAAAACCGAGGCCCAAGTAAGAAATGATTTCGCACTCCCAGCACGTGACATCATAGCTTGGGCCCTGACATAGTAAGAGAAGCAGCTAAGACATGGGCTGGGGAAGCCTCTGGGTGGAACAGAAATATCTTCAGCAACTGCTCCTGGTGATGGAAAGATGGAAATGGAATTTTATTTAAACATTATGTTGTTTTGAAAAGTCTGACTAATGTGAAAGTCCCTATTTAAAAAGGAGTTGACTCTACTTTGCAATTGGTTGGTGTTTCCACACCCACATGTTGACTAAGGCCTTGGAAAACAAACTTCCTGGTAGATCCTGATTCAAATCACTTGGGAGCGAACGCTTCAAGGTACAATCCCTGAGCTGTGAGCAGAGGGGCCTGGCCAAGAAAAACCCTGTGTCTGTGTTTATGAAAAGGCAAACAGATCCCAAAGGGAGGCCCACGTTCTAGCTGGCGTTGGGCACAGGCCCTCCAGGAAAGCACACACAGATTCGAAGGAGGCCCTGGCACAGCTTCTCCGGGACCCCAGTGAGCCCCGTTTCAGAGCCCTCTTTAGACACACAGAATGCGAGAAGAGGGAAAGGGCAGCGTGGAGCCTTCTCTTCCTGAGTGCCCACTAAATGCTGTGCCTGTCCACTGCCGCTTCAGTCCAGCCACGTGAAGCACACGCGTGTGAGTAGCACAGTGGCCATGTTCTCAGTGTGGAAATGGACCTGGGCAAGTCAGGCAGGGTGTCCTGGTTTTGCTCCAAACAGTCTCGGTTTATGCAGTTGAACCAGCATAATTAATAATAGCTTTCCCCTCCATTCTCAAAGATGCCTCCATTTGGATAACAAGTCATACATGGACACCCTAGGTTAAATGAATTGCTTCCAAATCACCCAGCTAGTGAGTGGCAGAGTTGGGATTTGAACCTAGGTTTTTCTAAGTTCAAAAAGCAGACACTGGGGGTGAGTCCCCCCCCCTCCCCCGCAATTCACAATAACAAAGACTGTTGGGGCGTCGACTGCAGAGTACAGACAGCCTTTTGGGGCTGCCTGCCTGCACCCGCTCCTCTCGCTCACTCAGGGCCTCCCCGAGCCTGTCTGATGGGCCTCTGGGCAGGAAAGTGCCCAGCAGACAAAACATACACTTTCACCAACAACCCCCCTCGCTGTGTTTGTTTTGTCTGCTGAGTGCGTTTCTCCCGCCTCCTCCATGATAAAAATGCAAGGGCTGGCTTCAAGTTTGGGCCGCCAGCCCAGCTCCCGCGTCCTGACCTCCACGGGAGGACTGCCTAGCCCAGCCCAGCCCACGGGGCCGTCCTTGGCCTGCCTCGCACTGCTGTTTCTCCAGCCCTTACCTCTCAGACACAGAGGGTTTGTGTCATCCCAGGTTCACAGGTAATATCTGTTTATGTTTCAGGACCTCAGAACTGATCCAATCCAAGCTCCTTTGTACCAGTGGGGAAACCAAGGGCCAGAGAAGTCAAGTGACTTGCCCGAAGGCACAGAGCTAAAAACTGAAGTCAGAAGACCAGGTCTCCTCACCCCGAGGTCAGGGTTCTTTCAAGCCAGATTCTTTCTCAGTTTAGCCTGAGGCTGCCTGCTGCAAGGTACTTCCAGTAACACCTGGATAAATCCTTCACATGATGAGACTTGTTGGACTCCAGAGACCAAGGTGTATCTGCTTGACCTGGCCCCTCCACCCCTGAACCTGCCAAAACTCAAGGTTAGTAGCAGGGTCTTCATTCAACCGCCTACTGAATCCACTTGCTTGCCTTCCTGCCCGGTGGTTATAAACATCCCCAATATCAAAGAAATCACCACTCCTGACATTGCCTGCTGTCTCCAGACAGCTGGCTGCTGAAAACATCTTCTTTGCACCGAGTGGGAGATGGTTTCTCTTCACCCTTCAGTCTTAGTTCCTCCCAACGACCCACTGCAGGGCACGTTTGACGCCCCCTTCTCCCACACATTCTCAAAATAGTTGAAGACTCAACAACCGCTGCTGTTTGGATTGTTTACTCTCACGATGTTGTTTTGGTGGCAAAATAGGTGGAGAGACCTACCACTGAAGCCCACCTCTTGCCTTTCACCTGCTGTTGACCACGGGCAAGTCACTTAACCGCTCTGAACTTCAGTTTGCTCACTGGAAACACAGAGAGATCATGGTAGTATTTACTTCCTTGGGAGCTGTGAGGATCAGATGAGATAATCCGTGTAACTGACGAGGGCCAGTGTCCAGCATAGCCAGCACTTATAAACGATAACAATATTCTTGTTTTTCTCCAACTCCATACTGTATTTCTCTAAACGCAAGCAGCAAGGCTTTAGTTCCTTTGGAAGCTACATCGCACGACCTTCATCATCAATTAACACCCGTGTGCCCTTTTCACACACAAAACTGCTAACACGTTTTGCCCATGAACTGTCACTCACAAATTTGCTTTGTTCCCTGCCTCCAAGCATGAGGCTTGCGGCTCCTCAGATTATATTTCATCCTATTAGAGGCCGCCTATCTTTCTGGCCATCAGGACTCTCTGGATCTGAGATTTGGAGACTGGGGAAGACGATAACCATGTGAAAACCACAAAGCCTCAACCACGTGAGGCTCCAGCCCACCCCGTTTTTCTTTCTCCCATCAAGGGTCCATAAAAGCCTGCCCAGCTGCCCAGCGAGGTGACCCCTTCAAGCCTGACCGACCGTGTTGACGTTCTGCCGGCAATTGTCTGCAGAGCAGCCCTTGTGCCCCTTTTGAAGTTCAGTGGAGTGAAGTGTAATCTAAGTGAGCTGGAACACGTTTTGATAAAGCAGCTTCCATGGCCAGGGGCCTCCTTTTGGCAAAGCCATTAACATGGGAAGCTGAGCTGCGGCTGAGCTTTTCGTCTGGGTCCGCCAGCCCGTCCCCTGGCCTTTGATCACAGGACATTAAGATACTTGCGGACAAAGCAGTAGTTCAGTTCTGACCTCCTTGTTTTCCAGATGGGGAAACTGAGGCCCAGAGAGGAGAAGCGACTTGCCTGAGGTCATACAGCTGGTGAGGGGCAGGGTCAGTGCTGGGACCCTTGTCCACACCAGCCAGGCCTTCCTCGGGCTGTACAAAATGGTGGGTGGTCAGTGACAAAAAAGAGAATGCAGAGGACGACACAATAGGGACACAACACTCAGGCTCCCTCCCTGGAGAAGGCTGGCAGACCCTGGCATCTGCACGCCAGCCAGGTGGGCCGAGATTGGAAGGAATCACAGCTAAGCCTGGTTAACACCCACAGCCTCTTCAAAGCACGGCTGCATTGTTGGTCTCATACGCTCATCTCATCAGGGTTGGCGTCTTGCTGACGGGTGGAAGGGACTTGCTCAAGGCCGCACAGGGCAGGCACTGCTGAGGGGACATATTGCCCTGGAAAAGGGCTTTAAAGGTCACTTGGACGATGAACAGGGGCAGAGCTAGGAGACTCAGATCTCATGAGGCAGTTATGAGGATGAAATGGGTGCTTAGAAGAGCGCCCGGCCGGTACGCGCTCACCGAGCTCACCACCACCATCAGGACGTCTGTCACTCCCATCCACTCTCAGGGCTGATTCTCCCAGTGGGGTCGGGTCCCTCTTCCCTCACCCTGAGAGAAAAGGAGGGCTTCTGTGGCGAAGGCTGGACTTGTAGCTGGGCTTCTGGCCCACGCTTCCAAACCCACTGACTGGAGGCCACTAGAGCGTCCCATGGGAGCCCTGAGCGGGTGAGTGGCCCCCGCGATGGCGGAAGCCTGGCCACATGCTCTGAGAGGTCCGGCCTGTCCTCCGGCTCTCCAGCTGCCTCCAATCCCCCAGCTTTCAGAACATCTGAGGAAGGGATCCGGTCCTACGCATCCCCACTTCCTGGTCTCTGGGGAGGCTTCTCAGGAGCCGAGGGCTGGAGAAGGGCTCCCCCAGCTCTCACTGCCAGCCACGCTCCCAGAACAGGACAACAGGGTATGATTCCCACGAGCTGGGTGAGTCAGGACAGGAGGCAGGGAGACGCGGTCTTTCTTCTCAGCCTCAGACTCTCAGTGTGCAGCTCTCGGGCGGCAGATGGTTCCTCCTCATGATGTCTAACTGCTGTTAGAAGGAGCTGGCGTTCCTAGAGACCAATGGGGTGGAGAGAGCCCAAGATCCTTCTGGGGACCTCGAGGGACCCGCCCCATCGATGACACACAAGTGCAGTGTCCATAGTTTACCTTTTTGTATGTTTTCTGTCCGATTTCTTCAACGCGGTGGTAGAGAATCTACCTCCCAATGAAGGAGATGCAAGAAACGCAGGTTCAATCCCTGTGTTGGGAAGATTCCCCTAGAATAGGAAATGGCAACCTGCTCCAGTATTCATGCCTGGAAAATTCCATGAACTGAGGAGGCTGGTGGGCTACCATCCAGGGGGCCACGAAGAGTCAGACATGACTGAGCGCACACATACACACAGCTTCTTCTCAGAGTCTGAGCTCTCAGTACACTCGTCCTCTCTCTGAAACTCCTCACAGTAACTAGCAACTGGTTTTTACTGTGGAACACACAGGGATGAAATTGAGAGCTGGATTCCTCATTTTGCACCGTTCCAGCATGCCTCCCTTCCTCCCCATTCTTGAACAAGTACTAAGTTTCACAGATATCATGTCAATCTGTGAAGAGACAGAGGAAACAGAGTTCGGCCCCGGAGAAGTCTATACCTCTCACAGTGGTATGTGCCATCATAGGGGTACAGTGTGAAGGGAGCTCACAAGAGAGGGACTTCGTCTGACTGAGAAGGGTGTAGTCAAGGAAGGCTTCTTGTAGGAGGCAATGTCTGAGCCGAGTCCTGCCAAAGGGCTCTGAGTCAGCAGATTTTGGGGGTAGGGATTTGAAAGGATGTTAACAGCATCCTAGACCAAGGGGGCTAAGTAAGCTTGGCCTGAGTACAGGTAGAGAAGCAGAAAAGGGCAGGCAAGCCTGAAGACTTCTTGGAGATGAGCAACGTTGAACATGGGTGTGAGACAAGTAGACAGAGTATTGGGGTGGAGACAGGAACAAGGCTTTGTGTGACAAGGTTATTCTGAAGGCAGAGGCATCCTTACTGGAGCCTCCTGTCTGCAGAGTTTCTCAATCAAAGGAGCAGCATGTGGCCGGGGTGGGCGTGGGGGGGACTTTCAGGCACAGAGCTGAATCCTGTTGTCCCTGGCTGATTGTGTAATGTGGTCGAGTCATTCAACTTCTCTGAGCCTTGGCCTCCTCTGTGAGAAATACAGGGATAACAGTGCCTATCCTGTAGAATCTGTGGAGAACTAACTAAATAAGAGTAGCGTTCACAAAAACCCCTAGCACAGCGCCTGGAACTTAGAGGGGGTTCCATAGAGGCAGGTTTAGTCATTCACTCCTTTATTCCTGTGTTCATGTTCTCACTTCCTCTCTCACCCTCTGCAGTCAGGAAAGGAGGCGACAAATCCCTTATGTCAATTGGGATGTAGTTTCAGGAGCTGTTACAAAGGTCAAAATCACAGTGGCTCCAATGGCCAATAAGACAGAAGGTTATTTTTCTGTCTCACACACGGCTGTTTAAGCATAGGCAGCTGGGTGGATATGGCAGCTCCCAGGCTGGGCATCCTGATTCCTTCTCTGTAGCTGCTCTGCACCCCTTGACCTTCAGCTTTTATCTCCCAGCTTCTAACACTGTGTTCTCACTCTAGCACGCTGCCCTTTAAGGAAAACTGGCAGTTGCTCACATGGCTACAGCGCTTACGTCAAGTCACGCGTCATTGGCCAGAATGGTGCCACATAGCCACACCTAGCTGCAAGGGAGGCTGGGAAATGTAGTCTATGACTCAGGCATTCTCAACAGGGGAGATTTTGTCCCCATTCCCAGGGGGACACTTGTCAGTGTCTAGAGGGGGGGTCATTGGTAGAGGCCATGGATGCTGTTAAATGTCTTACAAAGCACAGAATACCCCGCCCCCACCCAACAAGAAAGAATCATCCAGCCCAAAATATTGAAAATCACCGCAGCTGAGAAGCCCTGCTGTGACCGGACGGCCAGAACATGGGGGTTCTGTTACAAAATGAAGATGGAGGGCAATGAGACAGGAGGACAACCTGCAATTTCTGCTGGAGTCACATACATTGAGGATCACATGACTGAAGAGGATTAAATGATATCTTTTCCCAGGTGGATCTCTCTCCAGCAGGGATCAAAGCTTTAAGTCCATGGGGCTTAGAGGACTATCAAGAATTAGCCCACAAGACAGGGAGGATTTGCGTCTGGACTGCCCTGAAATCTCACCCCCTGGGTGGTCCACCCAGAGCTAGGCCACCAGGGAGGCTGGAACCCATGAGCCTCCCAGGGAGCCAGGACCCCACAGGTGGAATTCAGTTCACAGCCTCGCCCTGCAGTATCTCCCCCTCCGGAAGGTTTTCCTTGTGATAACTTGGGACCTTCTGCCACCCATTTCTGTTTGCTTCTGTTTTCCAAGCAGGTAAAAACTGGGCTAAACAAAAAGGATGAGAGATAAGGGGCCTTAATTTCCAGGGAAGATACCCCAGTATTTGTCCAACAACACTAACTTAGCTGCCTTAAAACTCAGCATAAGAAACTGGCCAACAGAGAGGATTAAGGATTTGGATGTATCCTAAGGAACTACCCCACTGCTACCGATTTGACTGTACTTTCTCAATATCAATGGTTTATTGGGCTTCTGCAACATACTAGAAACTGTCCTTAGCACTTTTCAGATGTCACCACCCTTAATATCTCCATCAACTCCAGGAAAAGCTACTATTATCCCTATGATACAAAGGGTCACAGATATTAACTCGCTCAAGGCCACACAGCTAGTAGGATACTGAGAGATGAGTTTTGGCCTTGGGAATATCTGTCCCTAAAGCTCATGGTCTTTCTACAACCACCTCTTTATCTACCAGGATGGCCAAATGGGGATCTGACCTGTTGTTAAACATCTGCATCTCCAAGGAAGGAGGTTCACCCGATCCGGGTCACTTGCTCCATGGTCTCACCCATAAATAAACCTGTCTGTGCTCACATGCTGCAAAGAATGGCATCATCCATTCTCTCATTTCCAACTGGGAAAACTGGAGCACAGAGTGGCCAAGCAGCTTGTTCAAAGCCACACAGCGAGTCAGGAGGTGATTCAGAAGTCCTGCCTCATTCTGCTCTTAAAGAGAAAAACAAACAGCTATGGAGCACCAGTCCTAGCTAGCCTGTGGATTTTGCCAGGAACGCTGAGCTGTTAATCTGGGGAAGAGGTCCAGGAGGGAAGAGACTCCAGATTTTCATAGCTGTGGGACTGCTGGCGCTGCACAGAGGAAACCAGTGGGGGAAGAAAGGTCATTTTTGCCCAAGTGAAGGAAACAGCAATGACTCAAAGACACACGTGCTCTGAGTCCATTGAGCAGAAAGGGCCCATTTTTAGATAGATGCTCTTTTGAGCCTTAACCACACCCGACACCACAAGCCGGCGTTTGTCAACAGGAAGCCCATCCCAGTGATGTGTATTCTGCTCCCTCGCACTGGTTGCCAGGGGGTGACTGCTGGGGGTCAGTGGGAACCAGAAGCAAGGGGCTGGACCACCAGACCAAAGAAGCCAAGCCCAGGGAATGACCTTCACGCTTCTGAGGAAGGCAGTTGTGTCCAGCCGCCAGGACCTCAGATTTTCCCAGGCCAGGTCTACCACGAAAGGGCCTGAAATAACTCTGAGGTTCTGTGCCCACAGGGCAGGGAGGGCAGTGGCAGGGACTGTGGGCAGTGGGCATGAGCACAGCGCCGCTTTGTTGGGGAAGCGAGGAACTCTGCCTCTAACAGGCTGTTCCACCTGCCAGCAACATGGCTGGGCAGAGATGAAGGCCCCGGCTGAGCTCAGCAGAGAGAGAAAGTCATTTGTTAGGTTATGAAAACAGATAGAGTGAATCTGAAACTAATCAGAGAATCCAAATGGAGGAACATTCTGAACAATAACAGCCTGGACCCCAAAAAAATTCATAACAGCCAATGAGAAGAAACAACACAAGTGTCCATCAACAAATACATGGATAAACAAAATATGGTATATCCATACAAGGGAATATTATTCAGCCTTTAAAAGGAAGTTCTGATCCACGCTATCACATGAATGAACCTTGAAAACATGCTGAGAAACAAGACACAAAAGGCTACGGATTATATGATTCCATGCATATGAAATGTCCAGAAGAGATAAATTCATAGAGACAGAAAATAGATTAGTGGTTGCTACGGGGGAATGCGGAGTGACTGCCAGTGGGTACAGAGTTTCTTTGGGGAATGATGAATTTTTTTGGAATTAGAAAATAGTAGCAGTTTCACAACTTTGTGAATATACTTTAAAAAAAAAACAACCTCTGAATTGTACAAGGGTGAATTTTGGGGCTTACCCGGTGGCTCAGTGGTAAAGAATCCGCCTGCCAATGCAGGAGACACAGGTTCAATCCCTGGTCCAGGAAGATTCCACATGCCAAGGAGCAACTAAGCCGTGAGCCACGACTACTGAGCCTGTGCCCTAGAGCCCAGGAGCTGCACCTACTGGGCCCACACACTGTAACCATGGAAGCGTGTGCACCCAGAGCCCCTGCTCTGGAGCAAGAGAAACCACTGCGGTGAGAAACCCGCCCCCTGTAACTAGAGTACAGCCCCTGCTCACCACAACTAGAGAAGGTCCGTGCAGCAACAAAGACCCAGCACAGCCAAACAAATAAAATTACTTTTAAAAAGGGTGAGTTGTATGGCATATGAATTATATCTCAATTAAAAAAAAGTTTTTAAAAAATTATAACTAAATACAACGTAGTCTTTGGATTTGTTTTGTTTTGGCTGCGCCATGTGACTTGTGAGATCTTAGTTCCCCGGCCAGGGATTGAACCCATGCTCTCGGCGGTAAAAGTACAGTGTCCTAACCCCTGGACAGCCAGGGAATTCCCCCAGTGTGTGGTCTTGATTGGACTCTATATTGAAAAAGTGAAAAGCTACAAAGGACATTACTGGGGACAGGGACATTTGAAGATAAACATTACATTAGATGATAGCTTTGTATCAGCAGTAAATTTCCAAAATTGATGAGGTGCTGAGGTTATACTGAAAAATGCCAGGTAGAGACACACTGAATATTTAGGGTGAAGTGACATGACGTCTGTAATATAGTCTCAAATGGCTCCATATTTACAAAAACGACAAGGTTAAATAACTAACCCCAAATCACAGGAGACAAAGAAATCAGATACTGTCTAACACAGTGATTAAGAGCATTGGCTCTAGACCCAGAGTGCCTGGGAAAACGTGCAGCTGTGCCTGTTGCCAGCTGTGTGACCTTGGGCAAGGTGCTTAACCTCTCTGTGCCACATTCTTCTCGTTTTAAAAGTGGGATTGATGATGATGATGGTGATAAGAGTAGCCACCTCCGAGCATTATGTATGTTAAAACATAAAAAGACCTTAGGACATGACCTTGCACACCGAAAGTGCTCTGAATCTAGGGCAGAAAATAACTCGAAACCGGGTCTCATCTCTAGCAGAGACCAGACCTTCATGCTGCCTTCTCCCTAGAGGGACTTGGAATCTTACAGGACGCTGGGATAGAGAGCACTTTCAAAAGGGCAGAATTACCAGAGGCCAGGGAAAGGGAGGGCAAGCCACAAGAGGCAGGACTCGGGGCTTCGGGACTGGAGTGGGAGTGGGGAGAGACCAGGCAGAGAGACGTCACAGGAGCCAGAACTGACAAAGGGGATGCCCTAAACTGAAGGAGAAGGGACAGGCGTGACACCTTCTAGCCCAATCTTCCCAGGCTGCAGCTGAGGCCAAGATAGCAGAATCATGAAACCAGGGGCTTGCAGCAGGGAGTGGCAGTGCTAGGAAAATATTGGCAGGACTCTGGTTCTGTGTCCTGGTAGGTAGGAATCCTCAGAATGTGGCTCAAAAGCTTTAGAAATGAAAAACACCTGGATACTTAAATGATGGGCATAATCAAAATGTTCTTTGAGGACTCACTGTTGCTTTCAATAGTTCCAAATTTTTAACTCTCCCCACCACCATCCCTTGCCCATAAATGGGAAGCTGATGTTGAAGGAAGACATCTTATTATTCTAATATTGTTTTCTTAAAAGGTACCCGGCACTGTTACAAAACCCTATCAGATGGGTTCCATTACTATCCCCACTTTACAAATGAGTAAAGTGAGGCTTGACAAGATTAAGGAATTTGCCAAGGTTGCAGTTAATAAGTAGCAGAGCCAGGATTTAACTCAGGTCTTTCTGGTTGCAGAGATGGTTTCCAAAATGGGTGCTTGTGCCCCAGGAATTGTGTGGGAATTAATGTTAGAATTTCTATTTTTTAAATCTCATGCTTCTTTTTTTTTAAATGTTTTTGGCTGAGCTTCATAGCTTGTGGGATCTTAGTTCCCCAAACAGGGATTGAACCCATTTACCCTGCAGTGGAAGGCAGAGTCCTAACCACTGGAAAACCAGGGAAGCCCCTATCTCATGCTTTTAAAATCCCTATTTTTAATGTAGATCTTATTATATACCTAATACATTAGCCCAGTAGTATATATGTATTGCAGTCTCTATGGGGTGACCGCCCAACAGCCATTCCATTCCCACCTCTCTTTTCCCTTGTTACCTGATAACTTCCCGGATTCCTCTGTGACCCACGAAGCCATGCGACCCAGTGCTGGACAAGGAGGCATAAGGACACCCTCACCAGAGGTTTCTGGAAAAGATACTTTGTTTCTTAGAGAGGGGAAGGTGCCAGAGCGTCGCAGGCTGGCACTGCCCCTGCTCCTCTTGTCCTACTGAGAAGGCAGACACCATGTTAACACATGACATTGAAGAGGCAGGATGGAGGATGGAGGATAAGATAAGGATGGAGGAACTTCAGGAAGCCAGAGAGAGCCCAGCCCTTAATGACATCTGTGATCTGATGCATCACGCTGAGCCCACCCTCCCCAGTCAGACAAGGTGCTCGAGTCAGCCATCACTGCCTGGGCTTTCAGTTACACGCAGCTCTGCACGTGCAGACTAATAGGCGTGAGTCTGTAATTCTCGAGTCAACAAACACGCATCTCCTAGGAGTGGATGCTCAAAAGGTTTTACTGGTAGAGAGTCACGTGACCATGAATGCATGCACTCTCTAGTTCTCGGGGAGCAGGGGTGCAGATGAGGCGTAGGGGCCAAATGATGAACTCTCTGTTCTACCCTTTGGAAGCCTGAAGGGATGAAGGGGAGCTGGAAGCATGTTTGTCAACCAGCCCTCAGAAGAAATCAGTCCAGGCAATTTGCAGGCACTTGAAATATTCATGTGTTCTCCTCCTTCAGTGGTTTCACTTGGCCATAGGAACTAACAGAAGAAACTCTGCAATGCGTTTGTTCTCTAGAATTCTCAGGGGGTTCAAGGGACCCAGAGAGGTGTCTGCCTGGGGTAGCTCTCATCACCCAGGCCCAGCATATGCAAACTATGAGAGCTGAGAACCGTGAGGAGAGAGGCCTCTAGATTCCAAGTGAGTAAGCAGGAAAGGGTCAGGAGAGACCGTGTATCACCAGAAATGGGGTCCCTGGATCTGGAGGGATTCAACTTGGCTGCAAACAGAAAACCTACAGCAGTGGCTTAAACAAAAGAGAAGCTAATTTCTCTCGTGTAAGAGAAATCTGAAGGTAGGAAGTCTGGGTTGGCATAGTAGTTCTTTGGTGATCTAAGACCCAGGACCATCTATTTCTGCTTTACTGTCATAGTACATAGCTTTTACCCTCAAGGTCACCTCACTGTCCAGAATGGCCACTGAGCTCCAGCCATTATCACTGAATTCCAGGCAGTGAGATACGGTAAAAAGGGCTTATCCCCCTTTTTAAGGAGCTTTCCTGAAGTTCCTGCCTACAAACCACAGCTGCAAGTGAGGCTAGGAATGTTTCTTTTGCCTGAGCACGATGTTACCTTGAATAAAATGGAGGTTCTGTTGCTAAGGAAGAAGGGGAAATGGATTTATGGTGGCAGCTAGCAGCCTCTGCCCCAGTCTCCAAAGGCAAGGGGGCCACTTGGATCAAGGAAGAGAAGATGGGACCAGAAATCAAAAGATATGCTCTGACCTTTATGAGTATATGAATGAAAGTTGCTCAGTTGTGTCTGACTGTTTGCGACCCCATGGGCTAGGCAGTCCATGGAATTCTCCAGGCCAAGATACTGGAGTGCGTAGCCTTTCCCTTCTCCAGGGGATATTCCCAACCCAGGACTCAAACTCAAACCCAGGTCTCCCACATTGCAAGTGGATTCTTAACCAGCTGAGCCACAAGGGAAGCCCAAGAATACTAGAGTGGATACCTATCCCTTTTCCAGCAGATCTTCCTGACCCAGAAATCGAACAGGGTCTCCTGCATTGCAGGCAGATTCTTTACCAACTGAGCTATCAGGATAGCCCAAAAGATCACAGGGGCAGTCATCCCTCAGTGGGCTCAAACCACCAATCTTTCGGTTAACAGCCGAACAAGCTAACCGGTTGCGCCACATGGACTCTTATGAGTACATGACCTTAGGTAGACCCCCAAACCTCCCTGAGCCTCAGCCCCAAACCGAGGACTATGGGAGGGTCAAATGATATGATGCTGTGAAAGGGTTTCATAAACCATAAACACTATTCCCACATGAGGACTTATGTTGCTGCTGCTGCTGCTGCTGAGTCGCTTCAGTCGTGTCCGACTCTGCACAACCCCATAGACAGCAGCCCACCGGGCTCCCCCGTCCCTGTCGTTAATACCAAGAGCAGCTGACTGTTTTCTGTGGGGAGAAAGGCAGATGGGGCCGGAAGGGCCGGGAGGACAGCATTTACTGGGACAAAGAGAGATGCAGCTGCTTTGTTCACCATATACACATGAGATATACATGTGCAAGCAGGAGTCTGCTTCCCCAGGGCCACGTGCCCCAGGCCATGTAAAAACCTGGAGTCTGGCAGAAGCCGAGGCTGCCTTCAACCCTCAGGGCCCCAGACAGGCAGACAAACAAACACAAACAAACACAAACCTGGGGGAAGCCCAAATACACGGGAGAATGGGGAAGGCCTCCCGGAGCAGAAACCAAGCTCTGGGTCCCCACAGGGCCAAAATAGCTTGCTGATTGAGTCAACAGGCCAACACATTGGTTAAGCTGCTGGGGAGAGAAACCGAAACCCCAGCCAGATCTATTATTTAGCAATTTGTCACCAGGCATAAATATAAATTATCCCCTCCCCCAGACCCCAACTGCCAGGTTGTTTGGCGTCGGGAGTCACCTCGGGTCAGCCAGGGCCAAGTCAGGCGTTTGTATCTGCTCTCCTCACAGCGTCCGGGAGGATAGCTGGGCTGTGGGCTCCCGATGCCGGAGGAAGGGGCAACATTTTCTCTAGACCCCCCAGGCCCCAAGTCAAGGGGCTGCCAACAGCCCTTCCCTGATATTGGGGGCAGTCAGATCTCAGGGGTGCACGTGAAGAATTCTGAAGACACACAGCCCATCCACAGGTGTTTGCTGGGTGCCTACTGTATACCTGCAAGTCCGGGAGGGGGTGGGGCTGGTGGGTTCAGCTCCACAGGCTGTGAGCTTGAGGATCAGGGCCTCTCCTTGTTGCTGGGGTGTACCTCCTTCCCCTCCAGGTCCCCGGCAGTGTGAGCTGTGGAAAGCCGGCTATTTAGATTTCAAAACTAATTGGTTACAGCTCATGGGGCCTGGGGGTGGGGAGGGGGAGGTGGGAGCAGTACAAATTGCAAGCAGTGTAGAGAATTACAAATCTGGCTTCATAGTCTCCCTGGCTTGGCACAGATTAAGCGTATAAATCAGGCTTGACTTTCTGGTTCACCATTCCCATTCACCATTCAGGACATGAACAAGGATTTTTTTTTTTTTTAATGTTTTGTTGAAGTAAACATACATATAGAAAAGAACACACATGATAAGTGTAAAATAGCCTGGAGAATTTTCCCAAAGTGACCACAACCAGGTAACAGCATCTAGATCAGTTACCAAGTACACTGCCAGCCCCCAGAAACCCTCTTGTGCTCTCTCCAATCATCACTCCCCAAGGGGAACCCTATCCGGACCGCTAGCACCACAGATCCATTTTGCCTGTTTTTGAACTTTGCATAAATGGAATCATACAGGACGTTCTCTTTCATGTCTGGCTTCTTTCACTCAACATCACGTCTGTCAGATCCACCCAGATTGTTGTGTGTACTTGTCATTTACTCTCAAGACGGCCTAGCATCCCCGTACGCGAACAGACAATACTTCACCCATTCTACTGTAGACAGACATCTGAGCTGTGTCCAGTTGGGAACTATCACAAAAGTGCTGCTAAAAACAGAATTTTCACCAACAGCTTCCCCTCATCCCCACCTTTTTAAAAAAGATCTTTACTGTGGTAAAAGACATATAATATTTGCCATTTAAACTATTTTTAAGTGCATAACTCATTGGCACGAAGTATCATCACACTGCTGTGCAACCATCACCACTATCTGTTTCCCAAAGGTTTTCATCATGTCAAACAGAAAATCTGTACCCAGAGCAATAACTGGGCTTCCCTTGTGGCTCAGCTGGTAAAGAATCTGCCTACAATGCAGGAGACCTGGGTTTGATCCCTGGGTTAGGAAGATTCCCTGGGGAAGGGAAAAGCTACCCACTCTTGTATTCTGGCCTGGAGAATTCCATGGACTGTATAGTCCATGGGGTCATAAAGAGTTGGACATGATTGAGTGACCTTCACTTTCACTTTTCCCAAGTGGCGATAGTGGTAAAGAATCCACCTGCCAATGTAGGAGACGCAAGAGACATGGGTTTGATCTCTGAGTCGGGAAGATCCCCTGGAGGAGGAAATGGCAACTCTCTCCAGTATTCTTGTCTCAAAAATTCCATGGACAGAGGAGCCTGGAGGGCTACAGTCCATAGCGAGTCAGACACAACCGAACATGAGCAGAACTCTCCATTTCTCCTACCCTCAGCCCCTGGTAACTTTTGTTCTAGTAATACTTCTTGTCTCTATGAATTTGCTTGGTGCCTCGTACAAGTGGAATCATACGGGATTTATCCTTTTGTGCCTGACTTCTTTTACTTGGCATAATCTTTTCAAGGTTCATCCGTGTTGTAGCACGGATCAGAATTCTGTTCCTTTTGATGACTGAATAATATTCCATTGTATGGCTATATCACGTTTTGTTTGAATATTCATCTGTTGATAGACATTTGGGTTGTTTCCACCTTTGACTGCTGTAAATAATGCTGCAATGAACATTGCGATGCAAATATCTGTTTGACCTGAAGCCTTTAGCTGAGAACCTGCTGCATACAGAGAACTGAGATGCGTACTCATCCATCCCATAGTAGATTGTCACATGACTCAAATGGGCTATTATTTTTAGGCCAGAGACGAGGAAACTGAGGTTCAGAGAAGTCAAGGACCTTTCCCAAGGCTAAGGGGCTAATCTAAGTGGCTGAATGTGTGTGTGTACATGTGTGCTCAGTTGCTCAGTAGTGTCCAACTCTTTGTGACCCCATGGACTGCAGTCTGCCAGGCTCCTCTGTCCATAGAATTCTCCAGGCAAGAATACTGGAGTGGGTTGCCATTTCCTCCTCCAGGAGATCTTCCAGACCCAAGGATTCAACCTGTCTCTTGCATCCCCTGCATTGCCAGGTGGATTCTTTACCACTGCGCCACCAAGTAGCTGAGACCAGGGCTCAGTCCAGACCGTGACCCCAAGTCCAGTGTTATTCCCATCCCTACCCCCACCCCACCCCACCCTCCCACACACCTCCCTGTTGCTTCTCTCTTGCAATTCTCTAGTCAAAGTGGAAGTTAGAAGACTTTGGGTTGCAGCCTAGTTCTTGCTGTAGTTCCAGGTAGAAAATTTTTCTCTTGGAGCTGCTAAACCCCAAGTTGGTCTTTCTGGAAGCATTTTCCTTTCTCCTGGCAAACAGCCCAGGGCAAGGAAATGGGAGAGGCTTCTTGGCCCCCTTGACTCTACCTTTAAACTCTGTGCTCTAGTTTTGTTTTTTAAGCTATAAGTTTTGTCACATCACATCCTGCCCCCAGGCCCAGAGCTCAGGCTATATTTCTCCTCCTCTCTTGGTAAGGACAGCAGAATATCTAAGACCTAATCGGATTTTCCATTCAAAGGATGTGGAGAGAACCAAATGTCACTCAAATGTCCTCTTCCTCTGCCCTGCTGTAGTAAATTTCGGTGATAGATAACCTACTATGCGTTGGACAGCAAGTAGTCAAACTTGTCCCTTACACCCCTGTGCTCAGGGCAGCCCCGGGGTTGGGTGGGGGAGCCGAGCAGGACACAGGCTCAGAGAAGCAGAAGGATCAAGCCCATTACATAGGATGCCGCCAGAACAGGAAAGCCCCCAGGGTTCTGGAGGAAGTACGTGGCTGTTGGAGTCGGGAGGCGAGGGGTGGGGGGGCTTCCTAACAGTGCCTGCTGAAGGCACTGTAGTTCACCATACAAATGGTGCTTTTTTATACGCCATGTAAAGTGCCAGGCACAGTGTTAGGCCCCAGGGAGGGGGCGCCACGAACACGGACAACTCCCAGGGCGGGTCCAAGCCACTCTTGGTCTCTACAATAACGCACAATTCTGTGCACAAATTCTGCGGAGAGCTGGGCGTGAGCTCCCAGCCCCCTTGCAGGTACCGCTAGCCCCTGCGCTCAGCTTCCGGCCTCCTGCCAACCTTCAGGGCTGATGAGCGGCCAAGGAGTCCGAGGTGCGGCCCTGGAGGGGAGCAGCCGGGGTCCTCCTCCCCCGGGCCTCGCTGTCCGCACCGTCTCTGCCCCTCGTGGGCCGACAAGGCGCCTTTCAGGAGCCTCCGCCCCCACTGGAAAATCCCCGCGCGGTCTCCGGGGCTGGCGGTGTCTGCCGCCCTCCAGGTGAGGGATTCCGCGTCCCCGACGCGGTGCCGGGGCAGCGCGCCCACAGGCGCCGGGACCCGCCGGGCCGCCAGCCGCTCGCCGCCCGGGCGCGCGCAGCCTCCGCTGCCAGCCCGCGGGGAGCCCAGCCAAGAGCTCCGCGGCGGGAAGTCCACTGCCTCCTCCGCGGCTCAGCCCGCTGGAGAATTGAACATTTTTAAGTTTTGAGAGTCCCTTGGACTGCAAGGAGATCCAACCAGTCCATTCTAAAGGAGATCAGTCCTAGGTGTTCATTGGAAGGACTGATGCTAAAGCTGAAACTCCAATACTTTGGCCACCTCATGCGAAGAGTTGACTCATTGGAAAAGACTGATGCTGGGAGGGATTGGGGGCAGGAGGAGAAGGGGATGACAGAGGATGAGATGGCTGGATGGCATCACCGACTCGATGAATGTGAGTTTGAGTGAACTCCGGGAGTTGGTGATGGACAGGGAGGCCTGGCGTGCTGCGATTCATGGGGTCGCAAAGAGTCGGACACGACTGAGCAACTGAACTGAACTGAAACATATGCGTACCTCTACATTTATGAATGTTGCAATTAACTGCATATACTGTTTGGTCTTATCACACATTATGTTCAAGTCTGCTCTTTTTTTCTTTTCCTTTTTTTCTTGACTCTTCATTGGTCCCCACCCTAGAAGCATCTTCATCCCCAGGAAACCCATATTAAGAACCTAAAACGGACCTTTCTATATTCTTTTCCCTGTTCATATAAGCGTGGGGCTTTCCAGGTGGCTCAGTGGTAAAGAATCTGCCTGCCAGTGCAGCAGACTTGGGTTCCATCCTTGGTTGGGGACGATCCCCTGGAGTAGGAGAGGGCAACCCACTCCAGTATTCTTACCTGGAAAATTCCATGGACAGAGGAGCCTGGCAGGCTACAATTCATGGGGTTGCAAAGTGGTAGACACAACTGGACCTCAGCGAGAGAGCCTATGCAGATCTCTCTCTCTCTATATATATATATATATTTAGGTATACACAAATGCATGTAAATAGCATCTTGTTGAATATATTTTTCTATATCACAGGAACTGTAGTGGTTGTAGCAGTTTTTAAAAAATTATTATTGTTATTTACCTACAGTAAAACTCACCTTTATTAATGTATCAAACCACCCCCTTCTGACAGTCATCCCCTGTGTTTTCTGCTTTCTGCTGCTGTGAGCGGTGATGTGTTAAAACTAATGTTATATATCTGCATGTGCCCAGAAGTGGGATTGCTATGATGATGTGCCCCTGGTTTTAATTTTAGAAGATACAGAAGGCTGCTTTTGCAAAATGCCTAACACCTAGCATCCCCATCAACAATGAATGAGGATGCCCTTTTCCCCACACCCAGCACTAATAGGTGGATGGCTCTTGGTGCTTTCCATCAGTTGCCTGGGACCATCCTGAAGTATCTGCCTGTTACTTTCATTTCTACTTGCCTGACTCCTTAATGAGCTCCTTAGTGAGCTGAAAATGAGCATATTTTCAGCTGCTTGGTGGCCACTTGCTTTGTTTTTCCAAGAACTGCATCCGCTTGGTACATCTTGATATGCTTTAAGCACAGAAAATCCCGTTTGCCTGGAAAGGCTGGAGAAGGATGTGCTAGGATTAATGGAATGGTCTAGTTAGTAGAGGGGCTTCCCAGGTGGCACAGGGGTAAAGAATCTGCCTGCCAATGCAAGAGATGTGGGTTCCATTGCTGGATGGGGATGATCCCCAGTGGCAACCTGCTCTGGTGTTCTTGCCTGAGAAATTCCATGGACAGAGGAGCTTGGTTGGCTACAGTCCACCGAGCAAAGCTGAGCGATTGAGCATGCATGCACTAGTTAGTAGATAGTTCCCTTGTTTGTCACATCCAATTATGAGCTTTCATAAGATGTGACCATAAGCAGATATATGTAGTAATAGGACTGTAACAAATATAAGAGGCATGTGGGGAAAGGAAAGTGAGTGGGCTTTGGGGTCACTTGCTAGCTGTGTGCTATTGAACAACTAACCCCCCTGAGCCTCAGTTAGCTCATCTGTGAAACAGAGATAATGATGATTCTTTTATAATTGTTGAAAAGCTTGACAGTAATTTATGTAAAGAACCTGGGGCATAGTAGATGGTCAGTAAATGGTAGTCAATTATGATAAGCATAACTTTAATTTTTCCTCCAGTGGTTAAGTAGGACTTTCAGAGGCCTGGGTTTAGCTTCAATGTCAATCAACATTGCGTGAGCCTGGGTGAAACTGGGATTATTTAAATTTCCTGTGGGCCCAGTAATCAGACACATATAAACGAAGGTTTTGCAGCCTCATCACTATTCACAAAGAATAGGATAATTCTTTGTTGTGGGGGGCTGTCCTGTGCTTTGCAGAATGTTTCGCAGTATCTGTGGCCTCTACCCACTAAATGTCAATAGCACATCCTACCCCCCTAGTCATAACAATCAAAAATGTTCTCAGGCCTGGTCACATGTCTCCTGCAGGGCGAAAATTGCCCATGTGGTTGAGAACCACGGATCTAAATCCTCTGGGAGAAACTTCTTGAGGGTTTACATAGCATGAGGAGAGGCCCCTCCCGTTCCCCTGCTCCCTCGCCACAGGGCAGCCCCCAACTCTTTAGTTGCAGAATTCCCCAAATGGGGTCTAAATGTCAGCCAGGTCTGAGCAGGGTGCATCTGGGAAAAGAGGAGCAGATGGAGCTGTCTTCCCTGTGGGTGTCCATGAAATGCTCAACCTGGGCGCAGGACAGAACCAGGCTGTATTTGTTTTAACAGGTACCTGAAGCTGCCCCAAGGTCAGAACTGCAGTCTGTGCCCTCAAAGACCCTCCAGACTGACTGGGACGCTGGGGGAGCCTAGATGACGTCATGCGGTGAGAATGGACAAATGATGGTCTGTAATTTTTTTTCTTTTGCAAGCTGCTCTTTCTTCTCTTTCCCTCATGCTATATTCCTGACCCAGGATCAGCTGCGGGCTTTCACCTGAGCCGCAGTTTTCTTTTCTCTCTGTGGCTGACTGGAGAACCTACGTATTCAGTCCTCCCTTCATATATGTTCCAGTCCTCTGTTTGGAATAGGATGTTTCATCCTCACAGTAGACTCTTCATGCCCCTAAATACAATTCCTTATCTTTCCTCCCAACTCAATTTCAAGTCAACACATATTTGTTGAGTGCCATTGCTTAAACTGCTGGGTGCTTCCCAATGTCAGTCCTTCCCTCCTTCACTGGTAACAGAGTCCTGAGCAACACGGCCTGCTAAAACATTACATTTCTCCATCTCCCTTGATGCTTGGTGTAGCCAAGTGACTGCGTTTTGGCTAATGAGAGGCAAGCAGAGGGTGACAGAGGATTTCTAGGTAGGTTCCTTAAAAAGGTGAAGGGCTTACACCTTGTTTGTCTTTCTTTCCTCCTTCCTTCTCTCTCTGGAATTCAGGGGTAATGAGTGGAACTCCAGTAGCTTGTTTTGGGCCATGAGGAGAACGTGAGGATGACAGAGCAGAAAGATAGAAGGATCCCAGTGACTGGAGCTGCCGCACCAGCCCCAGAGCTGTGGACTTTTACTTGAGAGAAGAAGCTCCATGTGCTTAGGCCACTGTGAACAGACTTTAATCAGCAAATACAATTCCTAACTGAGGCCAATGGCCCTTCCCAAGGCCAAGCATCTGTCCGTGCCTTTTACCAAGTCTCCACTGTCCTTAGGCTGAATACTTTGGAATTGCCATCAATTCCTACACCTGCAGCCAGTCAGCCACCATGACCCATCAGTTTTCTACACCAAGTACCTGCTGTCTCTATCTGTCTTTTCCTTTTCAGCTTTCTCAGCATGCATTCTAGGCTAGAAGTTTGCTGATGTGAGCAGGATTCAGAGAATTCAGGGACACGTAGAACTCATGACTGGGATGCCTAACCAGGCAGGAGTCACCCCTGGCAACATGCGTGGAGGTGGTAACAGCCGTTCTATCAGGGAGGACTCGGGTTTACCCTGTGTATGCAGAACTAGCCCAGTGCCTGACACATAGTAGGCACTCAAACAAATAGCTGGGGGATTAATATGTTGGTTGAAGGATTAAATGATTGATTAATTAACTTGACATACACATGCGTACCTGCGTTGATAGAGATTCTGCTTTCACCTTTCACGTATATACACATTACCTTTCATGATGGAGACAGCAGGTTACAAAGAAAACCCTCAAGAGTTTGCTGTTGACTTGAGCCGCATCACTTGTAAGAAGGACAAAATATGTATGTGGTCAGCTTGAAACCCAGGCCCGCTACTAGAAATAAACTAACCCCTTGTTGAATTCGCGCAGGAGAACTGAAGGGAGGTGGGGGAGACGGGTGGCAGGAAAAATGCCTGAGATCTTACACAACTTGTGCAAACAGAATGACGGGGCCGGGCAGCCCTGGGAGTCCAGGAATTAATAGCCCCGCTGAGGCTCCGGGGCTCCGGAGATGGAGCTATTTAAAGCCAAGAAATGTCATTTCCACCCACAGAGGCTGCCCCAGTTGCGTTATCTGGACTTTCTTCAGCCCTGGTGTTCTGGCAGCCTCCCTGGCCTGACCTCCCAGCGGCGGGACCACAGGGCTCAGGGCCAACCTGTCGTCACTGCTCTGTGGGCGGGGGGCTGACCTGAGCCTGTCCAGGATCCTCCTCCTCTGTGCTCAGACCACAGGACAGGCTGAGTGGGGACCCCGGGCCCAGCTCACCCCTCTGCAAGGGCAGCTGGCGAGCATGGAGGCCACCGCCCACACAGAGAGATCAGCCGCCCAGCAGGACGGGCCTGGGACCAGCGTTGGGGTTTTGAGGTCTGAAGACGACACCCTCGCCCACCAGAATCACATCCTTGTCCTGCTGCGTGACTGCAGGCCGTTTACTTCCTCTCTATGCCCCCTACGCCCCCATTTCCCCACCTGAACTGGGAAATCTTCCTCTTCTTGCCCTGTTGCTGGGGGAGGTCACGGGAGATCAGAGAAGGGGAAGTCTTTTGAAGCTTTGGGAAGAAAAGCACCATAGAAATCCGGGTATTACCTGCAGCTCCTCCTATCCCTCTAGTGAAGGTAATCCAGGAACACTTCCTCCGGAGGCGGAGGCCAGAAGATGGGAGGCTCCGTTTGAAGTGTCAGTGGGCTCCAGACTGTGTGACGGAGCCGTTGGCCCCACGCGCCTGGGAACCCAGGCTCCCACTCTTGCCAGGCTCCTAAGGTGAGAACTTCCTCACATCCTGTCTGCTCTGATCTCAGGTATCTGCTCTGGCTGATGTTCCTGCAGCTTTGGGGAGGGGAGGGCGCTCGGAAGCCTGGAGAACGTGCCAAGCCAAGTCTGCCCTGCAGGTGTCTGATGCCCAGCGACGGCTGGGCTTGTTTCCTGACGCTGAGGCCTGGCCAAGGGAAAGCACAGTGGCAGCTAAATGGGTTTCTAAGGAAGGTGTAATGAGATGCCAGGGGCACTCCAGCCTGAAGCCTCCTTGCTGCATTGCTGAGCTTGTCCATTGCTACCACTCAAGGGGCAAAAGGATATGAGGAAATGACTTTTTTTTTTTAAGGAAACAGAAATGGAAATGAAATCTTGCAGGCCTTCTTCTCTCCTCTGCTCCCTTTCCTTGTCAAATTTTGGGGCTTGCCCAAAAGGCATGGATGTTTGCCCTCCTTTCATTTTTTAATTGAAATACGCAAGCACCGTAAAAGGTATGTATCAGTCAGAATAGTACAGAGTATGTTACAGTAACAAACAACCCCCATATCTCACGGGCTTAACACACTTCTGCTTCTGCTACTTGCTGCTTCCTGCTTCTGCTCCACATCCTTCAAGGGTGAGCAGAGGGCTCTGCTCACTGAAATCACTCGGGAATTCAGGCGGATAGAACAGCCAACATCTCAGACATTGTCAGGAGCAAAAGAGAGAGCTGGAGGATCTTGAAAAGGCAATTTAATGGTCTAGCTCACCACTCCTTGGCCAGAACGGGTCACAGGGTCACTCTCAACCACAGACCACCAGAAAGTGCGAGCTACTGTGTGCTCAGAAGAGAAGGAGCCAACAACAATATGACCACAAAAGACAGAATTACATCACAAACACCATATGCCCACCACCAGCCAACCTGGAAAATATCACTTTGCCGGTACTGGTGAAACCCTCTGTGTACTGGACACAAGTACATCTCTCTGCTGCCTGCCACCACAGTAACCAGTCTCCTGAATTTGATGTTTATCAAATATCTCTGTATCTTACTATATTTATATTATATATACCCATTGCAGAGGGGTGAACTGGGCCCTGAGTCTGCACTCAGCCTTTCCTGAGACCTTCTGTATATAATTAACAACATATAGTGTTGTTTTACATTTATTTAAAGGCCATATAAATGGTATCATACTGTACACATCTATTTGCAATTTTCTTTTCTGACCTACTTGATGTTTCTGAGAGTAACCCACGACGTTGTGTGAAGCTGCGTTTGATTCCATGCTGTATATAGTCCATTGTGTGACTACCACACTGTCCACTGTGGATGAACATATAGGTCACCTCTAGCTTTTTGTGATTCTGTACAGCACTGCCATGAACATTCTTAGGCACAAGCAACAGACAGTATCTCCAGAGTGAAGACTTTGGAGGGCTTTTTCCACTTGGTGGGATATTGCCAAATAGCCTTCCAAAAAGGCTGGATCAGGTCACGTTCCACAGAAGCCTCCTGGCCTCTCCGCAGCCTCATCAACCAACACCCGATACTGTTTGATGAGTGAAGAACACTTCCCCCACAGTTTTCATGAAACTGAAGTCATTAGTCAGCCCATAAATATTTCTTGAACACCAGATATATTCCAGGCACACAGCTAAGAGTGAAGGATAACGAAGAGGGACGCAGACCCTGCCCTCATGGAGCTTGCAGTCTGGTAGGCAAGACAGACACACTTGGGAATCATTAGAACAGACTGGAAAACATGAAGAGGCAAATAAAAATCACCTCATCTTGCTCCCCACAGGTGACTGCTATCTTCCTTTCTAAGGAAACACTCATGAGCTCCGGACAACACAAAGAAACCAGGCACTTGGTTGAAACAGGGCCCAGCATCCAAGGTGCCTGGACACCTTAAGCCCTGACTCGGGCAAGATAACTAGAACCCTGGCCCAGGTGCAATAACCCATTAGGCAGGACCACTGCCACCTGACTTCCAGAACAGGGTGGCTGGGAGGCTCTGAGCAACAGCCATGGTCTGGTGAATCGACCTTGAGTGACTGTGATCCCACATTCAAGGGTTCTGGGAGGAACCTTAAACTCTCAAAGTGAGTGAGTGACAAGACTGGTGAGGGACCTGGCATACAAGGGACCTGTAATATAGCCATACCAGTGATGGTAACAGTCATATTGAAGCAATCCTGCAAGATAGGCTGGGTGAGGAATCAGGTGTGTCTCCTTAATTTGGGCCTGAGTCACTGGGTAGAAGGACCAGCTGGAAGCAAGGCCGGAGAATGCAGAGTGTTATTTCAGCCACGATGTTTGAGGAGACACATAAAGCTCGTGGCTGGGTAGGCAAGCTAAGACGGCCCTCGGCTATGGCTCTAGGTACAGCTTAACTTAGCGAATCACTACACAAATGCACATGAATAGAGGTATGAACAGGATGTGACTCTAGACTCTGTAAGGGACATGAACACTTTTGGGGGCTTCCCTGGTGGCGCAGTTGTTAAGAATCCACATTCCAATAGGACATGGGTTCGATCCCTGGCCAGGGAACTAAGATTCCCCATGCCTTGGGGCAACTAAGCCTGAGAGCCGCAACTAGAGAGTCCATGTGCACAAGAGAAGCCCACACACCGCCACTAGAGAAAGCCCACGCCCCACCATGGAGATCCAGTGCTGCCAAAATAGAAACATAAAAACCACCTTTGTCCAAGTATAACTCACAAACAACAAGATGCAACCATTTTAAGTATACAGTTTGGTGAGTTTCAATAAATGCATACATTTGTGTGTGCATCGCTACAATCAAGATACGGAACACTGATAAAAATATGTTAAGATCCCTGTTGTTTTCCTCAAGGAGTCCTTCATTTGCTACCAGACACAGATACTTAAGAAAGATGTGAACCATACAGGCAGCAAAGCATAAGTTCTAATAATTGATGCAAGGTAAGGGAGCTGGAGGGTGGAGCAGGCAACCCCTTGGGAAGTGCCTGGTCCTGATGCAAATGTCTTTGGGCCCTGGAGATTCTCCATCACCCGCAGAGGATCAGGGAGAGGCAGGCCAGGCACCACAGGGCTCGCTTGTCCCAAAATATCTCAACGGCCTGAAATGCCACAGTGAGTCACCTGTCTGGTTTAGAACATTTGGTATTCCCTCTGAAATGCCTATATTAAAATGCATATAAATGACCTAAGAGACAGCCTTTGAGGTGTGTGGAAAACCAGTCCTTCACTAAGAAACAGTTGTCAGGCTTTCCAGTTACCTCCTCAGGAGTGGGTAGGGCCGTGCCAAGACAAATGGGGAAATGGACAAAGCGACTGGTCAGCGTCCTCTAATCGCCGTTCTAACTTGGTAAGAAAGTGGACTCCTTCCTTTCAGACGTCTCAAATTACCACATAGAGTCAAGCCCCATCCGAAAGGTTAGGACATCCATTTTGATCTAGGAAGAGGGGAAATTCTGTCAGGAGAATGACAATTCAGCAAGGGTTTGGGGAGAGGCTCAGCCTGAGGCTGAAGTCCATGGTCATCGAAGCGTAGGGGCCCCAGGGGTTAGGACGAAAGGTGTTTCCCCATGGGAAAGACTGCAGAGGGATTCCTGCCTTCAAATGTCTGAAGGGTGACTGTGAGGCAAGGGGAGTGGAATGGTTTTTGTAGTCTAGCTCGGAATAGGGTGGGGAAAGCCAGAGGTGGCAGGTATCAATTCAATATGAGAAAGAACTTTCTTATGGTCAGAGCTATCGGGAGAGGAAATGAGTGACCCCAGGAAATAGTCACTACAGGCGTGTAAGCTAAAGCCAGACACCTTTTGGCAGGAATTCGAGTTCTGAGTGGGTCATTGGATTCGGTCTCTTCCATCACTGAGATTCTCTAATTTAGTCCATGGCCAACCTTTGAGAAGCCACAAACACATATTAACTGAGCAATCACTTGATACAAGGCATGATGGGGACAAACCAAAGCATGAGAGACATGGCCTCAGCCTTCCCTGTGGCTGAGCAGATGGGATCGAGGTCTGGGTGGGGAGGTGGTGTTTGCATCACCAGAGGGATGGAAAACACACTGCTGGAGTTCAGAAGGAGGGGAACCTGCTGAAGGGGAAGGTAGTCCAGGTGGGCACCAAGGAGAAGGAGAGATGGCAACTTCAGAATTCAGACAGGCAGGAAAAAACGGGGAGGAAAGGTACGTACAGCTGCCAGAAGGCAGGAAATCGCGAGGGTCAGGCTGGCTGGCGGAAGGGGGCGTGATGGGATAAAAAGGGATGCTGGGGCTGGAACTGAGGAGGCTAAAAAAGATAGAGAGGACGCATCCGGGGACAGACCGGGAGAGGCACATGTCCACAGGGAAGAGGCGTGTGGCCTGGGCCCAGAGTGCCCACTTGGGGCACAGGGAATGTTGTGGGGGGGGCACCACACTGCTCCCCCACCTCCAACTGTGCCACAGACCACCAGACAGAGCCCCCAGGTCGCCTTCCCTCAGCCCCACCACGGCCTCCATCCCCTTCAGGGCAGTGAGTGCTGGAGAAAGACAGGAAAACCCACAAAAATCTTCCAAACAAGACAAATATGTGGTGCAGACAAAAGCCGTGCTGGGTGGGATGAGGTTTCGGTTGCTCCCCGATGGGGTGGATCCGTCAGAAGAGGCTTGTGGCCTCAGAAAAATGCGTCATCTCCTGCTCTCAGCGGGGCTCATTGCCTCAGCCACCCCCAAAAGAGCCCACGCTGGGGGTGCCCGCAGTGAGGAGCCGGGGTCAGGGTGGTCACTGGCCTCCAGGTCACCCATGCAGCCCTGCCCACTCCCCAGCCGGCTTGCAGGGCTTCGCAGGGAACAGGGGGATGCCCAGTCTGGGGTGTTTGAGGGGGCATTTAAGCCATCCCCTGGGTGTGGTTCCCAGTTTCCTGGTGTGTGGTGAGCACCCAGGGCACTGCCGGAGTAGGCAGGAGGATTGTCTGGGCAACCCCTTGGCCCCACCAGAGCGTGGGGGGTGGGCGGGGGGTTCGATCAATGTTCCAAGTGGGAAAGTCAGGTGCCACCAGGAGTGCCTCAGAAGGACTGGAGTGCGGGTGGGTGGCGGGAGGAGGGGGTGGGGAGAGGCTGGGTCCAGCCTTCGGTCCCCTCATCCGCACCCCTGCAACCCTCCAGGCCCCCAGGCCCCTGGGGTTCACGTTCCATTTCTGCTCCAGTTCCATGGTTATTAATGGCTATTGTTCTGTGAGAAAGACAGAGATGTTTTCAGTTTAGTGGCATTGTTTCGGACTTTCTCTCTGCCGGCAAGGCAAGGATGGGAGGCCTCCCCTTCGCAGATTGGCCCCGGGCAAGGAGGGGTGGCCGGAGTCAGGGCTGAGTGGACTGGTTTCTCTGTGCTGTGTGGGCACAGGGAAGGCCAGGAGGGGTCAGCACCGCCGGGAGGGCAGAGTCCCCAAAACAGCTTTGCTTCCTACGCCTCTTGACCCATCCTGGCCACCCCTCTCCTCGCCCAAGAAACTAGCCCTTGCTTACTTTTCTACTTCAGTTCAGTTCAGTTCAGTTGCTCAGTTGTGTCCAACTCTTTGTGACCCCATGAATCACAGCACACCAGGCCTCCCTGTCCATCACCAACTCTCGGAGTTCACTCAGACTCACGTCCATCAAGTCAGTGATGCCATCCAGCCATCTCATCCTCTCTCGTCCCCTTCTCCTCCTGCCCCCAATCCCTCCCAGCATCAGGGTCTTTTCCAATGAGTCAACTCTTCACATGAGGTGGCCAAAGTACTGGAGTTTCAGCTTTAGCATCATTCCTTCCAAAGAAATCCCAGGACTGATCTCCTTCAGAATGGACTGGTTGGATCTCTTTGCAGTCCAAGGGACTCTCAAGAGTCTTCTCCAACACCACAGTTCAAAAGCATCAATTCTTCGGCACTCAGCTTTCTTCACAGTCCAACTCTCACATCCATACATGACCACTGGAAAAACCATAGCCTTGACTAGATGGACCTTTGTTGGCAAAGTAATGTCTCTGCTTTTCAACATGCTATCTAGGTTGGTCATAACTCTTCTACTTAGGCTTCCCCAATTTAGATGAGAGAGCAGCTTTCTCTTCTCCGGGCCTCGACTTCCTTACCTGCAATGTTAAGTGGCTTCGAAGATTCTTCCTGGTTCTCAGCTTCAGCATCAACAGCTCAGTCACACCAACAGTACTTTCTCTACTCCAAGACTCCAAGGGTGGGAGCTGGCCCCTTGGCTGAGTTGATGTTCACCTGGGCAATGGGCTTAGGGAGGGAAAGGATGTTCCCCTGGCATCTTCACTATGTTTTTTAAAATATTTATTCATTTGGCCACGCCAGCTCTTGGTTGCAGCCCTCGGAATCTCTGATTTGAGCTGCGGCAGGCGGGATCTTTAGTTGCGCATGCAAAATCTTTAGTCGCAGGGTGTGTGAGGCAGGTGAACTCTTAACTGTGGCAACCAGGATCTAGTTCCCCAACTAGGAATCGAACCCAGGCCTCTGCATTGGGAGTCTTAGCCACTGGACCCCCAGGGAAGTCCCCACCTTAAATATTTTGAAACTTATTTTGTAGTTTGTAATTCCACCCTTAGAGATTCACTCCTCTGGGCTTATTGCAACACCCATTTCAGTAAAATAGAGAGGATAGCTAGCTGCTAACCCTTTTTAACATTAAAAGTGATCCTTTGCTTATATATTTCTCTTCACAATGTTGAAATCATTTTCAGATACAGGATCCCACTTGGGACTGTAACAGTTCAGGAATTAGTTGACCATTGGTAAGTTAAGACCTTAGAGGCGGTGACTCAAGATAAGAACCTGGACACAGGTGATCTCCTCCCAGGAATTACCTGCATTTTAACAGAGGAACGTCCTGAGGGTAAGAATAATCACAAAGGAATGCCTCTCTGGTGGCAGGATGTCAAACCCTGTGATGCCAGGCATGTGATGCTGTCTAGTATGGCTGGGAATGAAGGGGCCACCCACGGGTCAGTGTGTGCCCACTCAAAACCCAGAGCTGTCGTCAAATCACCCAACGGGCCCTCAGCGGTTCACTGGACCCCTTGTGGGGGCAGATCTATTTGGGCAGGTGTCTGGGTTCACAAGAAACACCCAGAGAACAATAATGACTTGAAAAACAGAGGAAGGGAGAGTGTAAGTGCAGAGGGTGGGATGGGATGGGGCAAGGGTTGGGACAGGATGAGAACCAGCGTGGAACTTGGAAGGCCACAGAAGGTAACTGCAGGAAGAAGGGGGTGGGGGCAGTGGTGGTCTTCTCCACAAAGGGCTACCTGAGCACAAAACCTCATTTGAAATTGGCCATTAATAATTGGAGACCAACCCTGAATCAAATTGCCAACATCCACTGGCTCATCGAAAAAGCAAAAGAGTTCCAGAGAAACATCTACTTCTGCTTTGTTGACTATGCCAATGCCTTATGACTGTGTGGATCACAACAAACTGTGGAAAATTCTTCGAGAGATGGGAATACCAGACCACCTGACTTGCCTCCTAAGAAATCTGTAAGCAGGTCAGGAAGCAACAGATAGAACTGGACATGGAGCAACAGATTGGTTCCAAATTGGAGAAGGAGTACGTTAAGGCTGTATATTGTCACCGTGCTTATTTAACTTATATGCAAAGTACATCATGTGAAACACTGGGCTGGAAGAAGCACAAGCTGAAATCAAGATTGCTGGGAGAAATATCAATAACCTCAGATATGCAGATGACACCACCCTTATGGCAGAAAGTGAAGAGGAACTAAAGAGCCTCTTGATGAGAGTGAAAGAGGAGAGTGAAAAAGTTGGCTTAAAGCTCAACATTCAGAAAACTAAGATCATGGCATCTGGTCCCATCACTTCATGGCAAATAGTTGGGGAAACAATAGAAACAGTGACAAACTTTATTTTTTTGGGCTCCAAAATCACTGCAGATAGTGACTGCAACCATGAAACTAAAAGACGCTTGCTCCTTGGAAGAAAAGTTATGACCAGCCTAGACAGCATATTAAAAAGCAGAGACATTACTTTGCCAACAAAGGTCTGTCTAGTCAAAGCTATGGTTTTTCCAGTAGTCATGTATGGATGTGAGAGCTGGACTATAAAGAAAGCTGAGTGCTGAAGAATTGATGCTTTTGAACTGTCGTGATGGAGAAGACTCTTGAGAGTCTCTTGGCCTGCAAGGGGATCCAACCAGTCCATCCTAAGGAAATCAACCCTGATTTGGAAGGTCTAATGCTGAAGCTGAAACTCCAATAATTTGCCCACCTGATGCAAAGAACTGACTCATTTGAAAAGACCCTGATGCTGGGAAAGATTGAAGGCGGCAGGAGAAGGGGAAGACAGAGGATGAGGTGGTTGGATGGCATCACTGACTCAATGGACATGAGTTTGAATAAGCTCCGGGAGTTGGTGATGGACAGTTAGGCCTGGTGTGCTAAAGTCCATGGGGTTGCAAAGAGTCGGACACAACTGAGCAACTGAACTGAACTGAACCCTGAATCACATTTGGTATCCACATTGAAACAGAATGACCATTTGTCAGGGCTCCTAGATCCTAGATAGTTTCTATGCAATATCTTGTTTGAGCCTTGACCTACCCTAGAGGCAGATCTTATCATCCAGTTTACAGAGAAGCCAATTGAAGTTTAGAGAGAACATGGAACCTGTCTAAAGTCACACAGCTATTAAGCGGCAGAGCTAGGAATCAAACCCGTCAACCCAGGCTCCAAAGCCTGCCTTTCAACCACTTCTGCAAGGGTAACAGTCATCTGCTAACACCGCTTCCTCTTCCCCATAAGGGCATTTTTTTGGCTCGAAGAGCATCCTGGCAATTTCCTGCACAGACCATTCTTGACCATTTTCCATGCAACAAGTAGTGATAGGGCTTCCTCTCCAGCACTTGAAGTTGCCTCGATGATGACAACTTCCAGGAAGAAAGTGTCTTTACACTCTGAGTTAAGTTCAGTTCAGTTGCTCAGTTGTGTCTGACTCTTTGCGACCCCATGAATCACAGCACACCAGGCCTCCCTGTCCATCACCAACTCCCGGAGTTCACTCAGACTCACGTCCATCGAGTCAGTGATGCCATCCAGCCATCTCATCCTCTGTCGTCCCCTTCTCCTCCTGCCCCCAATCCCTCCCAGCATCAGAGTCTTTTCCAATGAGTCAACTCTTCACATGAGGTGGCCAAAGTACTGGAGTTTCAGCTTTAGCATCATTCCTTCCAAAGAAATCCCAGGACTGATCTCCTTCAGAATGGACTGGTTGGATCTCTTTGCAGTCCAAGGGACTCTCAAGAGTCTTCTCCAACACCACAGTTCAAAAGCATCAGTTCTTTGGCACTCAGCTTTCTTCACAGTCCAACTCTCACATCCATACATGACCACTGGAAAAACCATAGCCTTGACTAGATGGACCTTTGGGGGTCCAGCAAATTTGTTCTGTGAAGTGCCATATAGAGAATGCCTCAGGTTTTGCAGATCACTCGACCTCTGGGGAGCCACAAACATGTAAATAAATGTGTGTTGCTGTGTTTCAATAAAACTTCATTTACAAACATATCTAATCCATACATTTATCCATCCATTCATCTATTCAGTCTATTCATCTGACCATTTATTTGTTCTTTTTTGTTGAGCACTTTCTTGAATCAGACACTATTCCAGGTGATGGTGTAACACGAGGGAAAGGGATAGGGCACAACTTTTGAAAGAATGACATAGCCCAAGGACACGACACAAGCCGATTAGAATCAAATGGGACCAAGATGGCAGAGAAGACTAGACCTTGATCCTCAGTTAGCAAGTGAATGACTCACCCAGAGGTGCCATGACAGTTCCAAGGCAGTGTCAAAAGACCAAGGAGTGGGCAGTGGCCCAAATCCTGGAAATTTCCACCCCTTCCCCAAAATAGTTGGAATAATCCTCCCACTCATTAGCATATGAAATTACCCAGCCTATAAAAACTAACTGTGCCACATTTTGTGGCTCCACTCGCCCTCTGCGATGGCCCACACACTGTCTGTGGAGTGTGCTTCTCACTGAATCTGAATAAATCCACTTCTTACCTATCAGTTTGTCTCTCACTGAGTTCTTTCTGTGATGAGACATCAAGAACCTGAGCTTCATTAGGTCCTGAAACCAGGTACTATAGGTTTTGGCCAGGTTCAAGTCCCAGCCACATGTGTTTGAGTCCCAGCCATGTGGGTTCAAGTCCCAAGGAGCGTTTGGGCTGGGTTTGAGTCCCTGCCACGTGGGTTCGAGTGCTAAACTGGGTTTTAGCTGGGTTTGAGTCCCGATCTGAGGTAAATGGTTTCAATGGGAATGCTTCACATTCTCTATTTGTAGCCTGCTTGGTGACTGATCTGATGTTAAATAGAGTAGAATCTCTGTAGATCACAGAGTGCACATATTAGGCATTATTTGATGGGTTTTTGACTTAGAGGAAAAAGGCAAGTCACATCTGAAGATGAAAGGCAGTATAAGACAGTGGTTAAGTAGAGACTCCAGAGCCACATACTAAGAATGTGTCCTCAGACAAGTTACTTCACCTCTCTGTATCTCAGTTCCCTCACCTATACAATTGGATAACAACAGCAGAATCTAACTCCTAAGACTGGGCTGAGACTCAGCTGAGTGAAAAGTTTATGAAAGATTGCCTGACTCGTGGGAAGCACATTATAAACTTCTGTTAAATAAAGGAGACATCCAAGAGAAAGAAAAAACAGCAACAATTAGGAGATACATCATGAGATAGTGCTGACTAATTCCGATTTTGCCAGTGTACTACACTGGACAAACATTTTAATCTTCCTTTGCTCCTATTTCCGCATTTTAAAGACAAATGTAGGAACTTCCCTGGTGGTCCTATGGCTACGACCCCACACTCCCAATGTAGGGGGCCCGGGTTTGATCCCTGCTTGGGGAACTAGATCCCACAAGCTGTAACTAAAAGATCCTGCATCCCACCGCTAAGACGCATCATACCCAAATAATCACAATATTTTTTAAAAACAAGACAAATATAATTTTCACTCCCTCCTTCACTTAGGGGCTTCTCTGGTGGCTCAGAGGGTAAAGCATCTGCCTGCAACGTGGGAGACCCAGGTTTGATCCCTGGGTCCGGAAGATCCCCTGGAGAAGGAAATGGTAGCCCTCTCCGGTACTCTTGCCTGGAAAATCCCATGGACGGAGGAGCCTGGTAGGCTACAGTCCATGGGGTCGAAAAGAGTGGGACACAACTGAGCGACTTCACTTTCACTTTCCTTCACTTGGGTAGAGTGAGTCCGAATTACTTGCTGATCCCCAAAAAACAAAAAAACTCTATTTACTAAATGATGGCCTGAGCTACAGTGCGCTAAAGTGCACAATCAGGTTGAAGAAGTAAGATTTAAACAGGTGGAACAATTAAGTCACAGGACTTGAGCAACAGGATGAGTGTAGAGGACTAGGGAGCTTTCATTAGGTGGTGAATATTCTGAGTTTGTGGCATTTGCATGTTGGGGAAGAGTGCAGGATGAGAGAGGAAAGGTGGACTAAGTTTAGATTCTGGAAGTCTTTGAATACCAGCCTGATCTGACTTTATTTAAACTTTACTCTCAGGACCAGAGGTTCACAATAGTATTCCCCGCTTTGGGATCGCATGACAGGTGACTTTCATATGTGAGACTTACATCTATAAGTATTCACCAGAATGGGCTGTAACAGAGATAAAGGAGAC
Source organism: Bubalus bubalis (assembly GCF_019923935.1). NCBI lineage: Eukaryota > Metazoa > Chordata > Mammalia > Artiodactyla > Bovidae > Bubalus > Bubalus bubalis. Next base: position 42,654,398 of record NC_059158.1, on the reverse strand, counting down.
TTTGAGTTCCAAAGAATTCCCTGTGAATGAGTATATATTTCCAAGTAGATATAAAGTCCCACCTCATCCCACCCTACCATTTTAATGTTAATTGCTTATTTTCATGTATTAAAGACATCCTGGAATGTGAAGTCAAGTGGGCCTTAGAAAGAAAGCATCACTACGAACAAAGCTAGTGTAGGTGATGGAATTCCAGTTGAGCTATTTCAAATCCTGAAAGATGATGCTGTGAAAGTGCTGCACTCAATATGCCAGCAAATTTGGAAAACTCAGTAGTGGCCACAGGACTGGAAAAGGTCAGTTTTCATTCCAATCCCAAAGAAAGGCAATGCCAAAGAATGCTCAAACTACCGCACAATTGCACTCATCTCACTCGCTAGTAAAGTAATGCTCAAAATTCTCCAAGCCAGGCTTCAGCAATACATGAACCGTGAACTTCCAGATGTTCAAGCTGGTTTTAGAAAAAGGCAGAGGAACCAGAGATCAAATTGCCAACATCCGCTGGATCATCAAAAAAGCAAGAGAATTCCAGAAAAACATCTATTTCTGATTTATTGACTAGCCAAAGCCTTTGACTCTGTGGATCACAATAAACTGTGGAAAATTCTGAAAGAGATGGGAATACCAGACCACCTGACCTGCCTCTTGAGAAATCTGTATGCAGGTCAGGAAGCAACAGTTAGAACTGGACATGGAACAACAGACTGGTTCCAAATAGGAAAAGGAGTACATCAAGGCTGCATATTGTCACCCTGCTTATTTAACTTCTATGCAGAGTACATCATGAGAAACACTGGGCTGGAAGAAGCACAAGCTGAAATCAAGATTGCCGGGAGAAATATCAATAACCTCAGATATACAGATGACACCACCCTTATGGCAGAAAGTGAAGAAGAAATAAAGAGCCTCTTGATGAAAGTGAAAGAGGAGAGTGAAAATGTTGGTTTAACACTCAACATTCAGAAAACTAAGATCTTAGCATCTGGTCCCATCACTTTATGGGAAATAGATGGGAAAACAGTGGAAACAGTGTCAGACTTTACTTTTTTGGGCTCCAAAATCACTGCAGATGGTGATTGCAGCCATGAAATTAAAAGATGCTTACTCCTTGGAAGGAAAGTTATGACCAATCTAGAGAGCATATTCAAAAGCAGAGACATTACTTTGCCAACAAAGGTCCGTCTAGTCAAGGCTATGGTTTTTCCAGTGGTCATGTATGGATGTGAGAGTTGGACTGTGAAGAAGGCTGAGCATCGAAGAATTGATGCTTTTGAACTGTGGTGTTGGAGAAGACTCTTGAGAGTTCCTTGGACTGCAAGGAGATCCAACCAGTCCATCCTAAAGGAAATCAGCCCTGGGTGTTCTTTGGAAGGACTGATGCTAAAGCTGAAACTCCAAGACTCTGGCCACCTCATGCGAAGAGTTGACTCATTGGAAAAGACCCTGATGCTGGGAGGGATTGGGGGCAGGAGGAGAAGGGGACAACAGAGGATGAGATGGCTGGATGGCATCACCGACTCGATGGACATGAGTTTGGGTAAACTCCGGGAGTTGGTGATGGACAGGGGGCCTGGCATGCTGTGATTCATGGGGTTGCAAAGAGTTGGACACGACTGAGTGACTGAACTGAACTGAACTGAACTGATGTGCAGAGAAAATGGCTGGTATAATGGAGGGTGGTTTAGAATTTGGGGGGAGTTTATTGTATGTGAATTCTAAACATGTATTTGAAAAAAAAGTGTTCTCAGTTTGTAGGGTACAACATATATTAGTTAAAGCTTGTTAACTTTGTCACTCAAATCCTCTATTGTTTTCATTATGACTTTTTTCTACTTCACTTGCAGCTTTTGGGGACTTCATCCATGGCAATAGATTTGTTCATTTATCCTTGATTTCCACTAACATTTGCTTTATATATTTTTAAACTTGACTGTTAAAAATCATAGATGTTAAAAATTTTTGTTAAGACTTTTTTTTCAGTGAATCTTGTTTCTTTTGGAGACTTTTGCCTTGAATTCCAAATTATCTAATGTTAATATATTATTTTTTCTACTTTTGTTATCCTTTGCTTGGTATATTTCCCCCATCTGTTCATATTCAAAATGTTCTGCCACTTGGTTTCAAACACATCTGTGTAAACAATATATAGCCGGATTTTGCCCTTTAATAGAAGAACCCCATGGACGGAGGAACCTGGTAGGCTGCAGTCCATGGGGTCACGAAGAGTCAGACACGACTGAGCGACTTCACTTTCACTTTTCACTTTCATGCATTGGAGAAGGAAATGGCAACCCACTCCAGTGTTCTTGCCTGGAGAATCCCAGGGACGGGGGAGCCTGGTGGGCTGCCGTCTATGGGGTCACACAGAGTCGGACCCGACTGAAGTGACTTAGCAGCAGCAGCAGAAGAAGAACTGTCTCTTTTTTCAGGTAATATTAATGATATTCAGGTAAATTAATTAATTAATTCAGGTAAATTAATTCAGGTAAAATCAATGCAGACTTACCCTGTCCTTCTATGCTTCCCCTTTACCATGCTTTCTTTTTATTTTTTAAAAGATCTTTTCTTCATGCTTTTTCTTAGATTAAGTTTTTTGCCCTTTCATTCACTGTGGTGATTTGGAAGTTGATTTTCCAATATCCCATTTTCTGTTCTTGAATTTGAATCCTATATTCTTAAAAAAAAAATTATTTTTGGTGTTAGTTGTGGTGCGCATCTTTGCTGTGGCCCGGGGGCCTTTTAGTTGAGGCGTGCAGGCTCAGTAATCGCCGCGTGAGGGCTCCCCAGCCAGAGATTGAACCTGGGTCCTCTGCATTGGAAGGTAGATTCTTAACCACTGGACCACCAGGGAAGTCCCAAATCCTGTGTTCTTTAACTCACAATTTTCTATCAGTGTCTAGAGATAATTAGGAGCTTCTTTCTCCATTAATACACGTCAACATTCTTTTTCCTCCACCGTGTTTAGATCTTCTGGGTATATTATGGATCCAAATTGTTATTTTTGAAATGTTTACAGTATGCCTCAATAATTCAGACTTCACTAAAAGTTTTACTAATTTCTTTGCTCATCACAGTTTCAGCATCCCACGTCTTCCTCTTTCTTACGTCCACTTATCGTAATTGAAGCATCTCCCCTAGGAATTCTTTAAAGAAAATGAGAGTGGCAAACCTTCTCCTTAAAAAACAAAAAATGCCTTAAACTTCCCTCCCACTTGAATACTTCATTTCCCTTTGAAACGTGGAGATAGTGCTCCATTGTCTTTTAACATCCAGTTTCATGCCAATATAATATTATTGTGTTAATGACCTGCTTTTTCCTCTCTGGAAGCTTCCAGTTTTTTTGCCTTTATCTTTGGTGATCTGAAATTTCACCAAAATGTGTCTAGGTATGAGTCTTCCCCACCCACCCTGCCCCCTTGGGAACATTCAATCTAGTAATTAATTCCTTTCTTCAACAACTGGAAAATTTTCTTTTATTAGTTCTTCAATTACTTTCTCTCTTCTATTCTCTTAAGTTATATCCTTTTGTAACGCCTATTAGACAAATGGCTCTTAACTTTTCTCTCGGACTTTCCATCTCTTTACGGTTTTCATTGTGTTTAAGGAGACTTCTTCAGCTCAGCCTTTGTAATAATCAGATCATTAAATTTATCTCAGACCATCTACTGAGATTCAAATTCTGCCGATCAGTTTTAAAATTTCCAAAAATACCTGGTTGGTTTTTTTAAATGGACTTTATTATTATTTTTCATCTCTTGAAAATAATTATTCTTCAATTCAAGTGATCTTAACAAAGACAGTTAAAGAAACAAAACCAACAGTTTTTTGTTCTGTTATCTCTATTTCTTTGGGTGTTAATTCTTCTACGTGTTAAGTTCAGGGCTTTGCTATCCAATACAGTATCTGCTTTCTATTTAAATTTAAATTAGGATACAATTTAATAAAGAATTCGGTTCCTCAGTGGAAGCAGCCACATTTCAGGTGGTCACGAGCCACAGGTGGTGTGCAGCTTCATGTTGGACAACACTCACATGCAGGACACTTCCATGGTCACAGCAGGTTCTGTTGGACAGTACTGGCTGTGCAATGCAGTTTCTCTGTACCACGGTTTTATTTTTCCTTTCCCCTTAGAGATTCCTGGTGTTTTGCTCATTTTTGTGTTTGAGAATATCTGTTTACCGGGTTTGTGTTCACTATAGCCTTGTCATCGGTTATTGAGGGTGGGAGAGAGAGGTGTGGCCTGCCAGCAGCTTTTCTTCTGAATGAGGACTCCCTACTTCCCTTGCAGAGTGTCAGTAGCTGCTTGGAACGTCGCTCTGCCTCTTTAACCCCAGCAACCTGGGGCAAATCCTCTACTGCGAACTACTAAACACACGTCAGGAAGCAGAAAGGGACACTTCTGGGACCTCCTCCGGTTGTTTTGAGTCTGTTGTCTCAGGCTTAGAGCTCCCCTCTGACCCCTGTCTCCCAAACCACTTTTCCCTCCTCCGGGCCTTCTCCTTCATATGTATTATCCAGTTTTATTCTTTCATAGCTTTGATGCTATTTGTTCTTTATCTTTCTGGTACCCAACACGTCTGATAGGCTGAGGGTTCTCTTTTCGTTTTCTCACACTATAATATAGTTTGTTTGTTTTTTTTGTAGCTTCCTGTTGTTCTGTGGATTGGGGCAGGAGAAAAGGTCTTCTGCCAGGTTGACCCAAACTTTAACAATGCCTTTGTATCAGCATGATTTTGCTCTTTGTAGACCCATTTCATAACTAATACTTCCCTAAATCTGGGGTTCCCAAATTCAGACAGGTGCTGGTTGCATTAGAATCACCTGAGAATCAATGGGCCCCACTCTTTGGGGGTTTGAATGCATAGCTCACTGTAGGAAGCTTCAGCCTACTTAGTGGGATGGGTGGAAATGAGGCTTAAATCCTGGAGACAGGTCACCTACTTTGCAGGCTAGTTTGTGTCCAATGCCCAAATGGCCAGGATCTCTCATAGTCAAATGACTATTTCTGGAAGTGAATGGGGCACTGAGCGTGTGCAGAGATGGGGAACATAAGGAACCTCTTCCTCCTTGAACTGAAGGAGGGTGAGAAGTTACAAAACCCTCTGAGGATAACTCAAGGACAAGAGAGATCCAATGCGTGCAACTGAATGGAATTGAAATGAAGGACGGCTGCAGGCCCCTCTCCCTCCCACAACGATATCAACTCTGCAAACCCCAAAAATCAAAATGGGCCAGAAAATTCCCCCATCTAGAGATTTTTTTTAAAGCTTTAATTGCTATCCTACTGAGAGCCCCACTCCAGCTTTGAGGAGATATATTTACTGGTTAGATTTACAGTAATGATTATTATTGTTACTGTTAAGAAGAATCCACTCATTGTCTCCAGTGAGCTCATAACGCTGCACAAACATGACCTCATTTCTCCTCTGAACGGGGCAGGTATTGTTAACTCTGTTTTCCTAAAGGAGGACGCTGAGGTCCATTGCAGTCCAACGCCTTGAGTAAGGCCACACATCAAGAGAGGGAGGGAAAAGGAAGCAGGCCCCAGGCCGCTTGCATTGGGATCCCAGGGTTCTCTGTACTGGTCTAGGCTCCCTTGTCTGGTCAGTTCCCACGACTTCCTTTGGGGCCACAGATCTGGTTCCAGAGTCGAAGGGGATCAAAGCCATTGGAGTCATGGACATCAGATACCACAAGAGGAATAATCATTACTTTTTATAGGCTCAGCCAAGTCTAGAATCCAGGCTCAGCAATCAAAATCCTCCCTGGTTCGTCTCCAGTTTCACTAGGCTTCTACTCTGCGACTTTTCTCCTGACTTCTCCATCAAGGGACACAAACACTTCACCCCTGGATCCATTCAGACCGGACGTTGTATTCACACTGCATTTGTTCTTCTGCCCCTCATGGAATGTCTGCGGCCTGCGTGTTCTTTGGGTCAGTTGCAGCGCCTGTTGCCCACTATGCTTTCTTTGGGCTTTTGCTTCTGCCATCCTCTAAGCCCTGTCCTAGAAGACATTTCCCTCTTCCTGCACTCTAGTCTTCCTACCCACGAAGACGTCCTTTGATTTTCCATAGGGGTCCGTCTCCCTCTCTGAGCTCCTGCCGTCCTCATTTATTCACTCTACAGATAATTATTCAGAGCCTGCTATGTGGTGGGCACCAGGGGCGGTAATGCAGATACAACGGTGAACAAGCCACACACTGTCCCTGCTCTCATGAGGGAGACAGGACAAACAGAAGTAAGGAACTCTGTATGTCAGATATTTATGAATTGTCGTAAGGGTGTATGAAAAGGCTTGCAAAACATAGCCAATACTTGCCAGTGTCTCTCCATCTTCTGTTTTGTCCAAGAAAAAGCTCAGTTTATCTAGGTACATCAGAAAATTCCATGTGTCAAAGACAATATAAAAGCAGTCTCAGTTTTGCACAATAATAGCATTTTAGTGGAAACCAAAAAAGTACAAAATTAAAATATATGATAAATACGATATGATTCTTAAGATTGGTTCATGCGATTTGAATTGGAGTTTCTTTTTACAACTTAACTTATAAATTAAGAATAATTGGTTTTTCTTTCACTCTACTATACACACACACATATGTGTGTATATATATTTAAATAAAAGTTATAAATAAAAGTAAATCTTTTAAAAAAGCTTCCCTTGACTGGAGGGTGACTGATGGTGGACAAGAACAGAGAGGCAAGCCTGAGGCAAGACAAGCTGACGGAGGCCTTGAGGGCCACGCTGAGTAGCTGGATTTCATCCTCAGAGCAGTGGGAAGGCACTGCAGGATTATGCAGGGAGTGACATGATCTGATTTATACTTAATGACAGAAATCCTCAGTGGGATGGAGGTGGGGAGGGGCAATCTCGCCCCCCTTTCCTGAGGGACACTTGACAGTATCTGGAGACGCTTTTGGTCATCACAGCTTGGGCGGGGGTGCTCCAGCGGGTTGAGGCCAGGATACTGCTGAACGTCCAACAATGCACAGGACGGCCCCCCCACCACATCTCAAGAGTGCTGAGGTTGTGAAACTCTGGTTTTAAGATGACTCTGGCTGCCATGTGAAGAACGGGCTCTCAGACCCCAAGAGTGGAATTAGAGAGACTACTTGAAAGGCCACTTAACTTCATACAGCCGTTGCACTGATCTGCTGGAAACTTCTCTCCATGTATGCCAAACCTTATCCTCTGGGGTCTGGGGACTCTGCTTTCTGTTGGGTGACGGCCAGCCAACCAGCCCTACTCATCTTCCCAAGAAGTCCCTTTGCATTTTAACAGGGGCTTTCTGAGGGCAATGCCGTAACCTGTGAGAACAGTCAGCCTTAGCTGAGCAGGAGAGGAGCCGCTCTGAGGCATCACTGTGCAGGGGCCATCTGCTCTGTCTGGGAGGACGCGGGGTCTCAGAGACTAGCTTCCACGCCCTCTTCCCCGGTCATCACAGCTTTGACCTTATCATGACAGCTGCAGCCAGCTCAGTGTTCCCCTCCTCCCTGACCTCCTGAATGCCAGGCAGGCCTATATGGGGTTTGCAGAGGATCTGGGCGCCCAAGACATGTGATGCCCGGCACTTACAGTGAAGTTTATGAGTATTTACACCAGGCATGAGAACCTATCATTTACAGCCTTGCCATGTAAATCAGTAGAGTTAAAGGGCTCTGCTCTTGCCCCTGCCCCCAGCTTGAGGTTGATTTTAAGATTTCGGGGAGGCATGACTGAGCAGTGGTGACCGTGGGAGGTCTGTGGAAGAAGTCTCTCCAGAGAGCGGGGCGGCAGGTGGGGGGGCAGTTCCTCCTCAGGGGTGGGACTGGCCAAGCAGTAGGAGAGTTTGTCTTCTGGGCCCCAGTTATGAACCACTCCTCCCACTTCCAGAGAGGTTTTCTGTCTTGTGCGAGGGGGCGAGAGTGTTATGAAAACTTTGAAGAAAGCTATAGAAAACCCCTCTCTGGAAAAATGACCACTGGGGATAAAAACCCATGTACAGTACAGGAGATTCCCAGATCCCTTTGCAGCCAATCCATGACCTTACGAACTGATTCACACCAAAATGCAAATGACTAATAAGGTTCAGTATATTTCCATTTTAATGGGGAGTAAAGCCCTTAAGCCACACTGGATTTCTTACGAGGGGAGCTGCTCCATTGGTGGGTTGAGACACATTCAAAAGCAGATGGGAGGCATTTCCTAGCTTCTGAGTTCTTCCCAAATCCCTGCTGTACCGACATAGGAAACTGGGTTTGGAGGAGGAGAAGGAACAGAGGGAAGAAGGGAAACAGGGGCCATTCTTAGGCTAATTTGGAATCAAAAGGCCACCTGAGACTGGACCCAATGGGGCTTGTTGGGAACCCACACCAGATATTCCTGGTCAGCCCAGGGCATCTGATCTTGTTAATGGGCCAATAAAAATTAGGGGGACAAAGGCTAAGCCCTGGCAGCTCAAATGAATCTCCTCTGCAAGAGGGAGCAATCTCGTAAAGAGTCATAACTGAGCAAACGGAGGACTCCTTGTGTTTCATTAACTTTAATAGTGCTCGTTAGGTTGGCTTCCAAGGGCTGTGGGACAGGAGGGAGAAGGCCAGACTCATCATCAGGGCTTGAGAGCAGGCAGGCTCGCGTGGACTCCCCCTTCAGCCCCCAGTGCTGAGCTGAAAGTGGCTGCTGTTTGTACCCCTACAGGCTCCCCAGCCCAGCACGACATCCTGGCCACACAGGCAAGGAGCCCAGGCCTCAAGGACTTTTAATTCTTTCCTGTTGGGGTAGAGAAAGACAAGGACAAAGAGCTGGATGCAAACCATCTCTGTGCCTGGGCCAGCCACCACCTGGCTCTGGGTGCCCACATAGAGGCCACATCCAAAGTCCAGCTCCAATGCCCACAAGCCCCCACTTGAAGAGTCCCAGCGGCCCAGAGCCTGACTTGGGGACCGCTGTCACTGTGAGCCATGGCGCTGATCTCCTCCTTCTCTACCCCAGATGTGTCCACTGCCAGGAAAAAAAAAAAAATAATAATAATAATAATAATGGAAAACAAACAAACAGGGCCAGCAGCAAACACATCACCAAACAAGCCCGCCTCACATTGTCCTCTGTGGTTGCCGGGGCTGGGAGCCAGAGGCCGCTGGCCTGGAAACGCCCAGACAGCTCCCTGAGCACAGCACCGGGCTGAGCCTACTCCCAGCGCAGGCGCTGCCTTCCTCCTCCTCTGCGGCCTCCCGTCCTTCTCCATCTTTTCTTCCTTCTCCATCATTTCCCTCCCTGTCACTTTTTTCTGTGCCTTTCTGCCTTTCTGCTCTCTGTTCTCTTCCCGCATCCTTGATGAAATAAAGTCACTAAACGTTGAAGAAGTCCCACAGAGCACATCACATCCAGGGTATAGAAAGGCAGTTCATGACAGGAGCCAGCCCTGCTACCGCCTTGCTTAAAGTCCTTCGGCAACAGGATCGACTCCTTAGCACCTGCTGGGAACAGGCTCTCCCCCACCCCACCTTTCAGATCTTCCTCTCCAGCCCCTTAAACCCTTGTCAAACCACATTATTAATTCCTGGTAGACATTCCCCCTCAAATCCTTGCTTACCTTGTTTCCGCCACCTGGAAAGCCCTCACCGTCTTCGCCCAACTCCGTGTATAGGAAGTCTACCTATTCTTTGAGGTCGTCTTTAAACCCTCTCCTCCTCTGAGTCGCTCCCCAAGCTTCCAGCTGGAATTAATCTGTCTCTTTTAATGCTTTCATTAGAATTTTATGTTGGCACCTCCATATTTGGGTATTTACCATGTTCTGCCTTTTTTAAAAAAAATTTATTTCGTGTTGGCTGCCCTGTCTTCGTTGCTGTGCGAGGGCTTTCTCTAGTTGCCGGGAGTGGGGGCTACTTTGCGGCTGCAGTGCGGGGCTTCTCACTGGGGTGGCTTCTCCTGTTGCAGAGCTCAGGCTCCAGGGTGCAGGCTCAGTGGTTGGAGCACATGAGCTTGGCAGTTGCAGCTCGTGGGCTCAGCTGCCAGCAAGTGGAATCTTCCCAGAGCAGGGATGGAACCCACGTCCCCTCCATTGACGGAGATTCTTAACCAATGGACCACCAGGGAAGTCCCATGTTCTACCTTATATTCGAATTATTTAGATGCAAATTTCTCTCTCCTACCTAATTATGAACTTTAAAAGAGAAACCATGCCATCTTTGAACGCCCATATCCTTTAAGTTCCTGGCACACAGCAAGTGCACAATCAATGTCAAACTGATTAAAAATTGAAATCTGTGGTTATTCAGAAACACACAATTAATTCCACATTTTAACTTCATCGATGTGGGAGTATCTCATTTATAATAATTTCATTTGCAGATTGTTTGAAGCGCTGGATGCCTTGGGTGGGCTCCCCAAGGTTTGGCTTCGCCCAAGACTGGAGGATGGTATGTTAGACGGCGGCACCTACTGGTGAAGGGTAACATTGCAGCTTGGGTCTTGCAAAGAGATGCAAGGGAGTTCCTTGGTCAATCCCAGCAGGACCCCACCCAGGCCGGGATGGGCGGGTAAGGGCAGAAGACTACTAGAAGGAGTTCCCCTCTCTCCTCAAGAGCCTGAGGCCCAGGTCAAGGTCAACTTCTTCTTCAGGCTCCTGCACACTGATTGTTGCAGGACCAGGGTGAGACACCAAGGAATCCCTGCCTGGCTGTGATGCCCATTAGCTTTGCCGAGCAAGCTCACCAAATGCCCCAGGACAGAGGAGAAGTGGCGGCATGAAGAAAGGAGAACCTGTCACTAGACAAGGGAGGCGCCTTTTGTGAGGGCCTCAACATTCAGCTTGAGCACACAGGCGGCAGAGATGCTAACCCCTTCCTCGCTCCGGGTTTTCGGCTTCTTCTAAATGGATTCTCAGTCTGATAAGGGCCCTTCTTGGAAAATAGAATAGAAGTTACTGGGGGAACCGAGTTTTGCTTTACAGCAATTCACTTTATACGTTGGTTGGCGATTACCATGAACTTTGCCCCGATACCTGCACCTGCGCTCATCCCTGCTTTAACCTAGGATGCCCGGGGAAAGTCCTCCTCCATCTCTCCAGCTTCTCCCCTGGGGAGACCTGGGGGAGCAGCGCTGTGAGGAAACAGGGCAGGCAGAGCAAAAGCCGAGCCAGGGCTCAGCCAAGTCCAGAGGTCCAGCCAGTGTCCCTGTAGCCCATCCTTTGCCATGGTATTGTTAGAGCTTCAGCTGATAACTAACATTTTAACTCACAAGGAGTAATCTCTCACAGGGATATTTGTATTTGCTGCTGCTGCTAAGTCGCTTCAGTCGTGTCCGACTCTGTGCGATCCCATCGACGGCAGCCCACCAGGCTCTCCCGTCCCTGGGATTCTCCAGGCAAGAACACTGGAGTGGGTTGCCATTTTATTTGTATTTGGGACCCAATAAATACAATTTTAGCTCAAAGGAGTTATCTTCTAATGATGACATTTGAGGCATCAGTATGAAAGATCTCTGATGAAGGGGTAGAGACGATGAGGGTTCTCCCTCCTGAGTCTGCTTCCCTGGGGTTCAGCTGGGGAACCTGCCTGTAGACACCACCCACCTCATCCATCTTGGTCCTAGGCCTCGGATCACTGCTTCTCGCCCCAGTTTCTTGCCTCCAGCTGCTTTACCCAGATTGCCATCATCCAGTTCTCCAAACCTCTGGGAAGACCTTGAGTTCTGGCTTGGAAGGTTCCAGCTCAGATTCTGTGCCTCCAGAAGCTCAGAGTCTCTGGCCAGAAGAGCCCCTCCCAGGGTCCCCTGCTCCTCTGTGATCTGTCCTCAGCCTGGCCTCTCCACGCCACCCCTGGCTTCCAAGCTGTGCCTCCCTTTAACACCCTCTGCTGCCACCAGTCCTTTAGGTAACACAACTCGGGGCTGCTGGGAGGCAGGGAGACAGGTCAGGGGTGCGCTGCCCACCTCCTTGGGATTCCCAAGAGCTCGCCATTCCTTCATTCACTCGGCAAACACTCACTGAGCACGACTATGTGCCAGGCATATGCTCGGGGCTGGGGATACGATGGTCCTGCCCTCAAATGTCTGACAGACTGCTGAAGAGAAACCACTACAGCGCAGCACACCCAGGGCCATCAGGGTAGGCTTCAAGGGCCACTGAGCACCACGCCTGAGGGGGCGGTAAGAAGACCTCATAAACAAGGTACATCTAACCGGATCTTGAAGGGCAATAGCGGTTTCCCAGCTGTCAAGGCCATGGTATGTGGCAGGCATGGTGTGGCCTGGGTGTACCGACGGTGAGATCAGAGGAGAGACACGAAGTGTTTTTGGGGAAGAGGGCTCAGGACTGGCACAGAGGCCCGTGTGTGTCCACGGGAGACATGCTGAGTGCCTGGAGGCTGAGGCAGCAGCAATGGAGGTGGAGAGGAGGCGTAGAATTGAGGGAGGTTTCAGACGTTTCGCCCTCAGGATGCAGTGACCTCTCAGATGGGAGAGGAAGAGAGAGTCTTTTCAGACTCTGAGAAAGCCAGCTGGGGCCGCTGAGTGGTCATGGGGCCATTACATGGAGGTCAAGAAGAGGACAGGTCAGGGGTGAGTGGGGAGAGGGACAACGTTCTGCTGGGGTTGGTTCAGCTTGAGATCTTGAAAAATACCAATGGAAATATCTCTGAGTAGGCAAAAATATAGGGCAAGTTAGAAAAGAGAGAAGAGAGCTAGACCTACAGGCCTGAAAACTGGACACACAGAATTAGAGTTACAAGAAAAGTGGGGGCTAGAGATATAGATTTGGGAGTCATCACATTGGTGATAGTTGGCACCATAATGTCCCACAGCGGGGCACAGTGCCCCCCTTTGTGCTGGACCTTCCATGCGATCTATCTGTTCCCTCCAACAACCAGCAAGGTCAGAATTTCATCCTCCCATTTTCTAGATGAGAAAGTTTACGCTCCGAGAGGTAAAGAAACTTGCTCAAACTCATCCTTTGTTGGGACTGGGATTGAAACCTAGAACCATCGGACTTCAAAGCCGGTATTCTTCCCTCCACCCTTGCTGTCCCTGAGGGAGGTCACTTAGGGTGAGAAGTGAAAAGAGCCAAGTTAGAATCACTTAAGAGGCCAGTGAAGGGGGAGTGACTGGCAGGATATTGGGGGAAAGAAAGGACCCAGGAAGGGAAAGGAAACCATTCAGAGGCTTCCGATGATGCAGAGAGGTCAGGATAGGTAAGGACCAGCAGGCAGCCTCAGATATGGAAGTGGGGAGGTCGGTGGAGGCCTGGCAGAGGGGTTAGAGAGGGCCTGGGCCAGATTGCACAAGGGCAAAGGGTGAAGGAAGCAGGGCAGATGGAGAGCAGGAGTCCTCCTCCTAGAAGTTCAGGAGACTGGAAGGACGGGGGCATCAAGGTCGAGGGGAGCTTGCGGTTGCTCCTGTGGGATGCTGCAGGTTACACTGTGTTCACAGGAGAAGGATTCGGGAAAGGGAAGGGGTAACTGACAGCACCAGCTCCCTGTCGAGGCAAGAGGGGGTGGGATCCTTGTGCATGCATATGGGGGCTGGCCTTGGTCAAAAAGAGGAACCCCTCTCCTAGCAGTGGTGGGAGAGGGAGATAGGAACTACATGCCAGATGGCTTCTGGCTTCTCAAGGAAACAGGAGTTGAGAGCACTGATTGGGGAAGTAAGGTGGCTGAGCCTGGTGGAGGGGCATCCGAAGTGTGGAAGAGCAGCTGTGTCGGAGGTGACAGGGCGAAGGCTCGGGGCAGTTTGGAGACTTGCCTTGCGATGTGGAGAAGTCTGGAACCACACATCAGTGCTCATGCCAATTGGCAGGTTGGAGATTTTTGCTTCCTTCATGAAAGCAGCCAGGGAGCAGGTGGGGAGGAAGCAGGTGGCAAAGTGACTCAGGTGTGGGGGTGGGCAGGGAGGAAGGGCTGGGGGAGGCACCCTGGCATGAGAGGCTAAGGAGGCTGCCCAAATGGGGAGGTGTGGGCAGCTCAGACCAGGCGCTCCCCGCCCCCAGCAGGTCCTGGCAGGACTGCCAGCAGACCTCTGCACAGAGACAAGACCAGGGGCCTTGGGGAACAAGTTACTCCTAGAATCCCAGGGCCAGGACACATTTTGAGAGACCATTACCTCCAGTCTTTCACTTATCTGCCCAAACGGCTGCTCAGCCATCCTGGACAGGTGGGAAACAAGGACTGGCCAGGGTCGACCTGTCACTGACCTAGCGTGCGCCCCACTCCTTTCGTCTATTTCTTTTACTGTTATTGTTGTTCTGACTGTTCTTTATCTCTGTCCCTGATTTTTGTTTATATTCCTCTCTTGTCCCTCTCTTTCTAAGTGTCATTAAGATTTACCTCAAGTCCCTCCTAATGTCCACGGAACCTACTTGGATGATCGACTCCTGTTTCCTCTGACTTTCTCTGGCACTCTCTGTCTGGACTGCTTGACGTTGCATTCAGATATTATTTTGCATATACAAACCTTGCCTTCCTGGTGAGATTCAGGGCATTTGGGGGATTTGCTTTATGGTGCAAAGGGGTCTGAAAGCATACCCTGGTGATGAATTGATTTTCGGTGGTGCTGGGTCTTCACTGCTGCAGTGTGGGCTTTCTCTAGTTGCAGCGAGTGGGGGTGTACTCTTCCCCAGGGTGTGCAGGCTCTAGGGCATGTGGGTTTCAGGAGTTGGGGCTCGGGCTCAGTTTCTCCGTGGCACATGGGATCTTCCCAGACCAGGGATCGAAACTGTGTCCCCCGCATTGGCAGGTGGAATCTCATCCACTAGATCACCAGGGATTCCCCTGATATACCTCTTTGATTGGGGATCACATTTTCTATTTCTTTGGTACATTCTAGAGGGCCTCGGACAGTGTGTACTGGGAAGCCCCTCAGTACTTATTGCGATAAGTACCATATGCCACTTGACAGAAGGATTTGTGACCGATCAGATCATGAGGAAAAAGAAAACTGAGAACTGGAAGAGGGGAGATTGGCAGCTCTCAGGGTACAGACTAAGGAGCACTGATCCAGGAGTCAGAAGTCAGAGGAGGGACTTCCTTGGTGGCTCAGTGACTAAGACTCCATGCTCCCAAAGCAGGGGGCCCTGGTCCAATCCCTGGTCAGGGAACCAGATCCCAAGTGCCACTAAGAGTTCACGTGCCCCAGCTAAAGATCCCCCATGCCACAGTTAAGACCTGGCACAGCCAAATAAACAATAAAAATAAATTAAAAAAAAAAAAAAAAGACGTCAGGGGAGACATGGCTCATGCTTCTAGCTTTGCCTCTTTAATGTGCCGTGTGACCTAGGGCAGTCATATGACCTCTCAGTCTTCTGAAATCCTACCTCTGTGTGATCCTCCGGGACAAGGGTACTGCCCTGCTACCTCTTGTGTGTAAAGGGGCTGATCTACCCTGAATAATTAAATTGCAACAGTGGCAAGAAGATGTTGAGTCGCTGTGTTTTCAGAGGAGGCAGAAAAGAGAATGGGGAGGCCATACCCATTTCAGAGTCAAGCCTGCATCCCAGATCCTGGCTTCCTCCGTTCTTAGTCAGTCATCTGGGCAGGCTGACGTTTCTTCGCTTCAGTTTTCCCACCAGCAGAATGAGGCTAGCAGTTCTTGCCTGATGAGTTTGTGGTGGAACGCCTGGCACACAGGAAAGCTCTGAATTGATGTAACCATGAGCTCTCATTAAAGTGTCTGTGCCTTCTGAAGACTGGGTAGAAGGTACAAGGTGGTGGGGAAAGAGCTACTCTACCTGGTAGGTAAGTTTCCTTCCAACCTTCCAATTTGGAAGTGCTGCTGACAAGGGCAGTGTGCTGGAATGCATGGCATTTTTGGAACCTTCTCGGAAGGAATGTGTGACAGACAGGAATCTATGGAGGGTGGTGAGGTTGAGCCCGGTTGGCTGCAGTCATGCTCAGCTGCATCAGAGTCTGGCTGCACCAAGACTGCTCCTTCCTAGGCACTACTATACCTTTACCATCAAACACTTGCGGTCCTTGTTCCTTCTGAGAAGTAGTCGAAATAACAGCAATAGCCACCACCTATTGAATGCCTACTGTGTGCCAGGGTTTTCCCATTCATTAGCTCATTCAGTTAACACCATATCATAAAACCCGATGAGGTTTCTATTCCCTTTGTCATAAAACTGAAGCTTGCTGAAATTAACTTATCTGAGTCACACAGCTGAGATCTGAACTGCAGTTTTATTTCACTCTAGGGCCGGTGTAATATATGCCTCAGCTATGCGGTTGTAGGTGCATATCCATTTTATAGATGAGGAAGCTGAGGCTCAGTGAAATGAAATAAATTACCCAAAGTAGATGGCTGGGAAATGGTAGGGCCTGACATTGACCTTGGGGTACCGTTATTTCAGTACATGCATGTTCTCCATTAAGACTATATCTTCTTTTAAGATAGAGGCACCGGATTCATATAACAGATGGGGTAGCTCAGGAGCAGAGAGAGAAAAAGCAAAAGCTCGTGGAAAGAGACTTGGCAGCGGGGGTGAAGCCCCTGGAGGCAGCAGAGACCTGGCAGAAGTATTCCTGGAAGCAGGATGAGAACTGAGAGGTATTAGCTGTGGGTCCCCCAGCCCCACCCTTTTCCCTTGACATCTGCAAGAGAAATTATAATGAAGTGAATGTCAGAGGTATCCCTGAAGGAGAGAGGCACCCAAAAGCAAACTGCCACCTGAGGTGAGTGTGGGAGGCCCCAGAGAATGCAGGGACATTTTACCCACCCCATGCCACCCGCACCCCGCACCCCCCGCCCGCTGCCCCTTGAGGGCGTGGCATGCACTGCTGCTGTGTAGAAGCACTTGCCTTATTCCTTCCTTGTCACCGTCCTGAGTAACTCTCCCGTCATGAGTCCCTGAGGAAGTGGACAGGACAGAGGGCAATGTGAGCCACACCCCGCTCCTACAGACTCCTCTGAAGGGCGGAGGGTAGGCGCGGACTAGAATGGAAGGTGGGGAGCAGGGCAGGGAACTGCCTCTTCTGCCCAGAGGTGGAGAAAGCTCACCTTCCTAGAGGAACAGAGGAACAAATAGAGGAAAGTAAGGAGGGGGGAAAGGAAATGAGTAAAAGACACTGAGCCTCGCAGAGATATAGCAGCTAAGGTGGGGCCACCCACCGTTCCTTCCCTGCGAAGCCAGGGCAATGTCCACACTCAGAGGATCAGGAAATCACGCTGCCCTGGAGAGAAGGTCTGAGTTAACCTGTTAATCTGCTCATACAGAACCCTCCATGCCCATCTCACCTGTGCTTTAGAGGGTAGGTGGGAGCCCTCCTCCCTAGGGACCCAGAGGAGCTTACTGCTGCTGCTGCTAAGTCACTTCAGTCGTGTCCGACTCTGTGCGACCCCACAGACGGCAGCCCACCAGGCTCCGCTGTCCCTGGGATTCTCCAGGCAAGAACACACCAGTGTCCAAATCAAGGCAGAGACAAAGCGAGCACAGTGCAATCTCCCTTCCCTGCCTGGGGGGCGTTAATGAACCCTCTGTGCCCCAGTATGGATAGGCACCCTCTGGCAACCTCTGATTCTTTTTTTTTTTAAACCACTCTCCTGTTTAGGGCAGAGAGGATGGCAGGTTTGCACTTGTCCTCTAGTCCTACACATAATTGGTGGCAGCAGGCAAAGCTGTTTCAAGGGGAGGGGTTTGCCAGCGGAATGAAGGAGGGAGAGAGCCCTAGAGTGACGGGTCTGAAAGGGACCTCGGAGGTCATCTGACCCAAACGTTTGTGGCCTTCACTCCATTCCCATGTTCTGTGCGCTCCCATCCCAACTGCCATCTCTCATGCCATGCAGGGAGTTCTCAAGGCCTCCTCCCCTAGGCTTCCTAAGGGCACTGTCTCCTTCCAACCACTGCGCTAACCCAGCCTCTTCTTTTCAGTGACGACACTGAGGTATGATTTGCCCAAAGGTAATCTTCATCCCAGGATAGAGCCAGGACAGGAAACCCAGATGCCTGAGTCCGCATCCTCCCACTTTTCCACTCAGTCCCTAGGGGAGGAACCCCTTCACTCTTCTCCCTGGGGGTTAAGGAAACCTCTGACAAAGCATAATTGTCACCCAAGCTGATACGGGCTGCCAGTGTGAAGGGTCTAAGAACTGAGTTACTTTCAGGGGGATGCTGATCATTATCCCTTCATCCAGGGTACTCTGAAGACAGACCCTTTGAGGTTAGTCTGGGTCCCAAAGGTCTCTTTCCTCCAGAAGTTTGGCTCTGATGCATAAGTGACTGCCTAGGGCCTGGCAGTCTTATTCCGACCGAACAAAGCTCCATACTCCAGAAAAGCTCTCACCACTATCAAGAAATCCTTCATCTTTCCCCTGGGATGGAAGGAGAGAAGAGGCAGAGCTGGGACATGCATCAGGTGGCGTTGTCCATGCTTCAGGGACACTGCTCCGTTGACACACTTTGCCCCTATTTTTTAAGATATCGTTTATCTTCCCTTTTCTGCCCCTGCAAGTTGGAAGGATGAGGGCTTAAGAATGTTCTGGTGAGGACCACATCTTGAAGGTGGGAGGGCAGCTTTGGAGGAGAGAGTTGCGCATATTTTGGGGGGTCTCTGTGTTTATACACATAGTCAGGTTTCTGCGGGTTAGCTTTTGCTCTGTGCTGAGCGCGAGTGTTTTTTACACATGAGCCCAGGTCTCTACGGGGAGAAGGCTGAGCGGGCTACCTCCGAGACAGTAACTGCAGGACAGTCTGCCCTAGAGCTAGCACTTTCAGCTGGGGAAAGGCTAATTTCTTTTTGGTCCTCGATTAAAGAGGACTAGGCACTAGGAATGGGAACTGAGTCCCAAGGGCGTGGGGGGTGTGATGGAGGTGAGTTAGGAGGGCATTAACTCGGCCGCTGTCGGAGCCGCTCTCAGCTTTCCGAGGTTCTATGTGGCTGTGCCCCGTGTATCGGGTTGTGTCGGCGGGCGTCCCGGAGTGCCGGTGCGATTCGGTCTGCCCCGGCCTCCCCGACACCCTTCCCTCTCTTTGTCTGCTCTGTAGGTGTGCGTGCAAACCTGCGTCGCACAGCCCTTGTCGCGTGCGAACGCGGGGGCGCACCCTGGCTCCCCCGCGCTTTCCGCCGGTAGACAGGACTAGCCGGAGCCCGGTGCTGTTTGGTCTGGAGCCGAGCGGGGCTTGCATTGATCCATTGATTGTGCGCGGTCTGCGCCTGACCTCCCTGCTCCCGGGGAAGCCGTCTCCATGGAGACCGGGCCCGCTCCCCCAGCGCCGGATTGTAAATTCCTGCAGGCAGCGGCCCGGCAGCCTGGGGAGGGGGCCGCCGCGCCCGGGCGCGCAGGGGGAGCGGCCGCCGCGCCGAGGCCCCATTTGAAAGAAAAAAGGGCACGGAAAAGGAGGTGGAGGAGGAGGCGGGTGGGGGGAGGAGGAAGAAAACGAAAAGGAGCGAGGAGAGGAGGAGAAAGAGGAGGAGGAGGAGGAGAGAGGCGAAGAAAAAGAGACGGAGCCCGAGAGACGGAGAAAGAGCGAGAGAGGAAGAAAGAGAGGCAGAAAGGGCGTGTTTCTGGCGCTGCGTTTCTCCTCCCCTTTCCCAGGTCCCTCGCCCGGGCTCAGCGCGCTCTCCGCGGCAGCTCTCTCCCGGCGGAGCTGGGAATTGGGTGGGATTGTACGGAGCAGCCCCGCCGCCGCCGCTAGCGGAGCCGGCCTTGGAGAGAGCGGGGGCTCCCCTCCGTCAGCGGCGCCGGGCGCCCTCAGCCCCGTCGCGCCCTCCTCCGCCTCGCTCTCCCGGGCGTCGCGCCGGGAGAAGCCGGCAGCATTGGGAGCCTCCCGCCGAGGGCGCCGCTGTCCGCGCCCCGCGCCCACAGACCCCGGCCCGGCTCCGGCCGGGCGCCGTCGCCCCTCTCCCCTTCGGCTCGCGGGGGCCCGGCCCGCTTCCGCCCTCCCTAGGCTCCGAGACCGGCCCCGGCCGCCCGTAGCTCCAGCCATGGGCTCGGGGCGCGTGCCCGGGCTCTGCCTGCTTGTCCTGCTGGTCCACGCCCGCGCCGCCCAGCACAGCAAAGCCGTGCAAGGTAAGGAAGGAGGGGCGCGCGGCCGCCGGGGCTTCAGGGTCCGAGGGCGGGGGCGCGATTTCCGAGGGGCAGGGCAGGTGCTGGGAAGCGTGCTCCTGTCAGGACCGGGCACCGTACACCCACCCTCCTCGGCGGGGGACCTGACCTCTGGGCACTACGCCCCGGGCGAAAGGCTACAGGAGACAGGGGCAGCACGGATGAGTGAGAAGTTTGGGGAGCCCCGGGCAGAAGTGACCACGCGCCTCCGAATGCTGCCCGACTTCACTGCCACCCCAGCATCTTCCAAAGACTTCCTGCCCTCCAAAAGTATGAGAGAATCTTCTCTTCTCCCAAACATTGCCAGAAACTTAAGTTTTGGCCTGGAGAGACTGAAAGAATGAAAACTTTTTTAGCCATGCCATACATTTCTTCCCCTTGCCCCCAATTCTCCTCAAAGTTAGAAATTTCATAGTTGTCTTATCAGAAAAAAAAATATTAAGGAAAAATAGGATCTTTTATGGAAAACTTAAAAAAAAAAAAAAAATCAACTTGTCTCCCTCTGGATGGAAGAGGGCTGAAGAAGTGAAGAAAATTTCTGTGATTCTGGTTCCCAGCAAGAATGTCACATTTCTGCCTCTTTGGGGGAAATCTTTTTCGTCTTGCATGGCTTTCATTTCTTATCATAATATTTATTTATTAGGGCCTCGGGTTTCCAATTCCATTTAAATCCAGGTCAGAATTGCATTAAAATAACAAAGTAAAATTCCAGGCTGGGAAGCTCTGACAGATCACTCTAGGAATTAGGGAGAGAGAGAGAGGGAGGCCCTCCCGCCCCCATCTCTGACCCCAGGCTCCTTGCCTGGTCAGTCCCAAGGCTGTGCTGGGAGAAACCAGGCTGGTGGGCTCCAGTTCTCTTGGGGACAGCCTCCCCTCCCCCTTGACCTCCTGCTATACCCTTCCCCCCTCGAGTCCTCACCCAGGAAGAGATTTATATGGACAAAAAGAAAATTCCTCCTAGCAGAGCTTCACCCAGGAGGATATGATTCTGCCTATTGTCCTAGGGGCTCCTTGAAGCCGGGCTGGGGTGTGGAGGTGGCTGGGCCAGAAGGGAAAGTTGAACTTGGGAGTTGGGGAAGCCTGAGTCTCTGGCAGTCAGGTTGCTGCATCCTGAGGCCTGAGCACTTGGCTGTTAGGCTGCTCTGTGTCCTGGATGGACTCCTGCTCCGTTAAAAGGAAGGTGCTGTATCAGTGCACCCTCTTCCCCCCGGCACTGCCTCTTCAACTACCCTCTTCCTCCTCCAACCTGTTCTTTAACAGAAACAAAACACGAGAGACCCTCTGCTGTCAAATACTAGACCCCATCCCTACCCCTTCCAAGCCCAAACTACCTCTCTTCCCTAGTCCTGGTTCCAGACAGCCCACCACCACTGCCACCCCCAGCCTGGGAGCAGCCCTTCTTCCACTGTGGATTTGCTTGTGTTTTCATAAACAAAGCTGGCTTTTGTAGTGCATGCTGACTTACTCATAACATGGAATTAGCTAGGGAGTTTAGTCTGAAGGAAGGAACAGATTTCATGCAGTAATCTAGAGACAAGATAAGGGCCTCTTTCAAGTTGGAGCCAGTGTCTGTAGTGGCCTCGTGAGACTGGAACCAAAACAGGGAGCAGGCAGTATCCTCAAGGGGGTTCCTGGGGCAGATGGAGAGTCTGAGAAGGGACAGGTGCCCTCAAGCCAAGGCTTTCAAGCCTGGGAGATCAACTATCCTTCAGGGACAGAGGGACTCAGAATCTTTCCGAGGTACTTTAGGGCTCTTTCATTTTATCCTGCTGCTGCTGCTGCTGTGAGAAACGCAGCCAGAGTGGAGACCCCTGCCCTCAAGGGACTTACAGACTTCTAGTGTTGCCCAGTGCTGAGCTCACGTTCAGCCATGCTTGCTCTGTCTGCACTGCAGTTAGCTTGGCATCTTCCTTCCTTCTGACCCCAGAGTCTAGCTGGGCATAGATTCCAAGCCAGTCACCTTTAACCCTACTATTCAGGACATTTGTCAACCTGGTCTGCTAGAGTTGCCTAATGACAGGTTTGCTGGCTTAGTGGGACATCTTTGGTCCCAGATCTGCACACCAGTGTTGCAGGAAGGACAGTTACTGAGCGGGCAGGGCAGCCTTACTCATAGGCAGAGCTGTGGCCATCCCTGGCTCTCAAACCTACCTCCAGGATCTCACCAGTGCCAGAAGGTGTGCCTTGAATGCCACATGCTTTCAAACGAAGCTCTAGTGGGTCTTTAAAATACAAATAACCTTGGCGGGTATCTTGTCAAGAGTTACTATAGCACTGGGGATATCTGGGCCTCTGTCCCTATTCTTGAGAGATTCACCAGGGGGAGAGCCAAAGTGGTGTGGACTGGAAAGGAGGGGAGAGACACAGAAGGGAGCCCTGAGTGTACAGGTGAACGTGTGTGCGTGCATGTGTGCGTGCGTGCGTGTGAGGTTTACCACGATTACCCACAGGTGACATAGTTGGGTGTATGTGTCTGTTGTGACTTTGTTGTTAAGCATGTATACAGATGTTTTAGTGTCTTTGAGAGCTGGTATGGATGAGTGGGTGGGTAAGCTTCTGTGACTAGGAATGAGTGAGCATGAGGGTACATGGTTTTGAGTGTTTTTCAAGTGCCTGTCTGTGTATTTTAAAGTAGACAGACTGGATAACCAGGATAATTGTTAACTTAAAAGCATTAATTTGCTTTGCCTTTTTTTTTTTTTTTAAGGGGGGTGGTGTGCAGCAGTAGTTAAAAAAGACCTAATCCTTGCATGGGGCTCAGGTTACAGCTGAATGAAAAGGTCTCCTGGGGAAGACTTGTCCCCAGGGCGGCAGGGCGCGCCAGCCTGGACATTTAGTTTACCTGGTTGTTTTCTCTCCTCATTAGGGACAGAATTTTGATAAAGTCATATATTTAGAGTTTCCAAGTAACACCGTCCCTGGGACTGGGAGCGTTCATCTGGCAGCAAACAGTGTCTCTCTGTCTCGGTGCGTCTCTCCAAGTCTCTGTCTGGGTGTAAGTGTGTCTCTCTCTTTCTTCCCCCCACCCCTCTCTTCCTCTTTAATGTGGCTGTTTCCTCTCCTCCCTGCTTCCCTGGGCTCCTGTGGCTGGCTCTCACAGTGAGGGGACTGTTCCTCCTAGCCCCTCCCTCCAAAATACAAAATGAAAACTATAACCGTGTCAGCGGGTGAGGGTGGCCCCGTGGGCCGCTGGCTGTTGCCCGCGCCCCATCCAGGCCACACGGGAGAGAAAAAGGGAGAGTCAGCCCCGACCCTTGGAGCCTGATCGTCCCTTTAAGCCTGACCCCCACCCCTCATTTTTCCAGAGGGTGGAGAAGGGGGGTGGACTGCTTAGAAATTCCTCAGGAATCCCTTTGACCTCTCTTCTCTCAGTGACATGTCCCCTAGGGGGATGGGGAAAGCCCACAGCCAAGGGAGAACTTTTCCCCTTCCTACCTCTCATCTCCCAAGTCTCTGCTGGGTGGAGGGAGAGAGAGGGGACAAGAAGACACAGAAGCCAGAATCACTACAGGCGGATAAAGAAAGTTATCAGCAACCCCTCAGTGAGATTGTTTCCTGAAACCTTCAGGAATCTGAGAGCATGAGAACCGGTTTGAGATGTGAATGGCTGGGACCTGTTGTAAAAGGAGCCAGCCCTGGGTGTGAGTTTGAGAATGCGTGGTGTGCACTCACTAGGGCATGTGAGTGTGCGTGTGCATGACTCAGGGTGTGTGTGTGTGTGTGCGCGCGCGCATGCAGTGCTCCGGTGAGAGGAAAAAGGAAGCAGGCAGTGTGCATTTTGTTTTCATTGGAGAAGTGAAGAAGTGGAATGGCTTGGTCCTGTGCCTTGAACTGGGTGTGGGGGAAGGGAGCAGATGGCTTCAGACCCTCCTGTGAAGATGGAGGTGAAGAGCTGCTGCCTGAACTCACCCCAGGCCCTGCCCCCGGCGCCGGTCCCCTCGTGTCCGGGTGTGGGCCTCCGTTGACGGCCCATACCCCTAGCACATGACCGCTAATAAGAAAGAGTCCCTGTCAGGGCTGGAAACTGCGGAGCTGCTCTGAGGCTGGCAGTGCCCGCAAGAGGCCCAGACCTGGGGACAGCTTCTTCGGGCTTGGCTATTAGACAGGAGTCTGGAAACAGAGGGACTGCCGATCCTTGTCAGGGGAAGTGATACAGCTGCCAACCCAGAGCTGTTTGAGGGGTGGGGGAACTGGGTGCTTGTGCCGGGAGGGAACGTGGACCCTCCCCTTGCCCCCTTTGCCCCCTCTGTCACCAGAATGCCCATTCTATTCATTTCATGCCCATGTACTGCCAACCCCACAAGGCATGGGGTGGGGACTATGGCAGGTACCAGTAAGTTTAGGTAAATGCAGAGCCCAGGAGTTGGGCCCTTTGAGGAGATAACTGAAATTCTCCTCCTCACATATAAAGTGGATGAGAGTATCAGTAGGGTCCTTTTCATCTCTGAGATTATGCATCTCTTCAAAATGCTTCCTGCTGGGTGTGGGGGGAGAAATCCTTCCTGCTGATGGTAGAAGACACTGTAGCAAGCCTCTGTCCTGCAGCCGGGCCTCCCCAGGCTCCTTTCCTGAATCTCATACCGTTTTCTCCCTGATTCCCGCTTCACGGTTCCCTGCCAAGTCTAAGTCCTCCACCCCAGTTTCCTGGGGCCCCATGTGCCTGGTAGTTCTTACTGTGTCCTTAAGTGGGGTATTTCCCCTTGGAAACAGTCCCTGCAGCACAAGTGTGCGCTTCTATGTGTGTAAATGTGTGTGTCTCCCATAGCGTTGGGAAGTAGAGCTGAAATGTTTCTCTTCTGGGAACTGAAGACCAGCTGGGCAAGGCCCCACGGCCCCAGTCCTTGGCCCCACCCTGTATTCTCAGTTCCAAGATTAGCCCTCTCTGTGCTTCTCCAGCCTAGATGTCTCCCCTCTTCAGGCCACGGCACTGCTCTGTAGCTGCCATTGGGTTTGCGCTTTGGCTCTACAGGTGGACGGACGCCCCTGAACTAGGGTACTGTGGCCCTCACTCTTCCCTGTGCTTTCCCTGTGGCTGGAACCAGGGCCCTGGAGACCTGTGGGGTTGGGGTTTCAGAGCCCCGGGCCAGGGGCTGTCTGCATCTGGGGACAGACCTGTGCAGGAGCCGCTGGGCTGGGGAGGAGATCCAAAACAAGGAAACAGATCTGAGGGGTCCCTGGAAGAAGGTGGGGTGTCAGGATATGTGGGCTTGGGGGGGAGCGGGAAGGAGCGGGGTGCTTAAAGTGCAGACCCTGGGGAGCAGGTTTACAGAGAGGACGCTTTTACAAGTTTCTAATTATATTTATTTGGAGTTTTCCTCTGGCGGTCTGAAGCTGTTAACAGCAGGAACCTGTATCCCTGGTGTTTGTTTTTGTTTCTAACCAGCTGCTTGGCCCAGTCTAGTGACTCTGAGGGCAGGAGACACCTGCCCACGGCCACGTCGCCCACCCCTCCTCACGGCAACGCCGTCTGCACCCACCACGGTGCAGCCAGTGCCCTCCCTGCCCACACTCAGCCCTGCCCTCCTCCCGGCTGCCCCCGTGCCCAAAGCCCGGAAGGACCTGCACACCTACTGCCGACTCCCCCCAGGAGCATCCTAGAAACAGTTCCAGGCCATTCCATGGTTCTGGAGTGGATGCTTGCTTCATGCTGAACCAAGTGCTGAGCTGGAGTGTGCGGTGGGGGAGGCCACAGTGACAGCTAAGGCATGCGTCTCTCCCTCCTGTGTTTATAAAAGGCAGTGTGCAGTGAGAGAACACCAGACTGGGGGCCAGAAAACCTGGGTTTTCTGACACTGGCTGTTTTCTCTTCCCCAAGATATCATCTCTGGGCTTGTTTCTCATCTAGTCAGTGGCAGACAGGACTGTTTAAGGATCACATGAAATGACCTAAGTGAAAGGCCTTTACTGGAATTAAACATCATCTGACATCATCGTTTATCTTGTTATTTTCCACATCAATGTGAAGAGATAAGACTGGTCATCATGAAGCAGGGACTCTGCACGCTGCCTGACTCCCTCTCCAGTTTTCTGTCCTTTCCTTTCCACTCCCACTCCCTCTACTCTACCCATTCTCTAAAGACCTCTGACTCAGGGTGGTGGGTTTAGTCCACACTGAAAGGGAGAAAATTATTGTCCATTTGGGGGCATATTAAAATAAGCAAGGATCTGGATTGGGGATCAGGTAGGACACTATGAGGCTCAGCCCTGCACCTCTCCAGTTGCCAAGCACCAACTGCTTTTCCTGGCTCTTCAGTTGAGCAGGCTAAGCTTGGATAAGAGGGAAGTGTACTTTTTAAAAACAAGAAAGTGCTCTGTCCTCTCTGCCCGTGGGGTCATCTGTGTAGTTTCTGGGCTCTTTCCAGGCCTCCTCACCCCTGCCTGGGCTTTGTCCAGGCCGAGGATGGGCCCAGGCTCCGGCTGGGGTCACATCCCAGTTCCAAATTGGGAATACGTCCTGATAAGCCAGAGCTGGGGAGCCAGGTTCGCCCAGTTCCTCTAGCTGACCTAGAGGTGGAGCAGATGTGCACATGTCGCAGGTCAAGGTATCTCAGGCGACAGCTGGGCTCGCTCTACTTTGAATGTTACTTGGATGTGGGAGGCAACATGGAGGAGAGGGTAAGAGAACTGACAAGGAGTATCAGTGGAACCGTGGCCCTGGTGCCCTGTCATCGGGTGTTAGCACAGAGGCTAGGGAACATCTGTCTAACAAGGGTGCACTGAAGAGATGTTTGGGAAGCCCCAGGTAACATCTGAAAACCCTGAGGCCCTGTGAATTCTGTAGGATTCCCTAGCAATCCTATCTTAAATTTGTCGGTCCCGATCTTTTCTTACCTCAGCACAACCAAATAGATGCCTTTAAGTGGGTATCTTCCCTTCTCTGAGTTTCCTGTCTCCCTACCCTTAACTTAGGACTAAATTCCTTGGGATTGTCTTCTACCCAGAACAGTTATAGGGTTACAGAGGAGAAAAGAAATGAATTTTTTCTCTACAGAAACATAGAAAAGATGCCAAAATATAGACCTCATCCACTCACCCACAACCCGTTCATCTATCCATCCATCTTCACATCTGTTGAGCAAATATTTACTAAGTGCTTTCAATATATTAGTTTGTCTTGCTCACTGCTGAATCCCCAGCACCTAGCACCAGTGCTTGGCATGTTGCGAATGCTGTTTGTTGAATTGTTGCATAAATATGCTCAGCTCTGTTCTAGCTGCAGTACAGGTTTCAGAGATTCAGAAGCCATGGTCTCAGGGAGCTCACAGCTTCCTTTGGAAGATAATACACAGAAACCAAAAGTTAAATAATGGTATCAGTTCAGTTCAGTCGCTCAGTCGTGTCCGACTCTTTGCAACCCCATGAATCCCAGCACGCCAGGCCTCCCTGTCCATCACCAACTCCTGGAGTTCACCCAGACTCACGTCCATCGAGTCAGTGATGCCATCCAGCCATCTCATCCTCCGTCGTCCCCTTCTCCTCCTGCCCCCAATCCCTCCCAGCATCAGAGTCTTTTCCAATGAGTCAACTCTTCGCATGAGGTGGCCAAAGTACTGGAGTTTCAGCTTTAGCATCATTCCTTCCAAAGAAATCCCAGGGCTGATCTCCTTCAGAATGGACTGGTTGGATCTCCTTGCAGTGGTAGCACATAAGACGGAGAAGGCAATGGCAACGCACTCGAGTACTCTTGCCTAGAGAATCCCAAGGACGGGGGAGCCTGGTGGGCTGCCGTCTATGGGGTCGCATAGAGTCGGACATGATTGAAGTGACTTAGCAGCAGCAGCAGCTGCATATAGGACATATCTGTACAAGACAGCAATTGGTCAGAGGATGCAAGGACCTGACAGTAAAATCTCCAGAGTTAAGAGAAAGGATAAATTAGAGAAGGCTACCACAGTCAAAGGTGGCTTCCCAGCAGGGGCACCTGCACTGGGTCCTCAGTGATGGGTGAGGTTCGAAGGCATCTCCGGAGAGGAAAATAGAGAGACGAGGCAGACCCCACACACATCTGGGGCTATCCTGGCTGGGCAGGAAGAATGCCACAGCCATGTGAGCACGTGAGGGCGTCAAGCAAGCTGCTCTGGACCTTCTCACTGGGCCCAGTGAGTTTGTCCACAACTACCCCCAGCCCCTCTGAGTACAGTAAGGTGACCATGGTAGTAACCTAAAGGTGGAGTGGACGCTACCTACAGGCATCTGCTTACCTGCAGCCTGCATTCCTGCTCATTTCAGTGGTGGTTATTCCAGAGCTGGACCTGGGCAAAATTTTTAAGCAGACAAAGTGTTTCCTTGGGGGTCCTCCTGCTTGTCTTTTAGGGTACACTTCTCCATCCTCAGAAGGGAATCTTAGGGCTCCCCGTGTCATATTACTTCACCTTTTCTAGTCTGCTCTAACCCTCATATTCTCTGCCTCATCCCATCCCTCCTTCCTACATTTATCAGAATTTATGGAGTGCTCTAGTACTCTTGCCTGGAAAATCCCATGGATGGAGGAGACTGGGAGGCTGCAGTCCATGGGGTCTCAAAGAGTCGGACACGACTGAGCGACTTCACTTTCACTTTTCACTTTCATGCATTGGAGAAGGGAATGGCAACCCACTCCAGTGTTCTTGCCTGGAGAATCCTGGGGACGGGGGAGCCTGGTGGGCTGCCATCTATGGGATCGCACAGAGTTGGACACGACTGAAGCGACTTAGTAGCAGCAGCAGCATGGACTCCTCTGCTAGGTGCTGAAGCAAATCCAGAAGAGACATCAGATGGTGCTAGGAAAAGCTGCTGCCATTACAGACCTGTGCATTCATGCCGGGAAGAGTGAGACAGGGAGGTCTTGGCTCATCTATGGTGTCTCTGCAGCCACCACTCTCCCCTAATTCAGCTTGTGAGCCAGCCCGGTGCCTGAAGTTGGGGTAAGGGCACAAAAGAATTGCCTTCACAAAGGACTGTGGAGGGCAGCTTTGTGCTTCCCAACTGGCCTCTCACCCGCTTCGCCCTGCTCCCGAACCAGCACAGGCAGAGCAGGCAGTGACGCAGATGCCCCCGAGGATATGTCTCTCCAGATTCCCTGTTCCATCACATGTTCTCCTGGGGCCGCATCTCCCCACACCAGGCCTCCAATGGGGCTTTAAGGGGACTGGGGGAGAGGACAGGGGTTCAGAAAGGATACTGTGGGGAAGGTTGGAGAGAAGGAATAAAAATAACAAGCCTTTACTGAGCACTTACTGTATGCCTGCACTGCAGTACTAAGTACTTGCCAGGTATTAACTCATTTGATGTTCCTGGTGGCCCCATAACCAGATGCTATATCATTATTCCCATCTACAGAGGAAGGAACAGCTAAGTTCAGAGGCTGGCCCAGGACCACACAGACATGCATGCAGCTGGCATCTGAACAGACACAGCCTCACTCCAGAACCCCTTTTCTCAAATACTCTGTCGTGCTGTTGCCCCTGGTCTCTTGCTGGCTTGGGCAAATAGTCTTTCACATTATCTGAGTTGGGAAAGGAAGACAGACATCGGTCCAGCCTCATCCTGGAGATCCCGATGCAGCTGGTCCAAGAGAGTGACCACACTTTTAAAAGGGGAACCCCAGGGTGCAGCCACTGGTCTAAACCAATCCCCACCCGACAGCATCCCCTGGTTTGTCAGGCCAGCCATAAACACCTGCACCCTGAGAGAATGAACTAAGATGAGACTGTGCCCACAGGTGCTGAAGGGATCCCTGCAGGACAGGTTGTGAGTGGGCAAGATGTCGGGGGAGGGAGCCTTGAAAGAATGGGCTGGCAAATGGAAGACACTGGATATGATTTGGGACCCTACTTCAGAACTCTGTTTTAGGATTGTTCTGCTGCAAAAGATTCCATCCAAACAGTTGAAGGGTCCCTTCTTCAGTCAGTAACCCGTCAAGTGAGGAGAGCTGAACATGCCACATGAGATGAGTGAGCTGAGGCAAACCAGGTCTCCTCAGACCTGGGACTTACTGGGAATAGGGCTTACTAGGAAGAGCTTTTGGGAAGACAATTTTTGAGCTAGGTTTGGAAAGTTGGGAACAGTGCATCTACAAGAAAAAATAAAGGACTGCATCACAAATGCAAAAAAT
The DNA here is from genome assembly GCF_019923935.1 of Bubalus bubalis. NCBI lineage: Eukaryota > Metazoa > Chordata > Mammalia > Artiodactyla > Bovidae > Bubalus > Bubalus bubalis. Next base: position 42,624,292 of record NC_059158.1, on the reverse strand, counting down.
GAGAAGTGCAAATGTGTGGAAAGGAATTGAAGGGTTTGGTGTTGGAGAGGGCAAGTATCGTGAGCCGAGAATGGGTGGGGGTAGTTGAGACGGCAGGAAAAGCCCAACTGCCCAAAGGGTCTAAAGGCTCTTCCAGGAGGCCCAGGTTTGCTGCAGTCAGCATCGGGAGCCACTCTAGTACTTGCGAGCACTGGATCAGCAGCAGAGGAGAGAACAAGGAGCTGATATGGACCTGTTGTAAAGCCCCAGATGATTCAGAGACAGGCGGGTACCTCTAAGATGGCCCCAGAGGAGGAGCTTCCCAATGAGTTTCCAAGGTGCCCTGCTGGCTGCTGGGGAAGTGGTGAAGAAGCACACGAGGGGAAGAGGGCTCAAAGCAGGATAACAGGATGGTTATTAGTCACTGGGATTGCCCTGTGCTCTGCACCTGCCTCTGAGACTCACAAGTTACCACAGTAGAGAGAGGACCTGACAAGAACATCTCAAACTTTGGATTCCATTTCAAGGTTGGAATTAGTTGTTAAAAGATATTTTCCCCACCATGGGGGCGCGTGCAAATAAATGTGGGGAAAGAGAATAAGGACTTGGACCTCAGAGTGCCTTGTCTTTCTTCATGCATCTAACTACACTTGAAATTTCCTTTCCCCTTCTAACACATACCCAGCTTCCAAAACTCAAACTTGAGTCCCACTCCAAATAGTTTTTTTGGCCTACTTCAGTTCAGTTCAGTTCAGTCGCTCAGTCATGTCCGACTCTTTGAGACTCCATGAATTGCAGCACACCAGGCCTCCCTGTCCATCAGCAACTCCCAGAGTTCACTCAAACTCACTAGGCCCAGGGTATTTCTCATTCAGAACTCCTAGAGCTGAATAAGGTTCCAGTAGAACCTCCTGTGCTGTTGGAAACGTTCCATACCTGTGCTGTCCACTAGGGTAGCCTTTAGCCGCATATAGCTATTGAACATTTGGCCTGGGGCCAAACTTTACATTAATTTAAATTTAAAATACCCCCATGTACCTAGTGACTACTATCTAAGACAGCATAGTCTTAGAGCACCTATTGTCTGAACCAATGATTTTATACTTATCATCTCAAGCTTCCATGCATTAGGAACATAATATTTACTAAATACTTTATTAGGTACTTTATACAAGTTATCTCATCAACTGTTCACAGCCTCTCATGAGAAGGCTACATTAAAGATGTACATTAAAGATTATGAGAAGGCTACATTAAAGATGAAGAAATAAAGAGAACTGGAAAACCCTATTAAGTGGCAGAGCTGAATTTGAATTTGAGACTGAACTAATTCCAGAGTTTAGGCTCTTTCTATGATAGGGTGTTTCTTAGTACCACTTTGTCTTCATCAGTTGGACAGACTGATTCTCCATGCAGCCTCTTACTGTCTACAGAGGTCCCTCTTGCCCTCTCCCATGAACTAGAATCCTGTGCCGCCCTCCTCTCCATCCATTCACTTTGGGGTAACTTCCTAGGGTGGACCAGCAGGCAGACACCATCACTGCAGAGCCTGAGGGAGGTGAAGAATAAATAAATGTGAATTACAACAATTAAATCACTGGGCATGGTGGGCTGTGCAGAGGGGTCAAAGAGAGTTGGAGGATAGAGTGCAGAGCTGAACAGAAGACTTGAGGCAGGTGTTTGAGAGCACTCTTCCAAATTTCAGTTCTCTTCTTAGCCCTAGGAAGCCTCAGTCCTGCCCCTGAAGTACTTGAAATAAAAGAACAGATAACTGTTTCAAGCTAGGGCTCATGGGTGTCTATACATTGGAGCAATTACTGGTCCATTCATTCATTCAGTAAAAAATATATCAAGTACCTTAAGGATTTAGATTTAGTAGGTCAGCAATCAAGCCTGAGAATCTGCATTTTAACAAAAGCTAAGCAATTCTGTGGCCCACAGATCACACTCGGAAGTTATGATCATTTTCTGAAAATAAAAGAAAAAACAATTTCTTTTTCTTGCAGGTTGCTACACTTTCCTGGGTTATCCCAGTTCACAGCTGGAAGTGGTCTCTTCCTCTTCTGATCTTCTCTGTAGTGGAGATTCTCAAGCCTGGCTGCATATTAGACTCACCTGGGTAGCTTTAGAAGCCTACTGATGACCACGTTTCAGCCCAGACCAGCTGACCGGCATTTCTGGGGGTGGCACTTGGGCATCTCCTAGGTGGTTGACTCTGACATGAGCCACGGTTGAGGACCCCCTTTCCTTATTCTAACACCTTCGTGGCACTCAAACATATCCTGCTTCATGTTACTCATGTGTTTCTCCTCTTGGCTGGGCTGAGTCATCTCTGAACTGCCACAGCCTTTAGTTATAAGCATTTCAGCTGAAACAAACATTTCCCCCTATTTCAGTTCAGCTTTATGGGCATCATAACATTGCCCCAGAAGCTGCAGTCTTTTGCCCAAACGTGATAAATTATTCTCTTTCCTGTGTCGTTTCTGAACATCATCTTTTTCTGCCAGGTCTTGGGTGGCCCCTTCTTCAGCGTAGCTCTGTGAGTGGCACCTTGTGTCAGAGCGAGGTGCACCTGGGGCTAGATGAAAGCACTCAGGGTGGCGGGATGGATGGGCCTGGATGAGTCAGCTGGAGAGCTGCAAAGACCGCACTTATCAGGCTTTGGGTGGCTGGTGCCAGCCCCTGCCAGCTCCTAGTCCCTCCGCTATTGACAGCACAGGGGCCTCGGCAAATCTTCCGGGATGGAGCTTCTTTCCTTTAAAGATTCTTGGCGCCATGGTGGGCAAGTGGGAGCAGGCCTGGTCTCAAACAGAACTGTGAGGCAGAGGAAGATTCCTCAGATGCCCCGTCTCCCTTTCTTCCTCCTTTAATTACCAGCAGTCACTGGACACTGCCACTTGCCCAGAGGCCACTGTCCTCATGCCGTTTTCTTCCCCTCCCTCTAAGCCTGCTCCTCAGAAAGGTAAACTAATTCACCCTGGGTTGAAAGTTTCTAATCAAGTTAAGTGTGCTACCTACCCAGTCCAAGGGTTTTTTGTTTGTTTTTAAATCAAAGAGGAGTGTTTCAAATGATGGAATTTCAGCTGTCATTGTGGATTAAGTATTTTTGAGGGGAGTGGGGGTTCTTTCTGAATTCCTGAAATTACAGGGTCAGCCCACTCTGAAATCAGAGAGGTGTGGGAGGCCACCTGCTTCTGGAGGGATTGCTGTCTGTTGTAGAGGAGAGGGGATTTCGCCCCGAGGAACCACCTTCAAGACACCCCTTGGGAGGCACCAAGAGAGGGTCTCACACGTCCCTTCTGCCTCTGCCAGATGTGGACGAGTGTGTGGAAGGGACCGACAACTGCCACATCGACGCCATCTGCCAGAACACCCCACGGTCGTACAAGTGCATCTGCAAGTCTGGCTACACGGGGGATGGTAAACACTGCAAAGGTGAGGCTGGGAGGGCACCTGGAGAAGGGAGAGCTGCCAGAGGGGGAGACCGTGCCCCCGCTCTCAGCTGGCCACGCTGTGCACGAAGCCTTGCACTCCCTGCTGGCGTGGGGACGGGGCTAGAGGAAAGCAGCTCTTTCGGGTATCGTTTTCTAATTTGCACAAAGACACCATATATACACGCTCAGGCCCGGGTGGGAACAGTTCACAGCCATACAACCTGACTGGGTGAGGGGATCAGGATCACGGGACTAAGGCCTCAGGTTCCCTGCTATTGGAACTTCTGTCTTTAGACCCTTACACCATGCCCAAAAAGAATGAGAACAGACTATTTACCCTAGGGCAAATTCATACTATAAACAAACACATCTCCTCATAATTAAAGCAATGCAAATTAAAGCAGTCTTGAGATGTTATTTTAAATTTATGAACTTCTGTGTTGGTTAAGACTTCAATAGACAAGGTATACTCATTAATTCCTGGTGACATTATAAATTGAAAAGTGATTTTGTCATACCTAGCAGGAATCTTGAAGTCATTTATACCCTCCAACTCAGGAATTTCATATTTAGGAACTTATTTAAAGGAAATTCAAAGAAACAATACATGAGAGAAGATATTTTTGATGCATTTATGAGAGAAAAATAAATGGAAGGAATCTAACAATAGAAAAAAGGGATTAATAAATTATGATGTAGGAACATAATGGAATATTTTGCAACCATGTACAGTGATAATTGGAAAGATCTGATGAAGTGTAAAAATGTTTATGACTGAAGTTTAGATGAAAATAGCTAACTGCAAAATGGTTTGTAGGCAATGAGAGTAACTATGGAAACAGAGATACACACAAGCACACACACATACACAGAGGTTTTATATTTTTTAAAAAACCACCATAAAGCTGAGCCCAGGGATGGACGGTCAGGGGGATGCAGGTGGGTCCAGCTGCCTCAACTATTTGCCCACAGATGTGGATGAGTGCGAACGGGAGGATAATGCAGGTTGTGTGCACGACTGTGTCAACATCCCTGGCAATTACCGATGCACCTGCTATGATGGATTCCACCTGGCACATGACGGACACAACTGTCTGGGTGAGCAAGGGGTGAAGGTATGTGGGCAGGGGATGTCTTGTGGAGAAGGAGATGTTTTCAGCATTTCCCATTCTCAGGCATGGAGAGGAAAAGTAAACGAAAAGCTGCATTCCCACAAAACAGAAAACAAGGTCAGCCTCCCCTTTGAGACAAGATGCTGAGGATGAAAAAATCCTTCTGAATGAAAAACATTAAAGAGATGCTGCTAGAAAGTGTTCTCAGGGGAAGGGCCAGCAGATGACAATAGTGGCTGAGTCACAGCGGGTGGAGCATGGTGGGAAGGTGGTTTGGCTCCAGGCAGATCCTGGCTCTGCTGCTTACTCGCCGTGCAGACTTGGGCAACAGGGAAGGTAATAACCACCCAAAGGGCTGCAGTGTGATGACACAATGTGTGTAAAGAGCCCTGTACCATCCTTAGGACGTTGGTAAGTGCTCAGAAAACAGGAGGAATGTCATCCATGATGATGCTTCCCTAACCTTAGGGTTAGGGTTCCGAGTCTTATTAGCCTTTATCTTTTAGGGGAACCCTGTATAAGTCATCCATGCCCTGGGCCTCAGTTTCTCCACCACAAATTGTAGGAAAGAACTTGGCTAGAGTCACAAAATGACCAGGTTGGACTAGAAGGGAGCAAACAGAAGGATGGAATGTAGGACAGGGTAAGAGTAGGAGGACAGGGATGGGGAGAAGTCAGGGGCATAGGAGATGGGACGGGAACAAGGCAAAACCGAGGACACCTCCCTGGCTTTTCCTCCAGGTGCACTCCTCAGCCAGGAGCCTGCTAGGCCTGGGCCCCTCTGCCCTTGGCCAAAGAGTGAAGGACAGGGTCTCAGGGCTCAGCAGAGAGGAGGGGAAGAGAAGGCCCTAAGGAGTCGGATCTCTTTGGAGCTAGAATGGCCCATTTGGGTCCCTCTCCGATGCCTCCTGCACCAAGGAAAATGGAGGATTGTGAACTTGGGAGGGTAGTAAGGCGCATGAGATGGAGTCAGGGCACTGAAGCGGGAGCCCTGGGATGAGCCTGGGGATGGTGATTTGGGGTTGGTAATTAGGGTGTGGCCTGGCAGCTCTTTCCCCATCCCTCTCCGCCAAGCTACCAGACTTTGTTTTGTTAAACCAAAATAGGAGAAAGGCTAGGGAATGTGGCAGCAAGCCCAGGCATGGGAGAAGGGGAGGAAGGACAGGGCCATGGTCCCTCCACAGAAATGGCCCCTGCCCCACAGTGAGTTGAGGCTCACTACCTTTCCCCACCCGCCCCCTCCAACCTCAGCACTGTTGCCAGAGCTCTCCCCGCACACAGAGCCCTGAGTCCCTGGCTGCTTGTCACAACCGCTGCTCACAGGTCTTGCCCCTGACCAACCTCCATCCTTGTCTTCATCTCTGCTCCTCTCGTTCTGCCTCTTTTCCTGATCTCTGCCTTCAGACCCAGTTTCAACAGGTGAGGGAAAGAGAGGCACGTCTTCCCCTGAGTGAGCCATTCTCGCATGTCCCCTCCCCACTCGCCGCCCCCTGAGGGTGGCGGTGGGATGTGAGAACCGCCTGGCTTCCGGCTGGGTGCTGGGTTTCATGGAAGGCCTGGCTGCGCCCGCCTCACCACCTGCCTGTCCCGCGCAGATGTGGACGAGTGTGCCGAGGGCAACGGCGGCTGTCAGCAAAGCTGTGTCAACATGATGGGCAGCTACGAGTGCCACTGCCGGGAAGGCTTCTTTCTCAGCGACAACCAGCACACCTGCATCCAGCGGCCGGAAGGTCAGCCTCTGGCCGGGGCAGGGGGCCCGGCCCCGAATGCCCGTGCTTCTCTCTCCATCTGCTCAGGAGCCCTCCCTCAGTCCCCCCAGGTCTACCCTCTGCTGCTCCTTTTGTCCCTGAACCCAGTCATATCCTGAGGGTTCTGTGGACAGATACTCTGGGTTAGGGTGAAGTCTGGGAGAATTCATCTGGGGCTGGGGGTCACGGTGGGATAGAGGCTACCCTGGGACATCCTCTGTGTCCAGATCTAAGGTGGGTTTGCGCCTCACTGTAGAGCACTGACTAGAAAGTTCACTTGGGCTTTTCCATAAGATGGTACAGAAAGACCCGAATGAACTTTTTGCCAAGCCCGACAGATGGCCGAACCCTAAACCGAGGTCACCTGTCCTTGCCTGTGCCTCAAGTCTTGGGCTGGACTGGAGCGTCAGGCGGGAACATGGGGGCACGTGTTGTCTGTTTCTGTGACTCCACCCTCACCCTCACACCCCTGCCCACCCCCAAGGGCAAAGACTAAGCCTAATTCATCTTTGTATCCCCAAAACCTAATATACTGCCCTGCTTGTAGTAGGAGCTTAATAAATATTTGTTGAATAAAATATATAATAATGACCCTTGCCAATTACTCCTCACTCACATGATAAATGTTATTTATCTTCTTCCTAGTTTGACTGTAAACTCTTTGAGAAAGGAGATCATGTCTTATATATTTCTGGGTCCCTCCTATATCTACCCAGTATAAGCACAGTGCTTTGCAACTATTAGACACTATTTTTTAGTTGCTTGAAGGAGAGGGTGATCATGTAGAGTTTAGGGGGCCTGGATGTATCATTCAGAATAGCTGTGAGCTCTGCTCATTAGCACCGGCTCTGTGGCCAGGACAGGGGACCTGTGAGGGGGAGAGTCAGTCTCTGTGCTGCAGCCTCCGTGAAACTGTCCCAGTTCCTGAGGCTCAAGGCTTCCCTTCTAGTCTCTCCTCCCCTAGGTGCCCAGGAGCACAGCACATTCACCCCGCCCTCCTCTTCCCTTTTAGAAGGAATGAACTGCATGAACAAGAACCATGGCTGTGCTCACATCTGCCGGGAGACACCCAAAGGGGGTATTGCCTGTGAATGCCGCCCTGGCTTCGAGCTCACCAAGAACCAACGGGACTGTAAATGTGAGATGACTGGGATGGCTGTGGGGGAGGAGGGGCATGGGGCCTCGGCAGCAGCAGTGGGACCGGCGCGCAGGAGAGGCAGCTAGCTTCGAGGGCCAGTTTCTGCATTACGGAGAGCCGGAGTGCCCGGGGGAGGCGAGCTGACAGGCCTGCCCTCTCTGCGCAGTGACCTGCAACTATGGCAACGGTGGCTGCCAGCACACGTGCGACGACACGGAGCAGGGGCCCCGGTGCGGCTGCCACGTCAAGTTTGTGCTCCACACCGACGGGAAGACGTGCATTGGTGGGTGAGGCCAGTGGAGAACTCAGTCCACTTGCAATGGGGGCGGGGGTGAGGGCCCTGGGGAACCAGGGGAGGGGGGAGCACCGAGGTGGGGCTCAGCTGCTGAGCACAGGCGCACTGGGGAGGGGGCTGAAGCCCCCAGACAGTGGCAGGTCTAGTGAGAGTGAAGGGCTCACCCAACCTTCCTCCTCTCCCCACCCCTTGGTTCTGCACCGCGCCCCCCACCCCCACCCCCCGGGAGCCTCGCCGTCCTCTTAATGCAGGATGAAGTGTTGACAGGTTGGGAACTATCAGCTGAGGTGCTTGCTGACCCCAGGCTGTGCTCGAGAAGGGGGAGAAAAGGTGGGGCGGTCGGTGAATTAAGCCTGACCAGAGGCCCTGGTTGCGTTGTGTGGTGAGATGCGAGCTGTCACAGCCCACCGTCCACACTCAAGGGTGGGACAGAGTGCCCTTTCCTGGGACAAGATGAGTGGGGTTGCCTGGCTCCAGTGTCTTCCTCTTTCTTCTGTCTCTCCTTGCTCTCCTCCTACAAATCTCCTTTCCAGTCCTCCCCACTAGGCCCCCATGTTCTCCTCTCTCCTCCATATTCCAGTGGAGCTCGGCTTGGGGTCCTCCCATTTCTTCCCCAACTCTAGAATCCCACCCTCTCACCCTGACTTGGTTTTCTTAATACCTGGACCCCTTTTCCTGAATTCCTAGGCCTTACCTCACATATCTTTAGGTCCATAGATGAGTTCAGTTTTTTGATTCCTAATTCCCTAAATCTTCAGGGGTTTTTGTGTGTGTGTGTGTGAAGGCCAATTACTATGTGCTTACAGAATGCTGAGAAAGATGATGGGACAAGGTGTCCCCTTGGCAAAGTGGAAATGAAAGTAGAGAGTCTGGGCAGGGGAAAGGCTGTGTCTTGGGCTGGGCAGAGGCAAGCTTGTCCTGTGGGCATGGGTGTTTATGAATGGCCATTCATCTCATGGGCTGCAACATGCTAGGGATGGGAAGGTGTGAACACAGTCATTTGGTGTGTTTATCAGAGACAAGACATTCTGTTTCAGAACCAGACTGTCTTCCAACTCACTCTAGAAACCCCTCTGTCTCTGCAGAGAGCACTCCTTTCCCCCCAGACACAAGGACTGAGCAGGTGGGGCTCTTCAAGGCCTCCCTCACGTACCTGCTCCAGAGACTTGCACACACAGTTCCCAAGTTCCTTAAACTCTCTCTTACTACATGTTTCCCTCTAAACTAACTCTCTTAAATCTTGGAACATTTTCTGGTCCTTATGTTGCCTTCTTGAGGCTGGTTTGTTCCAGCTCCATTCATTTTTTCCCTCCTAAGTCTAATTCTTCTGCTTTCAAACCTCCTGCGATGCCCTGGACGCACTTACATACCCTTAGAGACTCCCAGAAGAAACTGCATGCAGCCCCCCAAAAAAGCTGCATGTGTCACGACGGGGCTGTGGATGGGAGGCCGGTCCCTCTCTGATGTTCTCTCTGTTTAGAGAGACCCGGGCATGGCTGCTTTGAACATACTCCCATTAAGCTTGAGCTCTGCTATAATGCAAGACCCATCCACCCTCTGGGCCATGGCCAAGTGAGGCAGAAGAGAGCAAATGAGGCTGTTCTAAGGTTCTGTACCTTTTTCAAGTTCCTCTCCCTCTTCTCCAGAAGAACTTATTTTACCTTGACCTGTATCTCATTTTTCTCCCCAGCCCTGGTAGGAGGAAATGCCATCATTTGAGGCCATCGGGACGTTCAGATTTAGTGGGGAGACTGAGAGGGCAGTAGTTTAGCAGTAAGGGTGGGCGCCCTCTGGGATTTGGGATTCGGCAGCTTGTAAGACTTGAGGTTGCATCCCAGCTCTGCCTCTGGCATGCTGTGTAGTACTGGGACCATGACTGCCCCTCCCCGAGACTCCGTTTCCCACCAGTTGCTTGGTGGGAGCCTGGCTTCTTTGAGGGTACCAGGCAGGGCGAGGCTGGGGAATGAAGTGTAGGAATCTCAGAGCTCATCATTCGGGGCCAGTGGTTTGGGCCTGCAGGGCGGAGGAGGAGGGTGGGAGGGGGTTGGGGCGCAGAGGGCCACAATAGCTCTGCCCAGCATCTAAACAGCTTTTTTACAATGTCAAACAGGGGAAAGGCGGCTAGAGCAGCACGTCCCCCCTCAGGCCGTTTCTAATGGTAAATATGTCTGCTCTCTCCGCTTGCTCTCACTGGCTTGCTAGGGGAAGGGCTAACCCGCTGGGGCTCCCACTAACCGCATGCCCACTGGGCCCAGCCTGACTGGGCTCCCCGGCAGCCTGAGCGCTGGGCCCATCGAGTGACAGGAACCTGGGTCCCCAGGAGCTGGCCCAGAAGCCTTCGTGTTGGTTTCCTTTCTGTGATGCGGCCACTCTCCTCTCCTTCCTCTCACGTTCCTTTGTCCCACCTTCTTCCTCACCCAGCTTCTAACACCTCCCCACTTCCCAACTCTCTGCCCCCACCCTCCTTCTACACAAGAAGACTGCGCCAGCTCCACGTAGCCAGCATGCCCACAGTGCCACCCGAGATCAGGGTGGGATAGCATTAGGCCCCATCCCCTCCTTAGGGTCTCTTTCTTGGGTTCTTACCCATGTTAGCTCACAGGCCCAGCACCTCTCGTCCTTCTCTCCCACCATAACGGTTCAGTACACGACATTTGAGTTCAGACAGAGCTTGAGTCCTGGCTCTGCCACCTTCTAAGTGTGCCTCCTTAAGCAAGCTCCTTTCCTCTCTGGTCCTCAGCTTACTCATCTATAAAAGAGGGAGAATGAGAGTCCTCTCTTAGTGTTCCTGTGATGATGGAGATAGTGCACTAGAGTGTCTACTAAGTGCCTGACACAGAACAAGCACAGATTAAACCATGATTTTAATGCACGACCTGAGGAGCAAAGGTTTGAGGCAGCCAGAGAGGCCACTCTGGAGAGCTCTACCCTGGGGTGGCGTGCAGGTTTGCCCAGCTTCCTGTCCAGCCTGGGATGATCTGCTCCCCACCGGGGACCCCCCAGAATTGACTAGACTTGGTGCAGGATCTCTGTTCCCCTCTCCCTGCTCCAGGGCTTAGAGGGCTTTAATGCTAAGAACACTCTTGTAGGGGTGGCTGGGCTTGGAACCTGAAGTCAGGGTTCCCTCCCAGGTTCCTCCCATGGTCTTGGAAACCTAAGGAGACTTAGGTGGGAGTGGCACACAGGACATCCCATTGGGACCAGGGCATCTACCACCCAAGATAGAGGTGGGCTTTTTCTGAGCCCTTGCTTTGCTCTTCTCCTCAGTGACGTGGGTTGGGCCTGAGTTTCAGGAGTCAGAGATTAGAAATGACAACGCTCTCCAGTGCTTTTCTCACTCAGTTCTCTTGATTCTGAGATCCTCTCTTCTCTCTTCCACAGCAGAAGCCTCTTATCTCTCTAATGGGAGAATTCTAAGCCCGTGCCCCACCGCCCCCCCACCCCCGAGGATGACCCACACCTCCCTCACAGCCCCTGTGTCAGGGCCTTGCACTTTTTGAGCTGATGTTTTGTTTTGTTTTTTTTTTTTCCTGGGCTCATCTCACTCTCCTGAGCTGCAGTTTAAACCTATTTTTCTCCTGCTCTGAATTCAGAAAATAGGAAGTGTGGCCCATCTATATTCCCCCCAACTCCAACCTCTCAGCAAAGGGAAAGCTTCAGTCAAGAGGGGAGCAACAGAAGAGAGGCTCTGAGGTTCTCTAACTCTCTCACTTACTTTCTTATGTCCTTCCTTCCCCTCTGGCTTCTTCTCCTTTTGCCTCTTCCCCTTGCCTAGACAGTATCTCCCCATTAGGAAAGTAAAATAACAACAGCCAGCTTATCTCTATCTGGAACTAAGAGGACTCGGGAGGAGTTGGAGGTAGCCAGGAAGGGGCTGGGGAATGATGGAGTAGGAGCTGTCTCCTCTGGGATCTTTCTTAAGCTAGCTGAGCAGAGAGGAAGGGGAAGATGAATTGATGGTCATCTCTCAGCTGTCTTAGGAATCACCAGGCTCACTCTCCTCAAGACTGTCCCACCGTGACCCCACCCGCCAACAAGACAGTGGGGGGAAAGAGGAGGAAACTCCTGTAGCCCCTTCCTGTTTGCTCCCTGGCAGTGAGCACCACCCTTACGTAGCTTTCCCTCCCTGCACCCTCCCCTCTCCGCCTCCTCCGCCCTCAGCACATTCCTGCCTGACAGCTCTGGCTTGTACCTGCCTCACCGCTGTCCACCTTGTTTCAATCAAGTAGGGGGCAGGGAAGTGGACTGCTTGGCTGCACTTGTGAGGGGCTGGGGGCTGGGAGCGATGGGAGGAAGGGGGCTGGGAGCCTCCACTTGATGCTCCTTCCGCAGCGCAGGGAGGCAGCCGGGGCCTCCTCTTGGGCCTCTGCGCCCCTCCTCTGCCCTCTCCTCTGGGACTCCTCCATGCCGATAGCCAGGTGACCATCCCCCACCTCCCTCCTAAACAGAGACCTGTGCTGTCAACAACGGGGGCTGCGACAGCAAGTGCCACGATGCAGCGACGGGCGTCCACTGCAGCTGCCCTGTGGGCTTCATGCTGCAGCCAGACAGGAAGACCTGCAAAGGTAAGGGTTTTCAGAGGACAGGAGTGTAAAGATAAGGAGCTAAGACTGCGACCAGAGACAGGATACCTCATTGCGGGACCTCCTCAACCCCCGCAAGTTATCCTGACTCTAAAGAACTGAGGCTGTGACAAAGGCTTATCTCCTGTCTGCCTTCCCCATCTCAGTCCGAGGGGCACCAAAGTCCAGCCAGTTCCTTAGTGCCCCTGCCCCGCTTTGTTTTCCTTCCTCTCGTTCCTATTCTCCCTGCGGGTCCCTAACCCTCTTGGTTAATGAACATGCTGTTCACGTTTGTTCCTGAGTCTAGAAGGGTGTTTGCGCCCTGATTATGTATGCACAAGGTGACAAGTGTGTTCCTTCTTAGCCCACAGTCCCCAGACCTTCCCCGTGGAAAGGCTCTCCTGATCAGAGGGAGATTAGGGGAGCAGGTAGGAGCACTGACACTAGAGCCTGCCTCCCTGGCTCCAGATTCCAGCTCGGCCTCTTATTAGCTCTGTGATCCTGGGCTAGCTCTTTAGTATCTCTGTGCCTCAGTTTCACCACAGTAAAGGTTCAGTGCCTCACAGAAATGCTACAAGGATTAAACGAGTTACATATCAACTATCAACTATATGTAAAGTCTTAGGACAGTGCCTGGCAAACGGTAACAGTGTGTTAGCTACTATTATGATAGAGTTTCCCACACTGTCCATTCTATTTCCCTTTCCTTTTGATGAGCCCGCTTTAGGGGAAAGGCACAACAGGGGAGGAAAACGGGAGGATGGCCCTACTGAAAATACGATTCATCAGGTCTGTGTCCCTCGGTCGCAAGGTGGAGGGACTGGAGCAAGGCCGGGCGTGCTCTTTGTGCCTCTCGGCCCAGCAGCTGGCAAACAGACCAGGGAGGAGGCTGGGGCCGGGCTGGGGCGGGGGTGTATGTGGCTGGGGCAGCAGGTCAGACAGCCAGAGTTGAGAAGTTTGCTGCTAGGAAGGACTGCTGACAGGTATGCTGAGAGTAAAGTGCAAGACTGCCCTCTCTGCCCCCTCCCCCAAGTCAGGGTGAGTAGCCTGGGTCCTGTCTGCCACCAGCTTGGGGAACTTGACCTCAGGAAGGAAGCCACTCACGCGCCCCCTCCTTCCCTTCCCTTCCCAGTGCTGAAAGCTGCCTTGGGCCTGAGTCTCTCCAGACCTCCCCAGTCCAGCCCCCTGCCTGGCCCCCACCCTCCCCCAGCAGCTCCCCAGCCTCACTGGCTTTCCTGGAGGTCCTCCCGCCTGGCCTCTCTTCCAGCTCCTCCTCTCTGATGCGCTGCCCCTTTGGGTCTCCACTTCTTTGCCGCCCCCACCCCCGAAGTCTCTTACGACAGGCAGGAAAGGGATAAATCCTGTCCACCAGCGTTTTTGGAGAGGGGCCATCAGTGGCAGAATGAGGGGCAGAGACTAGCCCTGTGGTCAGATGCCCACCTACTTCTAGGCCACTCCCTGAGGGTCTGACACTGGTTCCCATCTCTCCTGTTCTAAGAGGACTCAGACCCAAGAAACAAGGTGTTAACTAATGGCCACAGATATCCTGAAGAGGGAAGAAACAGAGATGGGAGAGAAAAAAGAGAGTCAGCAGAGGCAGACCCAGGGCTCTCCTTGATGTTCCCATCTCTGTGAGGGAGGGAGGGTCTTGTCTCCTCATTTGTCCCTAGTCTTCAGTATTACCTTTGGTTCTGTTTTGTCCTGCTTCCCTAGACATAGATGAGTGCCGCTTGAACAACGGGGGCTGTGACCACATTTGCCGCAACACAGTGGGCAGCTTCGAATGCAGCTGCAAGAAGGGCTATAAGCTTCTCATCAACGAGAGGAACTGCCAGGGTGAGCAGACCTGGGCCAAGGGAGAAGCCTCTGGAGAGTTTCTAGAATAGGAGAGCTTCAAAGAGGCCAGAGGGCCAGAGTCTGAGGGGAGTCTCCATAGGCAGTGTCATGCTGTGACCTAGCAAACATGCTCCTTCCTCTTGGCAAACCAGCCCTTCTGGGGCACATGGCTCGACAAGGAGGGAGAGTGGATTTCACCCCAGTTCACATCCTTGGCAGGATCTGACCAGCCTAACCACACATGGTGGCCCTAATCCACAGGCACAGATCTCAAAGTTCCTGACTCCAAGTGGAGGGGCCTAGGGGAGTGGGTAGGCATTGCTGAGTCACTGATCTTAGGGCTGGGCCAGAGGTAGGAACTCTTCAGTTTGAGGAAGAGAGCCAAGGCCCCTCCCCGGGGCCCTTCACCTGAATAGGAATCACAGGGTCAAGTGGCCCCAAGACAGATGCAGTGGCTTGAAACCTTGCTCTTCCAGATATAGATGAGTGTTCCTTTGATCGGACCTGTGACCACATCTGTGTGAACACGCCAGGGAGCTTCCAGTGCCTCTGCCGTCATGGCTACCTCCTGTATGGCGTCACCCACTGTGGGGGTAAGCTGGCACCTTTGACCCTCAGCCCCTCACCTCCTCGCCTTTCAGCTGAACACACCCGAGGTGGCTTGCGTCTGTGGGTGGTCCCCAGGTGCATGTGCCATGCCTACATCCATCATGAGGAAATGGGAGAAGTGAAGACAGTGGAGACACTGGGGTATCAGGGAACAGCATCCTGTTTCCAAAATTTCTATCTCCCATCCCCATCACTGTCCCTTGACTCCCATCCTCAGCCCCCAGATTACAACTCCTCTGCTAGGTAGGCATGGAAAGCTTTAAAAACTTTGGTAGCTTGGCCCCTTCTTAATCCTTCTTTGGACTGAGAACAGAGACCAGGGAAGAAGGTCTTAGGTTTGAACTCTTCTCAGACTGGGAATCATCTTAGGGTACCTGGAACTCTAACCAAAGGCCCCCCACTCACTGCCCACGTCCTGGCTCCTGCTTCCCCCATTGTTTG
This sequence comes from Bubalus bubalis, assembly GCF_019923935.1. Taxonomy (NCBI): domain Eukaryota; kingdom Metazoa; phylum Chordata; class Mammalia; order Artiodactyla; family Bovidae; genus Bubalus; species Bubalus bubalis. Next base: position 42,609,138 of record NC_059158.1, on the reverse strand, counting down.
TCTGTGTCTCCCGCCTCCTTCCCCCAGATGTGGATGAGTGCAGCATCAACCGGGGAGGCTGCCGCTTTGGCTGCATCAACACTCCTGGCAGCTACCAGTGTACCTGCCCCGCAGGCCAAGGCCGGCTGCACTGGAACGGGAAAGACTGCACAGGTGGGCGGCGCCCTCTGCTGGCGGAAGCTTGCACTGCAGTTTCAGGGTAGGGGGTCGCTGGGGTCCTGGAAATCGTGGAGTTAGGGTATGAAGGAGTAGGGGATGGAGAATGTAGCCATTTGAGACATGGAGTTCCTGGTAAATAACTCCTTCGTCCATTTCCATGTATAACTGCAATTCTGCATGTAGCTCATTCTCTTCCTCCAATTACACACCTGACTGACAGGCTAGAGCGGGTAGGAGAGGAAGAGCCTCTCTTCCTCAGGCTTCTCTCCCCTTCTTAGAGCCAGTGAAGTGTCAAAGTAGTCCTGGTGCCTCAAAAGCCATGCTCAGCTGCAACCGGTCTGGGAAGAAGGACACCTGTGCCCTGACCTGCCCGTCCCGGGCCCGGTTTTTGCCAGGTACATAGAGGAGGTTGCTGGAGGGCTGGCAGGGAGGAAGACTGGCTGTTTAGGCAGCTCCTCTGCTCCCCTTGGGTTCCGTCAGCCAGTGAGGGGCAGGGGGCAGGTCAGAGTGGTGACAGCCCCCTTCTCTCAGAGTCTGAGAATGGCTTCACAGTGAGCTGTGGCATCCCCAGCCCCAGGGCTGCTCCAGCCCGAGCTAGCCATGCCGGGAACAGCACGAACTCCAACCACTGCCATGGTGAGCACCAGCCCAGATGCCTTGTCTCAAGCTACTCTCTGGCTTATTAACCCCAATTTCCCTTCCTTATTAATCCTCCTGGCCTTACTTTTTCCTGGATCCCCTTCTTTACTCTGTATTTGTCCAGCCCTGCTGCCTTGCTCCCTCTGCCCTTGACATCTGATGCTCTTGGCTTTAGTAACCCCTCTCCTCCAGCCAAGACCCCGGCCCCAGCTTCCCAATACCCTCTATAGCCGCCCCCACCCTCACGGGGCCCCCAGGCTGTGCTGAGCTTCTGCCATCCCTCTAGAGGCTGCAGTGCTGACGGTTAAACAGCGGGCTTCCTTCAAGATCAAAGACGCCAAGTGCCATTTGCACCTGCGAAACAAAGGCAAAACGGAAGAGACCAGCAGAATCACGGGGCCAGGTCTGGACTGGGGACCCTACTCCAGTGGGCTATCTGGCCACCAAACCCTTCCCACCCCTCAACTCCTCAGCTTAGTGAGAGCTCCAAAAACCCACTGACACCCTGAATTCTGGACAGAGCAGGGGAAGAAGTGGTTGCACGCATAGGGTCCAAGGAAGTCCTAGGATGTTCCCCACAAACTAATTACTATCCTAGACTAAAAGGACAGTCAAAGATCTGGTCAGATCTGTCTGGGTTGGGATGGAAAAATGAAAGCCAGGAGTGAGAACACTGTCTCCAGGGGGTACCCCTGAGGTTGACTAGGCCTCTTCCCTAGGTGGCGCCCCCTGCTCTGACTGCCAGGTCACCTTCATCCACCTCAAATGTGACTCCTCTCGGAAGGGCAAGGGCCGGCGCGCCCGGACCCCTCCAGGCAAAGAAGTCACTCGGCTCACTCTGGAACTGGAGGCAGAAGTCAGGGCCGAAGAGACCACAGGTGGGACTGGGGACACCGTTGGGAGGAGAATGGAAAGGGGAGGGCAAAGGTGGGCAAACAGCAGGTCTCGGCAGCAAAGGGAAAGGGCAGAGCCTGTCAAAGGGCAGAGCCTGCCTAAAGCTAAGTCGAGGACCCGGTCCCTCTCCCCAAGCCCCTCCTAGCTCCTCGCTTTGCTGCCTCGCCCTCCTGCTCACAACCACTCTCTTTCTCTTTCTTCTCCAACTCATAACACCATCCATCACCAGCTGGCTGTGGGCTGCCCTGCCTCCGACAGCGGATGGAACGGCGGCTAAAAGGATCCTTGAAGATGCTTAGAAAGTCCATCAACCAGGACCGCTTCCTACTGCGCCTGGCAGGCCTTGATTATGAGTTGGCCCACAAGCCAGGCCCAGTAGCTGGGGAGCGAGTTGAACCAGTGGAGGCCTGTAGGCCTGGGCAGCACCGCTCTGGGGCCAAGTGTGGTAAGGGAGCTTGCTGGGGAGCAGGGGAGTAGGGAAGTAGGGAAGGCTCAGCTTGGGTCTGGTTCAGAGCAGGACACTTTACATCTCTCAAGGTGTGAGGCAGCCAAGACCCTCCTGCCCATCATCTTCCCCTCCTTGGTCCCAGACTGAGATCTAGAGGGCCATCATATGGAGCTACCAACCCTCCTGCACATGGCTTTGGCCCCTGAGCCTCCCCAGCAGGATTCTGTCTGATCCCAGACCAAGAGGTTCTCCTTGAATCTGGGGGAGAGGGAAGGGGAGCCCCAGACCCGGGTGGTGGGAAATAGGTGGGGGTGGGTGGCTAGCGCGGCCGACTCTCCCTCAGTCAGCTGCCCGCAGGGAACGTATTACCACGGCCAGACGGAGCAGTGTGTGCCATGCCCAGCGGGCACCTTCCAGGAGAGAGAAGGGCAGCTCTCCTGCGACCTTTGCCCTGGGAGTGATGCCCACGGGCCTCTTGGAGCCACCAACGTCACCACATGTGCAGGTGCCAGGGGAACAAACAATACAGAGTGGGGTAGGGTGGGCACTGGGACGCCCATGGGCATGGGACTTCCCAAGGGCAGGCCCAGGCTCCAGGCCACTCTCCTCGTCAACATCCTATTTGTGTGTGCCTCTGTCCCCTGAGACTGGGTGACCCTGTGGGGATAACCAGGACCACCCCCATCAGAGTTGGGCCCTTGGCTCATTGCAGGTCAGTGCTCACCTGGCCAACACTCTGCAGATGGGTTCAAGCCCTGCCAGCCGTGCCCACGTGGCACCTACCAACCTGAAGCAGGACGGACCCTGTGCTTCCCATGCGGTGGGGGCCTCACCACTAAGCATGAGGGAGCCATCTCCTTCCAAGACTGTGACACCAAAGGTGAGTGGGCTGCTCACCCTGGTAGGATCCCCAGCCCCAACTACCTCCCACACTCTCTCCAGGTCCCCAGAGTAGACCCAAGTATGCTGCCCTACCATCTTCCCCAAACCACTAAAGGCCCAGCTGCATGACCAACCCCACCATCCTACTCACAGGACGCATCCTGGCCCTCCAGCAGTCCTAAGCCTAGGAACTGGGGAAAGAGTAACAGCTCCACTTAGTCCTCTGCTTTGGGAGTGGCGCCACCTCTCCTCAAAGCTGCAAATGAGTTTCTCTGCAGGTGCTCAGCGCCCGAGAGAACAGGCTGACACTGACCAACCGCGCTGGCTAGTTTGTGTCCTCCTGGGCCTAAATTCTGGCGTGACTAGGGAAGGTTGGGACTCCAGAAGGAACTCGGGTGTCTTTTGTTTATTCTTTATGATGAACGTGTCCCTGCCCCAGAATTCCTGCTGGCCTGCCATCTTAACCCCTGCTCCTCCCCCCTGCCTGCAGTCCAGTGCTCCCCTGGGCACTACTACAACACCAGCATCCACCGCTGTATCCGCTGTGCCATGGGCTCCTATCAGCCTGACTTCCGTCAGAACTTCTGTACCCGCTGTCCAGGAAACACAAGCACTGACTTTGATGGCTCCACCAGTGTGACCCAGTGCAAGAGTATGTGGCAGGCCAGGCTGTGGAAAATGGGGCGGAGAGGCCTGGGAGCAGTGGGCATGGGAAGAGGTGGGAGGTGGGCAGGGTAGTGAACTGCAGGGAGCAGGGCTGGGGGTTGGCTAGGCAGGCAAGTCCCACCCTCCCTCTCTCCCCAGCCCACCTACACTCAAGGCCTGTTGTTGGGCTGGGCCCTGAAGCGCCCTCTCCCTGCAGGGGAAGGAGACAGGTAGGAGGGAGGTACGGACAGGTAAAGTGAGGCAAGAAGGTACTAAAAGGGCAGGAAGGAAAGGGGAACCCAGAACTTGGAGGAGATGATGAACTCCATGTGTCTGAATTCCACTTCAGAACTCTTCAATTTCCCCAACCTGTTTACCCACTGACTTCCCTTTTCTTTCTTGCTTTGTCCACTGGGCTTGGCTACAGATCGCCAGTGTGGTGGGGAGCTGGGTGAGTTCACTGGCTATATCGAGTCCCCCAACTACCCAGGCAACTACCCAGCTGGTGTGGAGTGCGTGTGGAACATCAACCCCCCACCCAAGCGCAAGATTCTTATCGTGGTACCCGAGATCTTCCTGCCATCTGAGGATGAGTGTGGGGACGTCCTCGTCATGAGAAAGAACTGTGGGTGGCTGCAGAGCTGGGCCAGGGAAGTGGGGGAGAGAGAGAGAGAAAATTGGTGGTGGAAGAATTGGGGCAATGATGAGTAAGGCCTTGGGAGCAAAGGAAAATAGCAATGAATGCTACATGTCCAATGGAGGGCAGAGTTAAGAAAGCCAGCTTTGGGAGTAGAATTTCAATAGTGTTACATGTGTTACTTTCCTATTCTAGAATTTTTACAGCTCCATTCATTTAAATGTTAAACTTTTCACACTGTGTGAGTGCCTGGGTGTCAAAGAACAGGCCGAAGGCAGTGAGAAAGGCTATGTGTATGGGTGTAAGGAGGGGGCTGGGGGAGCTACGCATATGAGGGAGGGCCTCTGTCAGCCTGAGTCCTCGCTCTAGGAGGACTTGGGGAGCTTGCCTGGCTCTCTCCTGACCTGCTGCTTACCTTCCCAGCCTCCCCATCCTCCATTACCACCTATGAGACCTGCCAGACCTACGAGCGCCCCATCGCCTTCACAGCCCGCTCCAGGAAGCTCTGGATCAACTTCAAGACAAGTGAAGCCAACAGTGCCCGTGGCTTCCAGATCCCCTATGTTACCTACGATGGTGAGCAAAGGCAGGAGAGCCAGGGAGGTGGGTGAGGAAGGGGAGGTTCCGGGGTCTCAAAGGGAGGAGGAAGAGTTCTCATGCACGGGCCCTTCCCCTTCATGGACTTTGCAGAGGACTACGAGCAGCTGGTAGAAGACATTGTTCGAGATGGCCGGCTCTATGCATCTGAAAACCACCAGGAAATTTTAAAGGCAAGTGAATATTAACAATAAGGATAGCCAGTGTTTAATGAGTATGTAACAATGGGCAGGCAATATGCTAAGTGCTTACTTGAATATTCTCTTTGATATACACAACAGTTCTATGGAGTAGGTACTTTCATCATTCCTAATAAAAAGCCTTTCATCTTTACCAATGAGAAAGCTCAGGCACAGAGAATTATAGACCGCGCCCCAGGGGTAAAGCTGGAATTTGAGCCCGGACCCATCTGACTGCAGCGTCAGCCATACTATCTTACACTCTGGGGGAAGAGAACGGGAAGATGAGATGAAATGTCCTCTGCCTCTTCCACCAAGAAATATATGGAAAATAAGGTTTAGAAAGATGCTTTTGGGATTTCCCTGGCAGGGAGCTCCCTCCTCAGTTCCCAGAGAAAAACAGTGCTCCTGTACAGCGTTTCTCAGGGTTAATTCAGTATAGACCTCTTTTAAAGGAAAAGAAATGTTTCCAACATTGAAGGGTGGTCTGGATACTCAGGTCCATGGATCCCAGTTTGAGAATGTCTTACTGAAGAAACTATAGTCCTAGTCACAGTATTATCCTTCATAAACTATCAATGCAAAAAATGTTATTTTATGATAAATAATTTTTTATTATTATCAAAATAAGACACAATGACAAAAATCTCCTAGAACTGGTTGACTGCAAAGAATATCTCAGCAATGCTTCTCAAAAATTTTTAGAGCATCTGAATCCTTATTTCAAATGTGCTGTGAACTCCAGTGCATAAAGTTGAGGTACCATTTTGATTAAAGTGGAGATGAGAGGCTGGAAGCTCCACCTCCTGTTTTAAAAAATCTCCTGATGCAATGTGAAGAACACTAGCCCAAAAGCCAGAAGAGCTGAGTCCTAATGCACAGTGCTTGGCACCCAGTAGGCTCTCCACACATCATACTGCTGTTTCAGACAGGTGGTCAGGAAAGGCCTCTGAGAAGGGACCTGAATGAGGTAAAAGGCTACCTATTAGAAGATCAAGAGAGGATCATTCCAAACTCAGGAGCATGGGAGTCATACAGCATGTTCAAGAACCTTGAGGCCAGTGTGGCTCAGCAAAGCAAGGAAGAATCAAGGGGGGATACGGGAAAGACAACGGGGCACAGATCACATCCCATCGATGGGGCATGCCAGCTTTGCTGAGTCATAAAGAACCCAGAGAAGTTTTTAGAATAGAAAAAGGGCATGATCTAATTAAAAAACAAAAGTCATTCTGCTGCTCCTGGGGATAGGGAGGGAGAACAGTCTGTAGAAGGACAAAAGTAGGTGGAAGTATGGCGACCAGTTAGGAGGCTATTGCCAAATGAAATGATGGTCCTGGACAGGGTGGTAGCTGTGGAGATAGTGAGAAGTGGTCAGACCCCGGATATATATTTTAAAGGTAGAATCAACAGGTTTTGCTGTGGTTGTGAGTGAGAGAGAGGAGTCAAGGATGGCTCCAAAGACTGAGACTAAGCAATGGAAAGATGGAGCTGCCACTGACTTGAGTTGTAGAATTCTAAGGAGCAACAGATGGTGGGAGGGGATCCATAGTTCACTTTTGGATGTGCCTATTAGGCATCAAGAGGGACTGCTGCTGGGTGGAGGCCAGTGGTCCTCTTTCCCATCACTGACATTGATGCTGATATTGCCACTTGCCATCCTCTGCAGGACAAGAAGCTCATTAAGGCCTTCTTCGAGGTGTTGGCCCACCCCCAGAACTACTTCAAGTACACAGAAAAGCACAAGGAGATGCTGCCAAAATCCTTCATCAAGCTGCTCCGCTCCAAAGTTTCCAGCTTCCTGAGGCCCTACAAATAGTGCCCCTAGGCCCATGACCCAGGTTTTGAAGCCCCCAGACTCTTTAGCCTTCAGAGCCAGCAGCCCCCTCCCTCAGATGAGGGACTCCTTCTGATCTCTCTTTTTGGAGAGGAAAAAAAATCTCCATATAGACTAAGCGCTCTCCCTTTCTGTTCCTCTAGCTTCCTTTCCTTGTCTCCTTTAGCCTCGCTCTTTCTCTGTACTTTCTCACTTCCTACATGCTCCTGGAAAAGCCATCCAGTGCTGGCTCTGTTCTCCCGAGGGGTGGAGGGATGGTATCCCACTCCCCTCCCTAGCCACACTGCCCAGTTCACCAGCCCATATCCTCAGCCCTGTCAGCTTGGAAGGGTGCTCAAGGCCCACAGAGGAAGTGGGTCTACTGGGGGAAGAGGAGGAGGGGCTTCTGCTGTTAGAGGTTGTGCCTTGCGAGTCAGGAGCCAAAATGTCCCCTGACTGTGCCCTCCCAGGGATATTCTAACAGCCCAGGGCTCTGCCGAAGAAGCCTTTGACTTAGAGGCTTAATGTCAGCACTCATCCTCTGGGACGCCTGATTTGAGCCCTGGACCGCCCACACAGCCAACTTCCCTGTCTCTGTGCAGCTCCTCTCCTTCTTGGCCCGTGTCTGCCTGGGGTCCAATCCCTGAGGGCTTACAAAAGGCCCACACTACTGGCTAGTGGACACCAACTGAATGAAGAAGAGCAGCAGGAATTACCATGTTGAATATGCGGCTGTTGCTCCTCAGACAAAGACTCTCTCTGCAGGACAGAAACCAAGTTTTCAAGCATCGCCCAAAAAAGAAAACAAAAAGAAAATGTGTCCTTTAAAGGACTAGACTACAGACCAATTGGAAGCCAGCCTCAAACACTAATCCCTTTTCTTACTTGTCTTCCCTGGCCCAGCCATTCCCTTACTCCCACCTGAGTGCTCCCTGGGGGAGCCCCACTCCTCATGCTGAGTGTTGCCCTTAAAGAAACATGACTGCTGACCAAAAGCCAGTCTGGGCCTTGCCCCCAGAGTTGTCTTTCCCCTGCAGTCCTGGATGGCTTGTGGGCTCCACCAAAGAGGACCCCGCTCTGTAGCCAGCCCAGAGCCACCTACCTCTGGCCCCAGGCCATGGGCAGCAAGAGGAATGTGTGCACTTGGAGAGCCTTCTGCCCACCTTGTCCACATCTAATAAGTGCAATCATTTTGAGTCTTTCTATGTTGACTAGAGGGAGGGGTTTTTGTTTTCTGGTCTTGTTTTTTGTTTTTGTTTCTTTCTCCTCTATTAGAACAACCCTATTTATAGCTGCCCAAGAGAGAAGAGTGTATGTTTGGAGTGGAAGAAAAAAGGTTTTGAATCTCATGAGCCTTGAGTGCTGGAGCATCTGATCTGTCTCTGCTCCACCAGCAGACACCTGATGTGTAGAACAGTAACTATGGGGACTTGGTGGAGCAGTAAGGAGAGGGACCTGTGTTTGCTAAACCAATCCCACCATCCCTATGCCTCCATGGATTCAGCATGGACCTCAAGACTGTAGAGGCCGATGGAATTGGTTAGCGATCCTCCACCCCGAGTAGGGAAAGCCTCCATCTTTTCCCTGCTCTCATCCAGTTTTCCCCTGATGTGCACGAAGAAGAGGACCAGGACAAACCCCCTGGGGACAGGCTGACTCAGGGCCCTGAGGCCAGAGAGGAGGCTGTGGGAGCCAAGAATAGGACAGTTATCCAGGCATGGAGTTGTTTGCCTGACCTTGGCCATTCTGCCTACCCCTGTTTGCCAATTCCTCTTGGAGCTGACTTTAAGCCTAGCTTCCTCAACTACTGTTTTTCAAAAGGAAGAAGAATCAAGTCCATGCCCAAGTCCAGATCCTTCACACACTCCACCTTCAGTCAGTGCTGCCTGTAAAATTATTTTCCATTTGCTCCTTCTAGTTCCCCCAAAGCTGTACCCCTATTCAATCAAAAGCTAACAGTTGACTCCTATGGCTCACTTCTAATGACTATCTCAAGCTATTGTTCCTCAAAGAGGCTCAACAGTGAATAAAGGAACCTGCACGTGCTCCCCTTTGCCCCACCCCGACTCCACCCCAAGTCAGTACCATTCACCAACCTTAGGCAGTAGGTAACCAATGTCACAGCTAGATCCACTGACATCCATTAGCCAACACCATGGCCTGGGGGTGGAGTATCTGGCTGCCTTTGTCTCTCTGGGCCAAAGAAGGCTCTGCTATAGAGATACAAAGTGGTTGCTTCCAAGCAGGTAAATGGTCATTTAGTAGAAAGATACACACTTTGCAGGAAATGCCATGAAAATTGCTTTAACCAACTTTGACCATCCTCATTCTCCACTAGAAGCTAGGATAACTTTCTGATTCCTCTCTCCCTACCATTTTGCATCTCTCTCAAAGCCAGAGTGCTTCTCAATGCATGCCTTCAGGGCCTGGCTTCTTGCTCTTCTTTCCTTTCCTGTCACCCCATACACAGAAACACACTTCCTCTAACCATTTATTCCATGGTTTCTGGGGCTTACAAATGATTTCCACAGTATGGAAAGTACAGACCACCAAGCTTCTTAAATAATGTCAAGACAGATCCTGGAGACCAGATGAAGACCTACTAATGTCCACCAAATTTGATTTTTAACTTAGGTTGTCCAAGTTGGGAGTTAAGAATCCAGGCAAAGTTGCTTCTGTAGGCCCAGGGGCATTAAACTAAGAGTTAGTAGGTGTCCACATTCAGAGACTCTCTAGGCCTTTACAGGTCAGAAAAAGAGGTTTTTTTAATCAGTGTAGGGAAGTAGGAAGATGGTGTAAATGGGAACCCTTCATGAACAAGCCAAGAGGTATTTGTAGGGTCACAGTATTGACCCTACGTAACTGAGGCCTCATTTATCTTAGTACAAAACCTGTCCTGATTTGATTCTCAGAATGGGAAGCCATTCCTGCAAGGGCTCCAAGCATCAAGTGATGCATATCTGAAAGGCACTTATGACTTCAGCAACATGGCAATCTCTTTTTACTTCTCTTCCTCCATCTTTTTGTATTCTTGGGCCAGGCCCATTCCCAAAACCTAGAGGAACAAAGTCAGGGGAAAACTGACCAGAGCCTGGACTTGAACTGCCCTCCCAGGCCTGCAAATTCCCAGAGGCTGACATCAAGCTGTGACTGCTCTGACTCCCTCAGGACTGGATTAGTTCGAGGTGCTGGAGGTTCAAATTCATTGTTGAAAGTTCAGTAGTATAGCCCTGGTCTTTAGCCCTAATGAAAGTTTTCATATCTAAGAAGTTCTCTCCATACGCATGTTTGAGGTGACTGGAGATTACGGGGCCGTATCTCAAAAATGTCAGAAAACATAGAGTGCTGAAACTTCTGTATTTGCTGCTTAACCTCAATATAACAGGCTCAAACTAGAGAAAGGGAGACAAAGTATAACTGACCATAAGCAGAAAATAATGTTAACCTGCTTGGCTTCTTTCTTAAGCATTGTAAAAGAAAAGTGGAAGCAAACAACACAAGGATATCCTTAAATTTTACTTGTCTCAGAGGTAGCATACTCTGTCCCTGGGCCATTATTTGGACTAGGAACCCTCTACAAAAATGTGTGATAACAGGGACTATAACCCCCAGTTCTGTTATCAGCTTAGCTAGACAACACAAATTATAACTGTTTAGACAAACCGAAAACATTCTTCTGTGTGAGCTGAACTTAAGTTTCAGAAAATAATCATTACCATGTGGGAGGCTTTTTTTTTTAATGCAGAAGAAATCTCAAAATATTTGTATTTATATCTAACTTCCACTGCTGCCGATATAGTAAGCATCTCCTACACAACGATAAATGATGCAGTTCATAGAGTATTTTGCACTTGGGGAAAAAAAAATGTATCTGAACTTGTAAAAAGAAATGTTTGGATTTTGTATTGTCCTTTTTATAATTATTATTAAAATACTAAATGAAACGCCTCAGCCTGGCATCTTTTCCTGTCTCAATAGTTTACCCTAGAACTGAAAAAAGCTTTGAAGAAAAAAATGTGTCTTCTGGCTTTCAGACAGGACTTACCCCAATTTTTCATTTATCCTTCTTATTCATAATGATTTTAGAATCTGAAAAGGCTTGTCTATTTTAAAAAGCAGTATCGAGAATTATTCTGAGTGCAAGAAATTTGGAGTATCATTGCTCGTCATAGTACAGGACCCAAAATCTAACCATAAGACTTCCCTAGCTATCTAGTGCTTACGGCTTCACCTTTCAATGCAGGTGGTGCAGGTTCCATCCCTGGTTAGGGAGCTAAGGGCCAAAAACCCAAAATGTAAAACAAAGCAATATTGTAACAAATTCAATAAAGACTTTAAAAATGATCCACATTAAAAACAACAACAAAAATCTAACCATGGTTCACCTTCCTAGTTTAGATGTCCCATTTCTAGCAAAGCACCAACACAGAGTCACCAGGGTTTTCTTTTTATGCAGTACACACTTGGTTACAAACAATATTCTGAAGTACAGATCATTCAGGGTCAATGATTAGTACATAGGTCATGGGAAAGTAATCTCTGCTGCTGCTAAGTCGCTTCAGTCATGTCCGACTCTGTGCAACCCCATAGACGGCAGCCCACCAGGCTCCCCTGTTCCTGGGATTCTCCAGGCAAGAACACTGGAGTGGTTTGCCATTTCCTTCTCCAATGCATGAAAGTGAAAAGTGAAAGTGAAGTCGCTCAGTCCTGTCCGACTGAGCGACCCCATGGACTACAGCCTACCAGGCTCCTCCGCCCATGGGATTTTCCAGGCAAGAGTACTGGAGTGGGGTGCCATCACCTTCTCTGAAAGTAATCTCTAATCTCTTAAAAATGAACAGTCTCAATTTCTAGGCTCAGAGATGATTGTTGCAATAATATAATTCCATGACATGAAAGTTTATTGGATTTAACAGTTCTGTGATATAGCCATTTAAGAGGAACAAGGAAAAATCAACCTGATCAAAAACTATGCATCTAAAAAAAAACACATCTATAAAGCACATGGGTGCATTCTATTGCAGTTACTGAGCTCATCATTGAGTATTAGGCTATCATAGCTTGATAATAATAGCCATGCTCAAGATCTGCATTCCTCATGTAAGACTGATTACAACTGACCTTTCTACATGGATCTGCCACCAGGCGAGAGAATCCAGTCTACTTGGTAATTATGAGTATAAATTAATTCAATGGCATTCTATTTCATACATTAACTTCCTGTAAGTTTGATTCACACCTTTGTGTCAACTGACAAAATCACATTTTTAGAACTGCAAAGCTGAGGACCATATCCAGGATCATAGTGAATGACTTCACCAACTTGGGGTCATCTTCTCTGACTTCTTTCCTAACCCTCTTCTATTCCAAACACACCAAGCCTACTCCTCCTCGCTAGGACACTTGCAATTATGTCCTAGAATAATGTATAGTCAGGATCAGTGGAGTATGGGTCTGTCTATATCAAGCAATCTTTAAAGTGAAGCACATGAAGACTTTCCAAGGAAATCTTCCTAAAGTATGTGAAGACTTTCCAAGGGATACCTGGACAAGGAAATCAATCTGAGGAGAGTTTTAAGCAAAAACACTCCAGTTTCTCAACTTCTGTAAGAGATCTTCCCTAAAACTAATCTGTATGAGATCCAGCCAGCATATATATATTCATGTTATCTCCATTCCACCTCCTCTTTCACCATAGTCCTTGTCTTACTTTACAAAAGAAAGGTGTTTCCCTCACCTACACTGAATCTTGACTCATGGCCCAGAGTGTAAAAACCTGGGGAATAGAAGGAAGGAGTTGTTTTTTCCCTTCATAACAAAATATTCCCATTATAATCAGTAGTCTTGTTTCATCTTAGAAAATGTTTCCTATTTTCTACCACCAGCTAACAAAAAAATGAAATTGTTAGCTGCTCAAACCATTATTTCCTACTAAAATGCTTTTTTTTATTAAATACCTAAGTTTGATCATGAAGTATAACAAAATTATTGGAGTTCTTTCTTTCTCCCGTTACATGATTCTTTAATTGTTCCCAAAAGCCAAACATGAGAGTTCAATGCAAGTAGATACCTGTATTTGCCAAGGAACTAAATAACACACCTTCTATCCTACTTTTAATTTAATAAATTAACTAACAGATTTAGCTATACATTTTATAGCATTATTACAAATTATACAATGAGAAAAAGTACCATCTTGGTTTTACAGTTTTTATATTAATATTAGATCTATATAATTTTAATCATGACTGACTTTTAATAACCTATTTTATAAGCTACAGTTAATAATTTATTTCCCAGTGATTTTATAATATTCTTTAAAATGAGTATTAGTTAATTATTTAAATTGAAGAATAAAGTCAGATCTTTCCCTAACAGAAAGTAAGTCTGATTTGAAATGAAGACTGGCTTTGCTGATTCTACAAATGGTAGGTATTTTCCATATGGATATGAATCTGCACTTCAATATTTTAATAAAATGATACTGAAAGCATGTAACGATACAAGAATTTTACCGGTGAATTCTTCTTTCACCACAGCGTGTCAGCCTGGATTTTTATTCCTCTTTCTCAGCTCTATAGTTCTTCTGGAAAAGGTCAGTTGTCATTCCAATCCCTAAGAAAGGCAATGCCAAAGAATGCTCAAGCTACTGGACAATTGCACTCATCTCACACACTAGCAAAGTAATGCTCAAAATTCTCCAAGCCAGGCTTCAACAATATGTGAACTGTGAACTTCCAGATGTTCAAGCTGGTTTTAGAAAGAGGAACCAGAGATCAAATTGCCAACATCCGCTGGATCATCGAAAAAGCACAAGAGTTCCAGAAAACATCTATTTCTGCTTTATTGACTCTGCCAAAGCCTTTGAATGTGTGGATCACAATAAACTGTGGAAAATTCTTCAAGAGATGGGAATACCAGACCACCTGACCTGCCTCTTGAGAAATCTGTATGCAGGTCAGGAAGCAACAGTTAGAACTGGACATGGAACAACAGACTGGTTCCAAATAGGAAAGGGAGTACATCAAGGCTGTATATTGTCACCCAGCTTATTTAACTTATATGCAGAGTACATAATGAGAAACGCTGGGCTGGAGGAAGCACAAGCTGGAATCAAGATTGCTGGGAGAAATATCAATAACCTCAGATATGCAGATGATATCACCCTTATGGCAGAAAGTGAAGAAGAAATAAAGAGCCTCTTGATGAAAGTGAAAGAGGAGAGTGAAAAAGTTGGCTTAAAGCTCAACATTCAGAAAACAAAGATCATGGCATCCGATCCCATCACTTCACGGGAAATAGATGGAGAAACAGTGGGTGACTTTATTTTTTTGGGCTCCAAAATCACTGCAGATGGTGACTGCAGCCATGAAATTAAAAGACGCTTACTCCTTGGAAGAAAAGTTATGACCAACCTAGACAGCATATTAAAAAGCAGAGACATTACTTTGCCAACAAAGGTCCATCTAGTCAAGGTTATGGTTTTTCCAGTAGTCATGTATGGATGTGAGAGTTGGACTATAAAGAAAGCTGAGCACTGAAGAATTTATGCTTTTGAACTGTGGTGTTGGAGAAGACTCTTGAGAGTCCCTTGGACTGCAAGGAGATCCAACCAGTCCATCCTAAAGGAGATCAGTCTTGGGTGTTCATTGGAAGGACTGATGTTGAAGCTGAAACTCTAATACTTTGGCCACCTGATGCGAAGAGCTGACTCTTTTGAAAAGACCCTGATACTGGGAAAGATTGAGGGCAGGAGGAGAAAGGGACGACAGAGGATGAGATGGTTGGATGGCATCACCGACTCAATGGACATGAGTTTGAGTAAACTCTGGGAGTTGGTGATGGACAGGGAGGCCAGGCATGCTGCGGTCCATGGGGTTGCAAAGAGTCGGAGACGACTGAGCAACTGAACTGAACTGAACTGATAGCTCTTTTAGGTTACTTGGTAGCAGTCTGAGCCCAAAGCATCGCCTTCCTCTGGAACCCAAAGACCTAGGAGGATCTTCAAACTGTGACTAGACTCCCAATGGATTCATCTGAGGATAACCCAACCTGGACCCTGGAGTATCTTAAAATGTTGATGGATGAAGCTTCCTAAGCAATGCCAGTTGCCTCTTAACTCTGAAATGTTAACAAAGAACCTCAGTAACTTGACTCTCAATCCTAGTATCAAACCGGCAGATCTATCAGAAGATCCACCTCAGCTGATTGGGAAGTTTCCTGGTGAGAAAAAAACCCAATGAGAGGCATGAGGACACTTTAGAGTGAGCAGAGATACAGGATCCAAAGGTTGACTGAATCTCTCAGACTTCGATATGGCAAAGGAGTTCCTCGGTGTGACTCCAAAAGAGAACTACAGCAGGAGGAGGACATTGAGACTGGATCAAGAGTGCGAAGATTTCAATGCACCTGTAGTTACTGCAGGTTTAACAGAGATCCTTCTGAGGAAAATTATGAGAATTATCACAATACAACATACAGTAATTATGCCATGGAGTTGAATGAGTCATAAACCTTATTCCTGTATTATTTTTTCTTGCTGGTAATTTTAGGATCATTATGAAGCAGCTTGGGAAAGACTGTGTACCAGTATTTTGATAACCTATAACTTGGTCTTTTTTTCTTGCATTTTTTTTTTTCTACCTTAATCTGGTTATGAAGAATCTATGTAGCTTGTTCTTGAAATGATTTGAATATACTTTAGTTCCACTTTGATTTGACAAAAAGAAATACTAATAAGTCTCATTAACTCCAGAAAGAATGAAGGGATGGAGCCAAAGCAAAAACAATACCCAGTTGTGAATGGGACTGGTGATAGAAGCAAGGTTTGATGCTGTAAAGAGCAATATTGCACAGGAACCTGGAATGCTAGGTCCATGAATCAAGGCAAACTGGAAGTGGTCAAACAGGAGGTGACAACAGTGAACACTAACATTCTCGGAATCAGCGAACTAAGATGGACTGGAGTGGGTGGATTTAACTCAGATGACCATCATATCTACTACTGCGGGCAGGAATCCCTTAGAAGAAATGCAGTAGCCATCATGGTCAACAAAAGAGTCCAAAATGCAGTACTTGGATGCAATCTCAAAAATGACAGAATGATCTCTGTTCGTTTCCAAGGCAAACCATTCAATATTACAGTAATCCAAGTTTATGCCCCAACCAGTAACACTGAAGAAGCTGAAGTTGAATGGTTCTATGAAGACCTACAAGACCTTTTAGAACTAACACCCAAAAAAGATGTCCTTTTCATTATAGGGGACTGGAATGCAAACCTAGGAAGTCAAGAAACACCTGGAGTAACAGGCAAATTTGGCCTTGGAGTACAGAATGAAGCAGGGCAAAGGCTAATAGATTTCTGCCAAGAGAATGCACTGGTCATAGCAAACACCTTCTTTCAACAACACAAGAGAAGACTCTACACATGGACGTCACCAGATGGTCAACACCGAAATCAGATTGATTATATTCTTTGCAGCCAAAGATGTAGAAGCTCTACATAGTCAGCAAAAACAAGACCAGGGGCTGACTGTGGCTCAGATCATGAACTCCTTACTGCCAAATTCAGACTCAAATTGAAGAAAGTGGAGAAAACCACTAGACCATTCAGGTATGACTTAAATCAAATCCCTTGTGATTATACAGTGGAAGTGAGAGATAGATTTAAGGGACTAGATCTGATAGACAGATGCCTGATGAACTATGGACAGAGGTTCGTGACATTGTACAGGACACAGGAATCAAGACCATCCCTAAGAAAAAGAAATGCAAAAATGCAAAATGGCTGTCTGAGGAGGCCTTACAAATAGCTATGAAAAGAAGGGAAGTGAAAAGCAAAGGAGGAAAGGAAAGATATACCTATTTGAATGCAGACTTTCAAAGAATAGCAAGGAGAGATAAGAAAGCTTGCCTCAGCGATCAATGCAAAGAAATAGAGGAAAATAACAAAATGGGAAAGACTAGAGATCTCTTCAAGAAAATTAGAGATATCAAGGGAACTTTTCATGCAAAGATGGGCTCAATAAAGGACAGAAATGGTATGGACCTAACTGAAGCAGAAGATATTAAGAAGAGATGGCAAGAATACACAGAAGAACTGTACAAGAATGATCTTCACAACCCAGATAATCACAATGGTGTGATCACTCACCTAGAGCCAGACATCCTGGAATGTGAAGTCAAGTGGGCCTTAGGAAGCATCACTATGAACAAAGCAAGTGGAGGTGATGAAATTCCAGTTGAGCTATTTCAAATCCTGAAAGATGATGCTGTGAAAGTGCTGTACTCAATATGCCAGCAAATTTGGAAAACTGAGCAGTGGCCACAGGACTAGAAAAGGTTAGTTTTCATTCCAATCCCTCTGAAAGGCAATGCCAAAGGATGCTCAAACTACCACACAATTGCACTCATCTCACATGCTAGTAAAGTAATGCTCAAAATTCTCCAAGCCAGGCTTCAGCAATACGTGAACCGTGAACTTCCAGATCTTCAAGCTGGTTTTAGAAAAGGCAAAGGAACCACAGATCAAATTACCAACATCCGATGGATCATCGAAAAAGCACAAGAGTTCCAGAAAACATCTATTTCTGCTTTATTGACTCTGCCAAAGCCTTTGAATGTGTGGATCACAATAAACTGTGGAAAATTCTTCAAGAGATGGGAATACCAGACCACCTGACCTGCCTCTTGAGAAACCTGTATGCAGGTCAGGAAGCAACAGTTAGAACTGGACGTGGAACAACGGACTGGTTCCAAATAGGAAAGGGAGTACATCAAGGCTGTATATTGTCACCCAGATTATTTAACTTATATGTAGAGTACATCATGAGAAATGCTGGGCTGAAGGAAGCACAAGCTGGAATCAAGATTGCCGGGAGAAATATCAATAACCTCAGATATGCAGATGACACCACCCTTATGGCAGAAAGTGAAGAAGAAATAAAGAGCCTCTTGATGAAAGTGAAAGAGGAGAGTGAAAAATCTGGCTTAAAGCTCAACATTCAGAAAACAAAGATCATGGCATACAGTCCCATCACTTCATGGCAAATAGATAGAGAAACCGTGAAAACAGTGGCTGACTTTATTTTTTTGGGCTCCAAAATCACTGCAGATGGTGACTGCAGCCATGAAATTAAAAGACGCTTACTCCTTGGAAGAAAAGTTATGACCAACCTAGACAGCATATTAAAAAGCAGAGACATTACTTTGCCAACAAAGGTCCGTCTAGTCAAGGCTATGGTTTTTCCAGTAGTCATGTATGGATGTGAGAGTTGGACTATAAAGAAAGCTGAGCACCAAAGAATTTATGCTTTTGAACTGTGGTGTTGGAGAAGACTCTTGAGAGTCCCTTGGACTGCAAGGAGATCCAACCAGTCCATCCTAAAGGAGATCAGTCCTGGGTGCTCATTGGAAGGACTGATGTTGAAGCTGAAACTCCAATACTTTGGCCACCTGATGCGAAGAGCTGACTCTTTTGAAAAGACCCTTATGCTGGGAAATACTGAGGGCAGGAGGAGAAGGGGACGATAGAGGATGAGATGATTGGATGGCATCACCGACTCAATGGACATGGGTGGGTGAACTCCAGGAGTTGGTGATGGACAGAGAGGCCTGGCGTGCTGCGGTTCATGGGGTTGCAAAGAGTCGGACACAGCTGAGCAACTGAACTGAACTGAGTAAGTCTCAGGTAATGTCTGTTTCATAAGCCTGAAGTTCTGTAAGATGAAACTCAGTATCAAGAATTTCAAACAAATTAACTTGTGGAAGGAAAGTAAAGAAAACATTGGTTGGCTTGGCCAGAGCATTGTTAGCATGTTGAAATGTAATAAAAATTTTTGATGTGCTATTTCAATTTTCAGTAGTGAATAAATATGTTTATAGAGGATCTTAATAAAACGTGAGACTTATTTGAACACCTTTTAAAAAAAGGAATTTTATCCAAAAAATTGTATTGACAAAGAAATATGAAAACCAGTCTGATTAGCTGCCTCTGAGTGAAAAGATGACATAATTATTTTGATAAGACTGAAATCGATACTCAAACGACTAACAAATCCTTTTGCAAGATCTGTGGTTTTCGAATTCTTTTAATTAAATAAAATTTTTAATAAAATTAAAGGAGGAGTCTATTTGGTAATGTGACACTTATGAGGAATTGTGATTGTTGGCATGTAATTTAGAAGTAGTTCAAAGGCTTTAGGGATATCATTTTAACAGTTTCTTCCTTTCCCAATGTGAACATTCCTCAACATTTATGTCTATAAAAATAAAAAACAGGTAGAGAATTGTTGGGCTTCCCTGGTGGCACAGCACTAAGGAATCCACTTGCCAATGCAGGGGACACAAGAGATATGAGTTCAATCTCTGGGTCAGGATAATTCCCTGGAGTAGAAAATGGCAATCTACTACAGTTTTCTCACCTGGAAAATTCCATGGGCAGAGGAGCCTAGCGGGCTTCTCCGAAATGGATTGCCTTCTCTGAAATGGATTGCCTTCTCTGAAATGGATGCTGGTGGGCATCAAATATTTAGGGTATTTGGAGCCCACTAGGAGAAGGCGATGGCACCCCACTCCAGTACTCTTGCCTAGAAAATCCCATGGACAGAGGAGCCTGGTAGGCTGCAGTCCATGGGGTCGTGAAGAGTCAGACACGACTGAGCGACTTCACTTTCACTTTTCACTTTCATGCACTGGAGAAGGAAATGGCAACCCACTCCAGTGTTCTTGCCTGGAGAATCCCAGGGACGGGGGAGCCTAGTGGGCTGCCGTCTATGGGGTCGCACAGAGTCGGACACGACTGAAGCGACTTAGCAGCAGCAGCAGATACATTAAATCGGAGAAGGCGATGGCACCCCACTCCAGTACTCTTGCCTGGAAAATCCCATGGACGGAGGAGCCTGGTGGGCTGCAGTCCATAGGGTCACGAAGAGTCGGACACGACTGAGCGACTTCACTTTCACTTTTCACTTTCATGCATTGGAGAAGGAAATGGCAAGCCACTCCAGTGTTCTTGCCTGGAGAATCCCAGGCACAGGGAGCCTAGTGGGCTGCCGTCTATGGGGTTGCACAGAGTCGGACACGACTGAAGTGACTTAGCAGCAGCACCAGATACATTTAAGAATGATATAATGGTTATAGTTTAAAACATCAAAATTTGCAGTAAGTCAGAAATTATATCCTCTACAAGAATTTATATGATAGAAAATTTAGGTGTCAACTTAGGAATGAACAAGGAGATACATAGTTCTTTAAAATTCTTTTATAGAGTCCATTTCAAAAAATGTCTGAAGACCACCAGCCTATACGGTATATTGTGGAGATGGGGTTCAAAGGTAGAACAGAAGCTGCTAGAAATGATCTTCGATCCTGCATTCCAAATTATATTCCTCCCCAGTTCTCCTGAGTACCTGAAATTACCCATCATCAGAATCCTAATACTTCAAATTCTGACACTGGTTTCCCACAGTTTTTGTTGTGTAAGAGGAGAGGTGATTACCAAACAGATTAGGATCTGCAAGGAATATGAGAAAGGATAGATGTATTTTTTATTATGGAAAAAGGTGGTGGGGGTACAAATTAGGACACCTGAGTATTAGTCTCTGCTCTATGTCTATCCAGAAGTTTATGCTACAGGAGAAGCTACTATATTCTCTATCTAGGTATTAATAAAATAATTTGTTAAACTTCCACCAAAAAGGAACAGGGAGGGGGCACCTTAAAGGTCAGGCTGCTTATTTCTGTATCAGGAGGTATAGAAAGGATTGGACTTCCCAGGTGGTGCTAGTGGTAAAGAGTCTGCATGCCAGTGCAGGAGATAAGAGATGGGTGTTCGATCCCTGGAAGGGAAGATCCCCTGGAGGAGGGCACAGCCACCAAATCCAGTACTCTTGCCTGGAGAATCCCATGGACAGAGGAGCCTGGCTGGCTCCTCTTACCCCCAAAGGGTCGCAGAGAGTCCGATACGAGTGAAGCAACTTAAAACACAGCACATAGAAATGATTAATTATTAACCACAAGAATACGCCATCAAGTGTCACTCACTGCCTCCCTAAGCTGAGAGCTTGATGAGAACTATAGCCCCAGTTCCACCTCTGGAACTGTGGTGCCCAAACTAGGAAGATGCGGAACAGAGAATGTCTAAAGCTTTGTGGTTAAGCTTTGTATAGACAAGGGAGGAAAGCAATCACCCATGCCTCCTATGGCATCTTTAGCTACCACAGACCCCAAACACAGTACTTTGTAAACGTTTCTAGTTTATTGGAACACTCCCTTCAAAAAAAATTTTTTAAGTTAAATTTTTTTGGGGGGGAGGGGAGAGAGGAGACAAAAGAAAGGAGTTAAGGTCTAAAAGGACAGAGAAGGTAAAGCTTCTCACCTCATTGCTCCAGTCACCCAATTCCTCTTCTAAGAGGCAACCTTTACCAGTTCCTCATCTAACTTCTCTCTTTTATTTATTTTTACCAAAAGTCACTCTCTTTTACTTTGTTTGAAAATCCTCCAATCATACTCCCTCCTGGTGACAGGGGGAAACCATAAAGGGCCTGGCTTTGTTCACCCGAAACGAACCTACGAGGGTCAGTGGTAGCTGGTTTCGAGGCTGGGGGTGGGACTGACGGGGGAATGAGCCTGAGAGAACCCGAGAGGATCGTCAGGGCGCACTCCCTAAACAGGCGAGTCCCTCACGGCTCCTCGACGTCGTCCTTTTCAATAAGGTGCTAGTAATACCTGCATTGCTTCCTTCAGGGGGTGGGTCGAAGATCGCAGGCCGTGCGTGCGGACTGCGCACAGCAAAGCGCCTCAGGACCCTAAAGGCGCAGGAGGCCGCCTGGCGGCTCTGAGCCCTGAGGAGAGGCACGGCTTCCCTCACAATCAGCCCCTCCGGCCCTCCCCAGCACCAGGAGCGCACCTTCTCGCCCGCAGGCGGCCGACGAGACGGCGCAGAGCCCGCGGGGCCTCGGACTCCTCCCCGCGCCCGCCTCAGGCCTCAGGTGACCGAGTCCCCTCTTCAGGAACAGGTGGCGGCTCCTTATTGCTATAGAGACGACCCGGCTCGCGAGCCGCGCCCAGGCCCTGACCGGGGCGTCGTGACGTCATCACGCCCTCCCCGGGCGCCCAGCCTGGCGGGCGGTGCGTCACCCGGGTCGGGGGGCGGGGCGGGGCGGGGCTCGGAGGGGCATCGTTCGAGACCCCGGCCGCCCGGGCTCCAGCGGCCCGGGAACCGGGATAAGTGAGACGGCGGCCGCCGCCACTCGGGGTGCGGGGTGGAGCCTGCCCTGTATTTTCTATACGGGTTCCGGGGTCCGGTGGAGGCCCGCCGAGAGGAGAGGAAAAGTGCGGCGGCCCTGGAACCTGGATATCGCGCGAGGCAAGCGGCTCGCGGGCGGGCGGGCTATGGCGCAGGCGGGTTGCGGGGCCGGCGCTGGTGGCGGGGCCCGGTGCATGGCGGTCTGTCGGCGGAGTCGCCCTCGGGGGCTGTCAGGTTGGTGGCTGCGGGAAGAGTGGGTCCACCGTGCCCAGGTGGGAGGCCGGGCGGGCGCAGGGTCCCGGGAAGGTCCCGAGCCTGGCGTGCCCACCCTCCTCTGGCCCTGTAGCTCGGTGGTCGGACTGCTGCTCGGCGGCCTGGCCCTCCCGCACCTCGGGTCCCGGCTCCCATCCCTGCCTCCCAATTCTGCCCTGCGACTCCTGCCCCGTGACTCCCACACCCCACCGTGTGACTGCGCCCGCCCCCACCTCTGACCCCCCACCCACTGACCCTAAGACCTCACCAGGTAATCCTCACTTATTACTCATTGACTCTGCCAATCCAGGAACTTCCCCAGCACTGCCCAGGGGCCCACCAACACAGTGACTGACGACCGGACATCCCCACATCCCTTCAAACCTTACTGACTCCACTAGTCTGGTAACCCGTCCAGTTCTACCCTGTATTCCCCCACACACACAAACTTGGTGACTCCCCTCAAACCTTTTCTGGTAACTCCTAAACTCAGCCGTCTAAAATAGTTTCTCAGCCAGTCATCTTCTATGTAACCCTCAATGTCTGATAATCCATTCTTTTCCCTGTAATTTCATGACCTCATTCCATGTTCCCCCTCCATGCTGAAGTCACCTCCGCTGACGTCCCTGTCTGCACTTCAGCCCCCCAGTGTCAACCAGCACATGACTTAACAAGTGCCCTAGCATGGAGCTGGTGCCCAGGAAATTATAGAGATGAATATGAAGTAGATGCAGTTGGAGGCATCAGAGAATCTGGATTGAGTATGTGGTCCCAGATTCAAGTCCTAGCCCTGCCACTAGGACTCCTTTCTTCTCTCTGGACCTCAGTCTCTCATCTATGATAAGGTTGGGTTAAATGACCTCAGTTTCCTTCCAGCTGTGAAGTGCTACAATTCTCAATCAAGATAATATTTGTTTGCAATCGTTTTTGTATTCCTAGCTAGAAGTTTACTGTTATAACCTCACCCCAGGGTCAATAATGTATTCAAACACTTGGCACGAAGCCTAGCCTAAGGGAGCCCTTAAGTATATGCTGAGAAGCTCTTACGGGTCTTAACTCCATCCTGGGTGCTAGGGAGTCAGCAGATAATGAATGCAGGGCCCACACTTTGCATTATCTTTGTACCCCTGAGCTCTTGGAATCCCTCTCCTCTTAGGTCTCCTATGGCCTCCTTACTTCTTTGGCTCTTGACTCTGGTTATCTCCTTAATGAAGATTAGCACTTAGAGCTAAGCACCTACTGTGTACCACGCTTTGTATGTGTAAATTAAGTTTTCCCTTCACAAACCCAAGACATGATTCTTCCTATGTCTACCACTGTTTCCCATATTTTGTTTGTTTTGGTTTAGTTTTAAACAAATGACGAACCTGGATTCACACAGATGAGTGGCAGAGCTGGCATCTGAACCCACAATCTTCAAAACTCTTTTGATCCATAGCTTCTCTTGCTCCTAAACCTACCTGGGTTTCCAGATTACCCTCAGCCCCTTGTTCCTTATTTTCTAATAATTCCTAAGCCCAACATCAACACTTGCCATGACCTCCAAGGTTTCTATTAATATTAACTTTTCCCGCATGGCTTGGTGTCTTCCTCAACCCATTATTCATAACTTCTGACCCCAAGTGTCCTGAGACCCCTGCACCTTAGTACCTCTCTTTATCCTTTGTCCAAATATCCTCTCACCCTATGAGTCCTTGGAGCTCCCGCTTATCCTAAGGTGTCTCCCATCTCACTGGCACTTTACCCTAAATCCTCTCATCCTAAGTCTGCTTACCCCCAGGAATTCATATAAATAAGAGATTTCCAATCTCTTACGAGTGTTCCAGCTGCCTCCCTTCTGCCATCCATAGCTACATCCTATTACCCAAAACCTTTATCTAGTGACCACTTCACCCAGCTTCAGTGAAGTGACCCCCTTCCATTCCAGTGGGAACCCATCCTTCATAATCTGTACACCCTCCCATTCAAAGGTCCCTCCTTTTCACATCCTGTTAGTATCTTGTGAGATCCTGCCTCTCAAGGTCTTGGGTCACATGGCATCTTTTTCACTTCCATCAGTGATCTCCTTTTCAAACCAGAATCGTCCCTTTACTAATCCCTATTCCTGTGTCCCATCCATTCTCACAGTGCCTTTTTCCTACCTTACTCCTTCTCTCTCATGCATCCTCACCTCACCAATCTTGGTAACATTGATTATGATGTAAACCTTTCTTCCATCTTAATTCTGCCCTTCTTCCCACTCTCCTGTGCACCTAATTCCAGGGGCATATGAATGAGCATGCACTTTCTCCTTCCTACACAACCTGGCCAACCAAACCTCATTGGTTTGTCCAAAGAGCTGCACTCTTCTGGTAATAGACCACTAAGGTCACAGTCCTTTAGGTAGCCAGGAGAGAGTTCTTGGAAGTCCTTCTGAATCCATCTAGCCATGTCTCCTTGACACAGTCTCGTCTGTTTATGAAGCTGCTTGCTGTATATGCTCTCAAAGAGTAGAACACTTTGAGTGTCGGCCCTGAGGTAGCCCCATTGTTTTCCAAACCCTGGGAGGACTTTCCAATTCTCTGCCACCAGAAGACTGGATGATAAGTAGCAACATGTGACATGAAAGATCCACTTCCAAAAGTCTATTCTGTGGGTCACTGAATTCTCTGACCCCATATAATATACGTATTGGCTGTATAGCAATAAATTCAGCAGAGGGCAAAATTAGAGTTAAGGAAGAGGTAAATCTTGGGGTCTGCAAATTCTGTGGATTGATTTTTTTTAAAGGAACTTTCGCCTTGGGTTTGTTTAATCTCTCAGGCTAGAATGTATTCCGCCTTGGATGTTAGCTATTCCCACTACCCTCTTCTCACCCAACACCCATCCTCCACCCCACACTGATTTCCTTAAGAACAGAGGCTGGGTTTTCTTATTTTCTGTCTTCTTAATCCTGTCCCTCATATGTAGCAGGTAGTCAGTAAATACTTACTGGATTGAACAAGTTCATTCAGAAATTCTGCCTCAGATACAAACAAGTGAAAACAGCTCATGTCTACATCTATTTTGTAGCTACAAAACCCTTCTCCCCAAATCCCTCCAAACATGATAAGTGGCATGTTTTGTTGATTTAAACAGTCTGGAATTTAGATACTTCCTTTTTTAGTCATTGCTTTGGTGAGAGAATGGGTGTAAGTGCTTTTTTTTAAACTGTATTTCTAGTAAAACTAGAGAAATTGGTTGACATAGTTGCTAGAATACAGTGTTAACAAGACCAGAGTGTGTCATATGTAGATCAGTTCTCCAGAAACAGCTTCATGAAATATTCAGTGGGGGTTGCAGAGACAGAGAATAGAAGAAACCAAATTGACATAATGTTGGTAATTGTTGAATTTGGGTAATGGGTTCATGGAGTTCATTATACTATTCTGTCTACTATTCTGCATGTTTGAAATCCATAATAAAGAGTTTGAGAAAGAAGAAGAGGACAGCTAGGTGAACACGTGCAAGTTTAGCACTGTTCCTTGAAAGATATCTCAAAGCAGATTAGTTGCTGTTAAACTGAGTCAGTACTACTATCTAGTCCCAACCTGTTTTTGACCTCTTCTGTTTATGAGGTATCAGGATGCCAAAGCCAAAAATTAGCACTATGCAGAATTGTACCATCCTGGCAACAAGCACCTGTTGCCCTGGTCCTGCCTTGCTTCCCAGCCCAGACCTGGTTTCTTGTAGTAAGGGACTGGGCTGGGCCTAAGAAGAAGGAGAAGCTGTGTGGGGAGTGAGGGAGAGGTCAGAGCTCAACCAGGGTCTTTCCCTTCTGGCCTGAACCCTTTAGATTACTGGGAGATTCTAAAGGTAAGGATGTTCGTTCATTCATTCATTTACTCATTCATTCATTCCACTTATGTTTGCTGAATATCTGCTAGAAGCCAGGTACTTTTCTAGTACCTGGGGATAGAGTAGTAAATAAAACAAAGCTCTAGGATTTAAGTAGCTCACCTGTTGGGATGAAGCAGAAGCATATGATAAACAACTGAAATATATATGGAGAAAATTAACCAGAGAAGGAAGATAAAGAGTACCAGAAGTCAGGGTATTAAATTTTATTAGGGTGGTCAAGGAAGTTCTCACTGAAAGGGTAACATCTAAGCAAAGACCCAAAGGAAGTTAAGGGGTGAGCCAGGCATTTATCTGAGGGAAGTATATTCCCTCTGCTGTCAGAGAGCAAGTGCAAAGGCCCTGAGGCAAGAGTATGCCTCATATGTTCAAGAAACGTGAGGACACCAGTCATTATGGCTGCAGTAGTGTGAGAGAGGAGAAAGCAAGAGATGTGGGTGGGAGTAGATTTGTGGTAAATCGTATTAGGCCTTATAGGCCCCTGGATTTTTGGTGAATTGTGAGTGAGATGGGAGCCATTGGAGTGTTCGAGGCACATAAGTGACATGATCTGACATAAAGGATCATCCTGGCTGCTATGTTGAGAATAGGTTGTAGTGGGCAAGAGGGGAAGGAAGGAAACTGATTAGGGAACTGCTACTGTGGTCCAGGCAAGGAAAGTGGGTAGCTTGGACCCGAAGTAAAAAGCCAAAGAGTGAGAAGTGCTTGAATTCTGGATATGTTTTGGAAAAGGAGCCAATAGGATTTGCTGAAGGATTGAAAGTGGCATGTAAAAGAAATAGAGAAGTTGAGGATTGCTCCGTCACTTTTGGCCTGAGCAGTTTAACAATGGAGTTCCCATTTACTGAAAAGGGGGAGCCTGGAAGAAGGGCACACGGTGAGGAAGGGAGCTAAGGTATTCACTTTTGAATATGTCAAGTTTGAGATGTGTGGGGACATGGAAATATTGAGTAGGCAGCTACATATACAAGTCTCTCCGACTTGTTAGTGAACGTCTGCCCTTCTGGGAACTGAAAGAACACTGTTATCGGGCCAGAGACAAAGGAGCAGAGTGGAAGAGCACTGACGGCTCTGGCATGGGACTCGGCTCTGCCCCCAGGTAGCCATGTGATCCTTTGGGACTCCTCTGGCAGCTCTGGCCTCTGTCTCTTCATCTGCAGAATGACTGCTTTAGACTAGAAATGAGCTGTCGTCTCAGCCCCTCCCGCTGTGAGAGCTGATGAAGCAAGCTTAGAGCAAGTGAGATAATGTATCTGTATATCTGAGAGCATGTCGGAAACTGCTGAGCTCTACACAGGGTAATGTTATTGGTGCTGAGTTCTCCCTTCCTTCACTAAAGCAATACCCAGTGAATGCCTGCCATGTTCTGGGCTCTGGACACAGAGGATCCAATGACAGGGAGATATATCCGTGCCCTCATGAAACACTGCAGACGAGCCGCCTGGTGTAGTAACTTCATTGCTGAGTGCAGAAGAAATGGCTGGGGTCTGACGGTCTGGTGTGGTGTTGGCCAGGGAAATCTTGTTCTTGAACTGGCTCTGGGAAAAAACTTTGTGGATGTCATAGATGAGGCAAGGTGGTAATTCAAGTGAGGAAAAAGTGGGCATCCTATCTGGGGCTGGAGAAAGAGCTGGGATGGTGGGATTCAGTCCCTTCCCTCTTTCATTCCTTCACTCAGCATTTCCTCTTCTGCCAGGAACTTCTTCTAGGGAGCTTATGTCTCTGCGGTAAATGAAGGGTTTCAAAGCCAATCTCAGAAGTTTCAATCAGATCTGATTCACAATAAGTGGAGCTGATTTAGGATTCAAATTTGAGCTAAAGAGCTCAGTTAGCTAAGTGACCTAGTAGTGTTATTCATTTAGTATCTGTGGGCACATTCTTTGTAAGGTGCTAATTAAGCCGAAATGCTTGCTCTCTAAGAACTTGAATTATAAGCAGTTTAACAGTAAGTAGGAGTGTGTTATTTTCATCCCAAAAGAGTTAAGTTTGAGGGAAAAATAACATAACTGGCAGAGTAATCCCTTCACTGCATCTGGAAGCACAAACATCTTATCCTGTGCCATTTAGATGTTTATGTTTCTATTTAAGGAGAGTCTCTGACCAACTAAACAAGAATATAAGATATAAGGACTTCTTTGGCAGTCCAGTGGTTAGGACAGGTTAGGACT
The DNA here is from genome assembly GCF_019923935.1 of Bubalus bubalis. Lineage (NCBI taxonomy): Eukaryota > Metazoa > Chordata > Mammalia > Artiodactyla > Bovidae > Bubalus > Bubalus bubalis. The sequence continues at coordinate 42,580,702 of NC_059158.1, read as the reverse complement.
CTGTGCTTCCAATCCAGGGGGCACAGGTTCAATTCCTGGTCAGGGAACTAAGATCCTGCATTCTGTATGCCTTGTGGTGCAACAAATAATAATACTTTTTTAAATACAAGATATAGCCCATCTTAATGAACAGGATCCCTGGAGAAGGGAATGGCAACTTACTCCAGTATTCTGCTGGAGAATCCCATGGACAGAGGAGCGTGGTGGGCTATAGTCCATGGGGTCCCAAAGAATCAGACACGACTGAGCGACTAACACTTTCAACTTTCAATGAACAGGTCACTCACAAAATGAGAGTGGGTATGTAACCAGCATCTTGTGCAAGTAGCTCTTGTTTTCTGTCCTGTCTTTCTGGGATGAATGTTAGACCTCAGCACCTGAACCTTTTCTGGTGGGGTTAAGCATTGACAGATTGTTCTCTGGAGAACCTGGAGCCCCTATAGTGCCATCAGCAATGCACACTTGCGCCCGCCTCTCCTGGCCTTGCCAACATCGATGGTTGGATATTTCTTTTTTTTTTTTTTAATTAATAGACTATTTCTTAGAGCAGTTTTAGGTTTACAGAAAAACTAAACAGAAAGTACAGAGAGTCCCTGTGTACTCCCTTTTTGCGCACCCCCTACCCTAAGCCTCCCAGTTTCCCCCAGTTAGCATCTTACACTGGTGGGGTATATCTGCTACAATTGATGACCTGATGTGGAGGCATTATTATTAACTAAGTCTATAGTTTATATTATGGCTCACTCTTTGTGTTGTACACTCTGGATTTTGACAGGTATACAATGTCAAGTATCCACCATTATAGACTTGTGCAGAATAGTTTCACTGCTCTAAAAATGTGTTATGCTCTGCCTATTCATCCCTCCCCTCCTTCCCCTGCACCCTTGACAACCACTGATCACTTCACTGTCTCTTAAGTTTTTTCTTTTCCAGAATATCATATCATTAGAATGATACTGTATGTAACCTTTTCAGATTGGCTTCTTTGACTTAGCAAAGTACATTTTAAGGTTCCTCTGTGTCTTTTCGTGACTTAATAACTTTTCTTTTTATTGCTGAATAATGTTCCATAGTATGAATGTACCACAGTTTGTTTATTGAAGGATGTCTTGATTGCTTCCAGTTTAGGGCAATTATGAATAAAGCTGCTATAAACATCCATGTGCAGGTTTTTCTGTAGACATAAGTTTTCAACTCATTTGGGTAAATACCTAGGAATAGGATTTCTGGATCTTATTGTAAGAATATGTTTAGCTTTGTAAGAAACTGCCAAACTGTCTTCCAGAGTGCCATTTTGCTCTGCCATTTTGCATTCCCACCAGCGTTTGGAGTTTGTAGTGTTCTGGATTTTCAGCTCCTGTAGTAGGTGTGTGGTGATATGTCATTGTTTATTGGCTGTGAATATTTTCACTTTGATTTTTGGTAATTCAATAAGTATAATATCATCATGATTATTCTTTCTTGTTCTTTAATTACTAATGAGAATGAACCTTTTTGTGTGTGTGTTGTTTACTTAATATTAGTGTTTTTTTGCTTGTGTGAATTCATATTGTCCAGGGGAAATTTGGTATTATTCTTGGAGGTTTGTAAGTGTCTGCACGTGGCTTTTTCTCTGCCTGGGTTTTTTTTTTATTGTGGTAAAATACACAGAACATAAAATTTACCATCTTAACCATTTTTAAGTGTACAGTTCAGTTACATGTTTTTTGTTTTTTTTTTTTTGGAGTGTAGTTGATTTACAGTGTTGTGTTAGTTTCTGCCGAACAACAAAGTGAATCAGTTACACATGTGCATATATCTGCACTTTTTTATATTGTTTTCCCACATAGGTCATTACAGATTATTTAGTTCCCTGTGCTATACAGTAGGTCCTTATTAGTTATTTATAAGTTACATGTGTTTTTAATAACATGCCTTATATTTTATTTCTTTTCACTCAGATAATTACTAATGTAGAAATACAGAAAACTTCTCAGAAAGGACAAAGTGACATTAGGTTGGGAGGGACAAAGACTGAGGGAGTCAAGTGGCAAACAAATGAGAAGCAGATTTGGAAGGGCTGTAGTAAAATGATTCAGTGTTTGTTATTATAGAATATTTCTTTAATTATTTCTTTAATATTTCCCCCTAATGCTGAGGGTTTTTTTAAAGCCAACTCTTCTGACTTAGATTTCTTATGCTTCAGAGGGCCAAAACTACCTTGTCTTCCTGTTTGAGATCTGGATATTATTCCATTTTGATTAACTGATAATATAAATTTAGCCTTTTTGTCCCAGAGTGATGTTTTAAATAACATGATGTTTCTAAATAACTGTGATGATCCAGTCCCTTCTGAAACTGTCAAATAGCCTGTCTCAAGAACGCAGTGACCCCAAGCTGAATTCCAGTAATAATTCAAATATAACCTCCTCATATCTATATTAGTTTGTTTGTTCATGATATCCTTAGGATAACCCTTCCAAATTGCCTTTTTTTCTGGACTTTTCTTTTCATGGACTAAAGGTGAGTTTGAAACTAAGCCATGATTGCTCTGTTGAGTGTTTACAAACTAAGGTGCTAAATTCACTTAAACATTTGTCTGAAAATTAGATTTTTAAGTTATCTGTTTTAGTTTAAATGAAGGCCATTTTGCAGTAAAGGAGACTGTATTTTCATTGACTTTTTTGGAATTAAAAATAATCCATTTTGCCCAATTACTCCCTTTTCTGTGACTAATTCAAACCTGTAAAATTGCAGTAGCCAAATAGGAACCATACTAAAAAGCACTTTGGGCTTTTAACATCAGTGTGCCTTTTGGAAAGAGATGTTTAGCTGGTGTTTTAAATGTGTTTCTGTTATTAATTTCCTGTTTTCTCTTTAGTTTTTGGAAACCCACAGAACCAAGCCTGTTTCACTACGGGTTTTGTGTGTGCATTGAAGTCTTTTTCTATAATAACAAACACTGAATCATTTTACTACAGCCCTTCCAAATCTGCTTCTCATTTGTTTGCCACTTGACTCCCTCAGTCTTTGTCCCTCCCAACCTAATGTCACTTTGTCCTTTCTGAGAAGTTTTCTGTATTTCTACATTAGTAATTATCTGAGTGAAAATTGTCATTTTTTCCCCAAAGTTGAACATTTCTCTGTTTCCAAGCAAACGTTTTCTTTTTTTCTTTTTTTGGCTCCTCAGTACCTTCTGGGCTGACAGAGTCCAGAAACCCTATTTCAAATGTTCCCAGAATTCAGGTTAGCAGAAAATGATAGACTAGCAAACAGGTGCCTGTAGTCCAGGCGAAGCCCTGCTTAGGTGTGGGTCAGATTAGATCTGAACCATGTCATAGTGGAGAAGAAGCACGTGGCTACTCTTTCATTTCCCATCTGTCATACCTCTTATTTTTCTGCTTTGAGGAGACAATTTAAGCCCATCTTTTTTCACAGGGAAAGATTCAATGTATCTAAAAAGTTTTTGTAAATGTTCTCTCTCTGGTAACTATAATTTATGTTTACAAGAGGAAACACATTTATATATTATGAAGTCATGGAGCTGTTTCCTGCACCAGAACCAACAATAGGTTAAGTTCATTTAAAAATGCAACAAACAGGAACTGGACTTGCTGTTAATTCTGGGTGTGTCAGTCTCCCTTTTCATCCCTACCTTTTGTCTTGGCTCTTATTCCTCACCACACCTCCCCCTAGACTAGCTCTCCATTCAGCTCAGGTCATTAGGGAGCTGGTAAAAATTACACCCTCCAAAAAGAAAAGGTAGCGGCTACTCCTGCTCCCCCCGCCCAGCTCCCCACTGCCCTTTGTCAGAGGGCCGGGGGAGTTACAAATCTGAAGTGTCCTGTACAGGCAGGAACTGCTCAGACCCAGCCATCCTCAGGCAGTGACAAGCCTTCTTTGGCTCTGCCAATGTCCCTGCGGTAGTACTGGCACAGGAGGCTTCAGAGTTGACCATTATTTAACAAAAGAAAGGGAGAAAAATGGCAATCAGACACTTGTATGTGCCTGGCAGCCAAGAAGCAACTTCTCACCATCTGCAGTCAGGCACTGTTGGAAGGAGGATTCAGCGATCCGGAAGGGCTAGAGAGCAAGAGGGGACTGTTTTATTAAAGGTTTATGTTATGAGGCTTAAGGAGCCTGGACATGAGAACATGTAAAAGAGTAGGGATTTGTTTTCTTTGAGTCTAAAAAGCGTTATTTTGGGAAATGTGGCTGCTAGCTGTTCCCTCCTTCTATGTGGTCAGGTTGAGAAGAACCAGGATTAAGTTGCAGTGGGTGAGATGAAAGTTAAACAACCAGTATTCAAGTGTTCTAAGAGCTGATGTTGTGTTACAGTGGATTAGCAAAAGGAGGAAATAAACCAGATATTAAGAGGTATGGACTCTGGGGCCAGCCAGCCTGGCTTAGATCCTGGCTTCAGCACTAACTTGTTCTAGGACCTTGAGCAAATTACTCCACCTCTAAGCTTCAGTCACCTCAGCTGTAAAATGGGGATAGTGTACTTATTTCCTCATAGGATTGTTCTTAAGATTAAAAAGATAGTATAGATAGAGTACTTTAAACAGCAGCTGACATGTATTAAGGGGTGTATATTTAATAAATGTAATTACATGAATGGTGGCAAGGATTTTAGGGTCATTTGGGCCAACAGTTCATTTTACAGATGAAGAGGCAATAACAGGAGGTGAAATTGAGGTTACGAGCCTTTCTGCAGATCCCAGGCTGTTGTCAGTACTCCTCGCTGTTACAGGAATACTCCTCGCTTCAGAAGCATATGCCTTCAGGTTCCCCTTTCACCCGCTTCCCTAGAGCCAGCATTTCTCGGGTAATCCCTGTGTGCCTTCACTGCGCTAAATGCTGACGTATGTGACCTCATTTCATCCTGACAGTAACATGACAAAGACGCCACTGTTATCCTCATTTTGTTTTTAAGATGTATCATCTAAATTTCAGAGAGGTCCAGTTACTTTCCAAGGACACACAGCTTGAAAGAGGCAAAGTCTGAGTTAGAACCAAGACTGACAGCAGAGCCTGTGTTGTTAACCATGGCACAGATTTTCCTCAGAAAATCTCAGTAGAATACAGATGAGCTAAGTTAAACCAACCATTGCCTCAGCAGCCACAGGGCCCAGCCATAAAGATCTGAGGCCGTTTTGTAATCCCGACATGGGTCTCTCAGGTGTATTATTTCTGATACAGTGCTGTTAATATGAAAACAGTTCCCCAAAAGAACTTCTCTCCCTGGTTAAGAGAATGAAAGTCGAAGGTCCTGGAGCAGTCCAGTCGAGGCCAGGCCCAGGGATTTCATGAGGTAGGGACCATGTTGGGGGTCATCAGGACTCTGGGCAACACTGAGGTCACTGCCAGGATCTGAGCAGACCAGAAAAGATGAGTCATGTATCGGAATTCCCACCTAGACCAATGATTCCTTACCTCCTTCAATCCCTGTAAGACTCCAGTGACAGTCATGACTCTCCCCTCTTCAGAAAAATGTGCAAGCTCACACACCAAAAACGTGTTATCAGGTGGCTTCGGGGTTCGTAAACTCCAGCTAAAAACCTCCGCATTAGGCAGCAGAGTAGACTGCTTAGGAGCACTGCTCTGGTGCCAGGTGGGCTGGATTCAAATCCTTTTCTTTCATTTACTAGCTGTGCAACCTTGAGTAGAGCTTCAACTCCCTCAACTGTAAAAGGAGGATAATAATAGTATTTAATTAAAGGGTCATTGTGAGGATTAAACAGGTTACCAAATTTAAATGCCTAGTACATGGTTAGCTCCCTGGCCGCGTTCACTATCAGTGGTAGTAGCATTGCTGTCCGCAGAGCTTAGCCCATTCAGTAAATGTTATGGACAGAAGGTATGAATCATTCTGGTGGAGATGCCGAGTCTAGCAGAGACCGTCCCCACCAGTGTGTCACAGATGGGCTGTAGTTATGTCAGGGTGCTTACCCACTCAGCCCTTGGAACTGCCAAAGCTCTAGCTGGTTGCTCATGACTTCAAACACCAGCACCCAAAGTGTGACATACAAATTTCTGCTCTGGGTGCCCTGATGTGATAACAGGTTGGGCAGCACTGATTGAGAAGATGAGCCGGCAGCTAGTAAGAGTCCAGTAGGCCGTGCAGACTTTGAGTCCAGGAGAATCCTATGGTTGGGCGGCAAAGAGAACCTTGCCCTGGAGCAGGGCTCCAGTACACTCTGTCCCACAGCAGACGCATGTGTCAGTGCTTCCCTGCTGGGACAAGGACCGGCACATCACAGCTCGAGGATTTGTGGAGAGCCCGCAGTGAGCCAGGAACCGGGTTTGGAGCCCGAAGTCTTGTGTAGGCAACGTGTGTTAAAGAGGAAGAGATAGGCATGTGACCCTGGGACTGTGAGTGCCAGGAAAACGTGGTGGCCAGGGCTGCAGGGACTTCTGAGGGGACCAGCCTTGCCTGCAAGGTGAATGAATTCTTAGAGTGATAGGAAGCCACTGAAGAGTTTTAATCAAGGAAGTAGTAGGTTGAGATTTGTACTTTAAAAACAAGGCATTCTGACACAAAATTTGAGAAACAGGCAAGAATTTATTGACACATATTAGGTGCTTACATTAGTCAACAGGTGAGGTGATACTCACCTGGAATTAGGTACCTTGACTTTCTTGTCTGTCTTTTAATTATTTAAATTGAGGTATAATTGACATGCAACATTATATTTGTTTCAGGTGTACAACATGCAGCAGTATCTGTATATTGTGAAAGGATCACCACAGTCAGTCCGTTAACATCCAGCACCATATGCAGTTACAGAATTTTTTTCTTGTGATAAAACTTTTAAATTTTATTCTCTTAGCAGCTTTCAAATATGCAATACAGTTTTATTAACTGTAGTCATCATGCTGTACCTTACATCCCCCGGGACTTATTTTGTAACTGGAAGTTTGTGCCTTTTCACTCCCTTTACTCATTTTACCTACTCCCAACCCCTGCCTTTGGCAGTCACCAATCGGCTCTCGGTATCTGTGAATCTAATTTTTTTAAGGATTCCACATATAAATGAGATCATACGGTGCTTATTTTTTCTCCGCCTGACTTATTTCACTTAGCGTAATGTCCTCAAGGTGCATCCATGTTGTTGAAATGGCAAGATTCCATTCTTTTTGTGGCTGAATAATATTCCAGTCTCTCTGTGTGTGTGTGTGTGTAGCTCTTTCTTTATCCATTCACCCGTCAGTGGACACTTAGATTGTTTCCATGTCTTGGCTATTGTAGATAATGCTGTAATGAATATGGAAATGCATATATCTTTTCAAGTTAAGGTTTTTGTTTTCTTTGGATAAATGCACAGAAGTGGGATTGCTCGATCAAATGGTAATTCTACTTTAAATTTTTTGAGGAATCTCCATACTGTTTTCTATAGTAGCTACACCAATTTACATTCCCACCAATAGCACACAGCGTTCCCTTTTCTCCACATCCTTGCCAAAACTTATTTTTTCTTGTCTTTTTGGTAATAAAACATTCTGATAGATATGAGGTGATATCTCATTATGGTTTTGATTTACATTCCACTGGTGATTAGGGATGTTGAGCATCTTTTCATATACCTACTGGCCATAGAAAGCTGTCTATTCATATCATCTGCCTGTTTTTTCAGTTGGAGTGTTTGGCTTTTTGCTACTGAGTCATTTGAGTTCTTTGTGTATTTTGCATATTAGCCCCTTATCAGATACAGGATTTGCAAATATTTTTCCCATTTAATAGGTTGCTTTTTCATTTTATTGATGGTTTCGTTTGCTGTGCAGAAGCATTTTAGGTTTTTTAGTCCCAATTGTTTGTTTCCTCTGCTTTTGGTGACAAATTCCAAAAAGAAATCATTAGCAAGACTGATGTCAAAGAGCGTACCACCTATGTTTTCTTCTAGGGGCTTTATGGTTTCAGGTTTTAAATTCAAGTCTTTAATCCATTTGAATTAATTTTGTGTATGGTGTAAGATGGTGGTATTCCTAGACTTCTGAGGATAAAGGGCGAATCAAGAATGACCCCACTGGGAATCCCCTGGTGGTCCAGTGGTTAGGACTCTGTGCTTTTACTGCAAAGGGGCTAGGATCAATCCCTGGTCAAGCAACTAAGATCCTGCAAGCTGCATGGCCCCCCAAAAAAGAATGACCTCACTGATTCTTGGTGAATGGATGGATCTGAGCACAGGAGAGATGTCAGAATGGTCACAGAGAACCAGCAACCCCGGAGTTGGCCTCCTGCCTTCAGTGGGTCTCCCTTCTAGGGGAGTGAATTTAAAAGTGGGTTTTATAAACAAGTGACTTGTTTATTTACTGATTTGTTTGGCTGCACTGGGTCTTGGTTGCGATATGCAGGATCTTCAGTTGTGGCATGTGGTTTCTAGTTCCCTGACCAGGGTTCAAACCCCTGCCCTGTGCTTTGGGAGCACAGAGTCTTAGCCTCTGGCCTAGCAGGGAAGTCCCTAAAAGTGGGTTTTGATTAATGAAATCTTACTTTACAACCAGTTTGACTGGCATGTTTCTCTTGAATTCTCAGTCTTTAGAATTCTAAAATGTGTATATTTCGAACTCTTTTAATAAAAGCCAACATAGTTCTCTACTTTGAAGAATTCATTTCTTTTTCTTCTTCTTCTTGGCTGGCCTCATTCACTGTCCCTGTGTGTCCTTGTGGCAGGAGGAAGCCATGCAGCTCATAATATGACACTGTCCATTTTCTCAGATCTGTGACGCAAAAGGAAATCTCTAACCTCAGCTGTGGCTCCGGTGCTGGGAAGAAGCCAACTTCATGTCTGACTGCACGGGCAGGAGTTTGCCATGGAGAGCTTGGGGCTGCAGACGGTGACCCTCAGTGATGGGACGACAGCCTATGTCCAGCAAGCTGTTAAAGGTATTTCCGTGGACTGCAGAATCCTGCCCTGTCCCGGTCCAAGAGTCTCACGACCACCCTGCCCTCTTGCCTGCTTGCTACAACTTGCTCTGCATGAGAATATCTCAAGGTGATTGATGAAAAAGTAACTCTAAAATATAATGCCACCTAGGGAGGCTAGAAAATCAGATTAGCCTAGCTACAGCAGCCAAGATTCCCTTATGTGTGGTAAGAGGTTCATAAATATTTCTGGCACGGATGAACACAGTGCTGCTTGTGACTTCCTGCTTTTCAAATATTCCCTTTCCAGTTTTCTCAGTTCTTTCTAGAAGCAGTTCATTTTAATTTAAGCGAGTTTAAGCAATCAAACTATCTTTCTGAGCATGTACAACATATCTTTAGGTTCAGGGTAGGGGGCCCCACTAGGGTGACCAGAAAAAATATACAGGGCACATAGTTAAATTTTAATTACAGATAAACAATGAATAATTTTGTAGTGTAAGTATGTTCCAAATACTGCATGAGAAAGCTATGTATAAACATAAAATTAAATACTAAAAGCAATAACATAGTAATACCAAGTACTAAAAAAAAACAAACCTTCACTGTTTATCTGCAATTCAGATGTACCTGAAATTCAGATTCTCAAGAAACTTAAATTCAAGGGGGCATGGAGTCAGAACAGAGCATTGTTGAAGAGCAGGGCCTTCTGGCCAGGACACTCAGTGTCCTGACAGGCTCCTTCTTTTCGCCAGCATTTACAGGCACGCCAGATGGCATGTGTGTCTTTCTTGGACTGCACTGGCCAAACACTGCCTCGTTCCTTCTCTTTATTTTGCCTTTTCTGCACTCTGTGAGCACCGCCATCCTCATTTCTCCACTGTCATTGCAACAGTGCCCTCCTTCATTTCAACACATTGTCAAAATGTATTTCAAGTCCCAAGCTTATAAATTGTTTGTTGATTTCATTTTAAATCGGCTGCTTCCTGATGACAACAAAGAGGCTCCTTAATAGCATCGATAGGCTTTTTCCATATGATGACGTGTGGAGCTGGCTGGCTTTGTTTTCTTGAGAATGGACTTCTCTAGAACACTTGTGAAGCCTGCAGCCTTCCCATTGGAGGTCTTTGCCCTCTCACAGCAGTCTCAGCGGGATGGAAGAATTCAGGACCTGTCAGTTGGGCTGCGTTTACTCTATGGACCCGGCTGTTCCCCTTGCCTCAGTCTTCTGTTGCGAATTAATAGTTGAATGAATGAAAAAACAAACAAGTGGCTGTGCTTGGCCTTGGAAAGCCACTCTCTTTTCTTATGTCTTTCCTTCTTATGTCTGGATGATCTCTTTACGTCCCCCACCTCCCCATTTATATCTTTCTCTTGTCACTCTTCCTGGCTCTGTTCTCTTCTTCCTCCATGGTGCTGTAGTGTGTCCTTACATGCATGCACACACACTCACACCCAGCAGATTTCATACTGCTTAGAGTAGAGCTGGCCTTGAAGAACCAGCACTTCACTGTCCTGAAAGGCAGCTCTCTTGCAGGTGAGCTCCTTTGATGCTCTCAACCAGTGCACTTTCATCTCTGTCAGCAGGCAGCTCTGTCTGGGCCCAGCTTAGCCAGCCGGAAGCCCTAAAATGTTATGAGACTTACCTATAAACAGGGTAAGCATGAAATGTGTTATTCAAAGCTGACACTTTGGAGAGTGGAAGAACATGCTCTGAATAAAGGCACCGGGACCATTCTGGGCAAAATGGAACCTACAGTCACCTCTGCAGTGGGGTATGAGGGTCCTGACAGCTCTTCTCCCCACCACCAGCACCCCACGCCTCTCCCCATTGTCATCTCTGCTTGTTAGAAGAAGTTCTAGGTTGAGAGTTTTCCCTTAATAACTCTTCTCAGCATCTTGTTTCCTGTCTTGCAGCAGTACCCACTCTTCTAGCAGAAGCTCTGCTGATACTTTCAGATCCCCAAGTACTAGTGCCCTTGGCAGGGCAGCCTGCTGCTTGCTGGGCAGGAGGGAAGAAGGGGTTGCTCTCCCCTCGTCTCAGCTGTGTTTCTCTCCTACTTCCTACCTTTGTCCCCGCCTTACCTACTCTGGCTGGGTTGTGGAACTGTTAGTTACAGACCCAAGAAAACTCAGTTTGGGGACAAGTTTGAGAATTCTTCTCAGGGGTAGACATCAGCAGAGGTGAGCCAGAAGTAACTGTCTGGTCTTGAAATGTGTAAGTAAATGAACAAAGAAACCACTTGTCATTGAGTCTTCAGTCTCCCTTCTTCGCTTTCTCACTTCTTTTATCCCTTCTCCCTCTCAAACTCCCTGGACATAAGGAGAGGCCTATATAATTCTAATTCTAAATCTAAGAGCCTTTTGCTCTTAGGAGAGGAAACGGAGGCACAGAGAAGTTAAATAAGTTGTCTAAGATCACACAGCTAGTAAGAGGTAGAGCTGAAATTCAAACCCAGAAGGTCTGGACTGGTTGTAGAGCCCTTTGCTTTTTTGTGTGGGCAGGGGTGCTGTGCCTGGCACTTGTTGCCGCACAGGCTTTTCTCTAGTTGCAGCGAGTGGGGACTCCTCTCTAGTTGCAGTGGCTTCTCTTGTTGCAGGGCTCTAAGGCACTCAGGCTTCAGTAGTTGCTGCATGTGGGCTCGTTTGTGGCTCCTTGCTCTACACCACAGGCTCATTAGTTGTGACACATGAGCTTAGTTGCTCCATGACATGTGGGATCTTCCTGGACCAGGGATCAAACCTGTTTCTCCTGCATTGGCAGAGGGATTCTTTCCCATTGAGCCACCAGGGAAGCCCCAGAGCCCATTGCTTTTAACCTGTAAGTTATACTGCCTTATCAGAGGGTCTTGGTCTTGGCATACTGCCGCAGTGGGAGACAAGGGAACATATTTTGATTTAGTTAATTTGAGTCAGATCTGAATTTGGATCCATTTGGGGCCTTTCCAGATTTCAGGGAATCCTTTGCCGTGTAGCTCAATCTCAGCAGCTTCCTGCCAGGTTGGAAGTCCCTGCTTTGTGTGGCATGGGTAGAATAATAAATGAAGTTGCTCCTCCTGTGAGTGACTGAAGGGGAATCTTCTGGGAGCTTAGGATTCTTCATGACAGAATGTCTACCTCGGTACCTCTGAGGCCCAGACCTGGGAGTCAGGGAGTGAGGTAACATGGAGAATGTCTAAGCTGTGCTTAGACATGCAGACTATGCCTCCAACAGGCTTGTACTAAAGCAGGCAAGTGTTCCTCAGCCCTCTTCTGGGCCTGGCCCACTTCTCTCCATTTCTGCCCCCACAGGAGACAAGCTTCTTGAAGGGCAAGTGATCCAGCTTGAGGATGGGACCACTGCATACATTCACCAAGTGACAGTGCAGAAAGGTGAGGGCATCCCAGGACGCCCCTGCCACACGAGCAAGGCCAGGCAGCCTCCACTGAAGGAGCCCCGCTCCCTGACCCCAAGCTCCAGAGAAAGGCAGGCATTGCTCTCATTACAGAGCCTCTTTCCTTTGAGGATGGACAACCCGTGCAGCTGGAAGATGGCAGCATGGCCTACATACACCGCACACCCAAAGGTGGGGTCACAGTCCTCATGACTGGTGAGAAGGAAGGGAGGCAGAACTGGCCGTGGTTGGGGGATAGCATTGTGCACCCTGGGAGCTGGGGTGGAGACATGGAGCCGTGGGCCCCACGCTCACCTGGATTAGCAGGCACCCCTGCCTTTCCTGGCGTGGACCGCAGGAGCTGCTTCTGCCCCCAGGAGCCTGAGCATGGGAGGCCATGGCCTGGGCCTGGTGGCTCTAGCTACAGCACAGCCACAAACTGTTAAGGCTTTAAATGGGATCCAGTGATATCCAAAACCAGGACCACACACTTAAGTCACACTTTTTAAGAATGAAGCTTTTAAGGTACTGAAGAATAATGGTTTATTTCTTCTACAAGTAGTTTTTTGAGCAGTTACGGCATACCAGGCACTAGGTGTGGAGTATACAAAAGAGAACAGGGTCAGACATAGTCCCTGCTCTCCTAGAATCTAGTGGGGGAAAGGGCTTGAAATGAACCATCATGAACTGATCACTACAGATGGGGTTCAGACTCAGGGAGGGCTTTTCTGAGAAAGTGACACTTGGGCTGGGAGCTGGAGGATGGAGTGGGCCTAGCTGGGAAAGAGCAATGGCAAGAAGGGTTCAGTACTCCAGACGGAAGGCACAGCATGTGTGACCCGGAAACGGGGGTGGAGGTGGGCAGGGAGAAAGAAGGGCACATTCATGGAACTGCCAGGAGCTTGAGTCCTGGAGGGGAGGGCAGAGTGGGTGAGGTGAAACCAAACAGAAAGGACAGGGGCCAGAGCACTGGGGCTGCAGAATAAGGGTTTGTGTTTTTATCCTGAGGCCGATGGACATGGTTGAACTGCTTAGGCTGTCGGGTAACAAGACCACACGTGTGTCCTGCAAAGCTCCCTCTGGATGCTGTGCTGCCTGGAGGGAACTAGATGGGGTGAGGGGCCACCAGTCAGGAGGTTCTCATGGTCATCTCAGCCAAGATGATGGTCCTTTCAGGTCCTCACCAAGCTTGTGTGTTCCTAGTCAGTACTCCATAGGAGACCTCATCCTTAGGACAGGTGGCCCCAGAGGGAGGGCCAGCCAGAGCGGACCACCAAGGTGAGGGAGCAGGAGAAACCAGAGGCTAAACCCTCCTCGGTATATGTACCTCTCCTTACCTCAACGCCCAGGTCCCAGCCGCATCTCTTGCCCTTGTGCAGCTTCTGGGCTAACCGCATGTTCCCTGCAGAGGGCTATGACCCCAGTGCCCTGGAAGCCGTCCAGCTGGAAGATGGCTCCACCGCCTACATTCACCACCCCGTGGCCGTGCCGTCAGATGGCGCCATCCTGGCTGTGCAGACAGAGGTGGGCCTGGAGGGCCTGGCCGCAGAGGATGACGAGGGCTTCAGCGCGGACACAGTAGTGGCCCTGGAGCAGTACACCAGCAAGGTGAGCTCTCTCGATGACAGGGTTAGTCCTGTGCCTGCACATGACCAGGGCTACTCCCTGTGACCCGCAGCCTGGCTCCCCCGACTCATCTCTCACGGGTCATCTTCTTGGGCAAGAGTCACAGCCTGGCTGGGGCCCGCCAACAGCTGTGTACACTCCCACTTGTTTATGCATCTCTTCAGAGGGAAGGCAGCTGTAAGAAACAGTGATACCCATACGGTGGGAACTTAGGCCCAGCTTCACTTTGGCTGCAGTGTCTGAGAAAACCTTTGCCAGCGACTTTTATTAGTTTTCCAGTTCTCTGAGGTCAGATGTTCTTGTGTTTATTTCTTTTCTGCGACTCATTAAGTCATTTGGGAAAATAACCTCTGTAGGCAGTGACGAGAGCAGATGTAGCGGAGCAGCTGGGATTCTTGGAACCCGGGGCTTGCACAGTAGCTCAGCTGCAAAGGAAAAGGGTCTTGGCTTTCCAAACATTAGTCAGTCCAGGCTCTCTCTGCCTGGGCCGTGGTCCTGCCTGTAGGGGAAACCAGAGATCTGAGAGCCTTCCAGACCAGGGTCCTCCCTGCCCGGCCGAACTCCAGCACCTCAGGGTGGATGTGGCAGGGCTTCCTGGAGCGCGCATTTTACCCAGGGGACTGGGGAAGTTGTTTTTATAATTAAACTAGTATGGCTGTATCATAGAGGAGAAGAGGAAGTTGAAAAGACACTACAAAACTTCGCAGTAGGCCCCTCTGGGCTATGCCCACTCCCACCCGCATTCTGTAAGGTATATTTTAGAAGCTTACTGCTGTTGGAAAGACAACCAAGCTTGAACTGTAAGGCCTGAAATCTGTGCAGGCTCTGCCTCTGCCGTGTGCTGCCTCAGTCACTCCCCTCCGAGGCCTCAACTTGTTCCCATCTCATATGATGAGTTGGGGCCAGATGATCTCAGAGGGTCACTTCTAGCCCTGAAGTTTTTTTATTCCCTCAAGAACCAGTGGGACATGGGAGTGAAATCTGAACGCTTGACTGGGTTCGCCTGCCGAGCAGGCCCAGCCACCTGTGACCCTCTCCTGCCACCCACCAGCTACTCGAGTGTCCAGGAAACTTTGTCAGCTGCCTGACCCCTTGACCTGGAGCTGACTAGACAGACCCACTGTGGATTTGGCCTCCCTCCTTTGACTCCTGCTCACCACGCCTTCCAGAGTTCAGTTTCAAGAGCTCCTGGGAAGGCCACAGTGTCCCAAAAACAAAGGCTAAGGGACAGTTCCAGCAGGACTCTGCCCAGGAAAGCACAACATTAAGGCTCCCTGAAGCCAGAGGCTGGTGTGGAATGGTTTTTGGCAGGAGAGAGGGAAAGGAAGGGCTTGTCAGTAGCTAGGCGCTACAGGTAGAGCTGGGCTTCTGGTGGGACTCGCAGGCCCCTGCCCTGGGCACCTGTGCACTTTGTTGGTTGTGGCCACCTCGCTTCTGGTGAGCCGAGGTGAGCTTGTCCCCATAGCCAGCCCCTTGGCAGAGCCCCTTCCAAATGTGGGTTTCCCCAGGGAGGAAGGAATCTCTTCCCGTCAGAGGATAAACGTGTCCAGAGAGCAGCAGCCTCCACGGTCAGAAGACGGGCAGCTAGCCCTCAGCCCAGCTCGAGTGTGGCCGTTGCGACCACTCCTGCCCCTGCCCTACCTGCCCATCTAAGAGACGCCCTTTCTCCCCAAGATGTCAGAGCCCCAGTGACATTTAATCGTCTCTCTGTCCGTCGGAGCTGGTGGTGACTCCACTGGCCAGCCCTGTTGCTTCTGCAGCAGGCTCAGCATCTGTTCCATCCGTCTAGATCCATCACCCAGGTTGCGCATCTCCCCCTTGGTAGGTTTAACCCTGTTTATTGGGTCTTAAGCTGCCAGCTGGGCCCTGTGTCCCACCTCTTCCCTTCCTTCTTTGAGGAGAATACATATAGGGACCCCAAGATTTTTTCCCCCCAGGTTCTGCATGAGAGCCAGGCTCCTCATAATGGCAAAGGACAACAGGTTGGGGACAGAGCATTCCGCTGTGGCTACAAGGGCTGTGGGCGTCTCTATACCACCGCGCATCACTTAAAGGTAAGATGGCTGCAAAGAGCTCTCAGCCTTGCCGTCTTCCCAGCAGGCTGCAATCCTGCCTTCCTGCTTTGACTGGAACTGGTGCCTGACCTCAGGTTGCTCATTGCCTCCGGGAAGGAAGAGATGAGCGTGCAGGAGTGTCAGCACGGGGGCTGTGACACACGTGGAGAGGGCGTGAGGGAAGAGAGTCAGGGAAGGCTCCCTGGAGGGGCATCGCCACTGAAGAGGAAGCAAAGTAAAGGAGGTGGCCAATGCTAATATTCTGGGCCCTAAAGAAACCGAAGAGCCTATTCATACCCTCTCGCCTCTGAATGACATGGTTGCTTGTCCTCACAGGTGCACGAGAGAGCTCATACCGGTGACCGTCCATACAGGTGTGATTTCCCCAGCTGCGGAAAGGCCTTTGCCACAGGTAACCTACCTGGATGGAGACCAAGGTGGACTGCTTCCAGTTGAGGGTAAAGGGCCCTAGGTTAGCTCTGAATGTTCCTTCAAGGGAGCCAAGCACCAGGCTGCCTTCCGGAAGAGACTGCTGTCTCAGCGCTCCAGCTGCAGGGCTCTGTCACTGCAGGAGACCTGTCATGGAGGCAAGAAGCAGCCCTGACACAGACCAGCGGGGGTGCCAGTGGTTGGAGGGCTTGCCTCCCTCTGGACTTCATTTTCTCTCAGTTGAGGCCCTGAGGTCATAGGTTCTCTGGGTCTCCTCTTCCATGGGTTCTGGAATGGCGCCAGCTGGCCCTGGTCAGGGCAGGGAGCAGGGACCGCTGCCCCAGCCCCACTTCTCTGCCCAAACAGCGGCGGGATGGAGGCAGACACGGGCGCTTTGTGCCAGAGGAGGCCCGGAGCCTCACGGGGCACACCTTAAGGGACGGCGCCTCTGCCTTAGGAAGGCAGAAGCTGAAGACGAGGCTCCTCCCAGTGCTCGTCTCACCCCTCCCCCTGCCCCGGGACAGGATATGGGCTGAAGAGCCACATGCGCACCCACACTGGTGAGAAGCCATACAAGTGCCCAGAGGAGCTGTGCAGCAAGGCCTTCAAGACCTCAGGAGACTTGCAGAAGCACGTCCGGACCCACACTGGTAGGCCGGGCCCTGCCCACCCAGCCCAGTTAGGGCCTGGCCCCAAGCCTGGGGCTCACCCCGCTCTGCGGGACCCCTTGCTGAGCCGCCCTCACACGTGGGTCTCCACAGGTGAACGCCCCTTCCGGTGCCCCTTCGAGGGCTGTGGCCGCTCCTTCACTACATCTAACATCCGCAAGGTACATGTGCGCACCCACACAGGCGAGCGGCCCTACACCTGCCCCGAGCCCCACTGTGGCCGTGGCTTCACCAGCGCCACCAACTACAAGAATCACGTGCGCATCCACACAGGTGGGCCAGCTGGCATGCGCGGGCCTCCCCCTCTGAGGCCCCAGCCCCTCTACCGAAGGCTTCTGACCTGAGACACCTTCTCAACAGAGGGTCGTTGCAGGCTGGTCCGCGGGCGGGGCACAGGGTCCCGAGGTTCCAGCTGTGCCCCCAGAACCGCTCTTTCACTTGCAGTGAGCGAGCAGTTCCTCCATTACCAGTTGGGGCTGATCTGATGGGCACTGCTGGCCTTGTCAGCCCCCTGCCCCATCTGCACCCACCTGAAATCTGCCCCCTCCAGCGGAGCTCCCAGATAAAGGCCAGGGTCAGGCACAGTGGGGAGAGAGCAGAGTGGAATGTCTTCAGCTCCTCACGTCGTCCACTGTCCATGTGACTCCCGTGTATCCTCACCCTCCCCCAGTGTTACGTCCCTGTCTAGCTTCTGTCATCTCTCGGACACATGCGTCCCCTCCCTCTGCCATCATACCTGGCACGTCCCCGTCAGTCATCCCTCTCTGTCTCCTGCTGCTTCTGTTCACAAGGCCCTGGTGCCCCTCACCAGCCCCTTCACTAGCCTCAGCCTTGCCCACCCCCCTGTCTTCTCTCCCCCTTGTCTGCAGGCCCCGTGGTCCCACACTCACTTCCTGTCTCTGCCGCTGGTCACCTTCCCCGGCTCTGTCCCTTCAGAGTCCCAGATCCCAGTCCCTCTTCCTCCCTCTGTCTCTCTCTTCGCCAACCCTGTCCCTCACTCCTGCTCCCTTAGTTTCCCCCTTGCCAGCCCCAGGTCCCACCCCCCTCACAGCCCAGTGTCCCCAGGGGAGAAGCCATACGTTTGCACGGTGCCAGGCTGCGGGAAGCGCTTCACCGAGTACTCAAGCCTGTATAAGCACCACGTGGTGCACACACACTGCAAGCCCTACACCTGCAGCACCTGCGGCAAGACCTACCGGCAGACCTCCACCCTGGCCATGCACAAGCGCAGCGCCCACGGCGAGCTGGAGGCCACAGAGGAGAGCGAGCAGGCCCTTTATGAGCAGCAGCAGCTCGAGGGTGAGGGGCGTGGGCAGGAGGTGAGAGTGGGGACAAGCCAGGCCTCCCCATGACCACCTGGGGGCAGGTGTCAGCCTCGGCTCTCCTTTCCCAGCTGCCTCTGCAGCCGAGGAGAGCCCGCCACCCAAGCGGCCCCACATTGCTTACGTGTCAGAGGTGAAGGAGGAGGGCGATGACCTCCCTACCCAAGTGGCTATGGTGACCGAGGAGGACGGGGCCCCCCAGGTGGCTCTGATCACTCAGGATGGTGCCCAGCAGGTACAGGCCAGGGGCGAGGGGTGGGGTGGGCCCCTCTGGCTGGTACCCCCTCCCTCTCTCTCTGGGGAGCTCTCTCTGGGGAGCGCCAGGTTCTAACAGCGCCATCTTCACCCAGGTTCTCTTTTTCACCCTTGTGGATCTCAAGAGCTGAGGCCGAGGCTCCCAACTCCCTGTAACACAGGCCGCCTGCTCGTGTGTCCAGCTCAGTCTCTGGGGCTTCTGGAGCATAGCTAGTAGTTTCCCTTTTTACTTGAAGGCTGACAGGTCCTGCTTGCTTGAGTGAAACACCTGGATGTCCTCCTCCAGAGAGGCATGTTGGTGTACGGGCCAGAGCACAGTGTGGCCTTTGGAAGCCTGGGCTTTCGCGCTAGCAGCATAACCTGGCCTCTGTCTGCACGCTCAGTGTCAAGCGCACCTGTAACTTTCAGAGTTGATGACGAGGGTGAAATTGGGTAGAGACCCTGAGTTGCATGGAACAGAGCCCTGAGGCAAAGTGGTGGTGAATAGACGTGGTCAGCAGATTTCTTCCAGTGTAGCCTCTCTTTGCAGCCAGGGCCTGTTTCACTTGCTTGTCCTGATCCCTCCACCCTGTGACAAGAAGCTGATCCTCTAGTCTACCGATAAGCAAACCTGAGAGAGCAGGCTCATCTGCCTGGGGGCTTTCAGACAACCCTCCCCTCCACTCCTGGCTCATCTTCCTCCTTCCCATTGGCAGGTCAGCCTGTCCCCAGAAGACCTGCAGGCCCTGGGGAGCGCCATCAGTATGGTGACCCAGCACGGCAGCACCACCCTCGCCATCCCCAGTCACGACGACGCCCTCGCCACCTCTGGTGCCCACACAGTCGCCATGGTCAGCGCCGACGGCACCCAGACACAGCCCGTACGACCAGGCCGCTTGGGGTTTTTCCTCTCTTGTCCTTCCTTTCTGTGCGACAGGCCTTAAAAAGTGCGGGCTAAATTAGTCCAGCCTTCTTAGGAGGACCAAGATTCCCACAGATAAAGTGTCTTCCCTACAACTCTGGGTCATCAGCAACTCTCCTTTGTTGACAAGCATTGATCTGAGAGTCAAGAGACAGTTTGCTTGCTGCCGTAGGCATGTTGCATGTTACTTTTCCATGAGCTTTAGTCCATTTTCAAATGAGGGTATTAAATTACCTGTGGGGCCTTTTACAGCTCTATCCTTCTGTGGCTCAAAATTCATAAATTAAGTTGGCTGTAAGTTAAAGAAACATACAGCCCCCACTTAGAGCTTCCCTGGTAGTTCAGTCAGTAAAAGAATCCTGCAATGCAGGAGACCCAGGTTCAATTCCTGGGTTGGGAAGATCCCCTGGAGAAGGAAATAGCAACCCACTCCAATGTTCTTGCCTGGAAAATTCCATGGAAGGAGGAGCCTGGTGGGTTATAGTGCATGGGGTCTCAAGTCGGACACAACTTAGCAACTCAACCACCACCGCCACAACCCCCACTTAGCTCTGAGCCCCAAGCTAGCTCATTTATCTAACTCATAATGATTTTATTCATTTCCTTCTGAGTTGTTCCCAGCCACCTTGCTTGAAGGGATTTTTTTGGATTGGGGGTTGGGAGAATAACGTAAGTAGGTTGGAAAACCTTGTTCTTAATATATATTTCAGGTCACAATCATCACCTCTGGGACTGTGGTGGCTGAGGACTCAAATGTAGCATCCCTTCCTCATCAACAGGTGGCACTGCTGGCCACGGCCAGCGGGACCCACATTGCGGTGCAGGTGAGGAGGCTGGTGGCTGGAGAGAAGCACGGAGGGCGGGGGACTCGGCGGAGGGAAGAGGACAGCATTCGGGTCTGAAGGTGCCCGTTTCAGAGGACAAATCCCTTTTTGCCTGCATCCACACACCTGTCTCAGGCCCAGGCTCTTCCTTCACTGAGGCAGGGTGGGGAGCCCCTTCTGACCTTCACGGTAACTTTCATGGCATTCTGCCTTGCAGTCTCAACTCTTCATTTCTTCGTGTCCCTGTTCCTTCATCTGGAAAATAAGAGGGCTGAGTCAGTTCAGTTCAGTCCCTCAGTCGTGTCCGACTCTTTGCGACCCCATGAATCGCAGCACGCCAGGCCTCCCTGTCCATCACCAACTCCCAGAGTTCACTCAGACTCACGTCCATCGAGTCAGTGATGCCATCCAGCCATCTCATCCTCTGTCGTCCCCTTCTCCTCCTGCCCCCAATCCCTCCCAGCATCAGAGTCTTTTCCAATGAGTCAACTCTTCACATGAGGTGGCCAAAGTACTGGAGTTTCAGCCTTAGCATCATTCCTTCCAAAGAATTCCCAGGGCTGATCTCCTTCAGAATGGACTGATTGGATCTCCTTGCAGTCCAAGGGACTCTCAAGAGTCTTCTCCAACACCACAGTTCAAAAGCATCAATTCTTCGGCGCTCAGCCTTCTTCACAGTCCAACTCTCACATCCATACATGACCACTGGAAAAACCATAGCCTTGACTAGACGGACCTTTGTTGGCAAAGTAATGTCTCTGCTTTTCAATATGCTCTCTAGGTTGGTCCTAACTTTCCTTCCAAGGAGTAAGCATCTTTTAATTTCATGGCTGCAATTACCATCTGCAGTGATTTTGGAGCCCAAAAAAATAAGTCTGACACTGTTTCCCCATCTGTTTCCCATGAAGTGATGGGACTGGATGCCATGATCTTTGTTTTCTGAATGTTGAGCTTTAAGCCAACTTTTTCACTCTCCTCTCTCACTTTCATCAAGAGGCTTTTTTAGTTCCTCTTCACTTTCTGCCATAAGGGTGGTGTTATCTGCATATCTGAGGTTATTGATATTTCTCCCGGCAGTCTTGATTCCAGCTTGTGCTTCCTCCAGCCCAGCGTTTCTCATGATGTACTCTGCATACAAGTTAAATAAGCAGAGTGACAATATACAGCCTTGACATACTCCTTTTCCTATTTGGAACCAGTGTGTTGTTCCATGTCCAGTTCTAACTGTTGCTTCCTGACCTGCATACAAATTTCTCAAGAGGCAGATCAGGTGGTCTGGTATTCCCATCTCTTTCAGAATTTTCCACAGTTTATTGTGATCCACACAGTCAAAGGCTTTGGGATAGTCAATAAAGCAGAGGTAGATGTTTTTCTGGAATTCTCTTGCTTTTTCAATGATCCAGCGGATGTTGGCAATTTGGTTTCTGGTTCCTCTGCCTTTTCTAAATCCAGCTTGAACATCTGGAAGTTCATGGTTCACGTATTGCTGGAGCCTGGCTTGGAGAATTTTGAGCATTATTTTACTAGCGTGTGAGATGAGTGCAATTGTGCGGTAGTTTGAGCATTCTTTGGCATTGCCTTTCTTTGGAATTGGGATGAAAACTGACATTTTCCAGTCCTGTGGCCACTGCTGAGTGTTCCAAATTTGCTGGCATATTGAGTGCAGCACTTTCACAGCATCATCTTTCAGGATTTGAAATAGCTCAACTGGAATTCCATCACCTCCCCTAGCTTTGTTCGTAGTGATGCTTTCTAAGGCCCATTTGACTTCACATTCCAGGATATCTGGCTCTAGGTGAGTGATCACACCATCGTGATTATCTGGGTCGTGAAGATCTTTTTCGTACAGTTCTTCTGTGTATTCTTGCCACTTCTTCTTAATATCTTCTGCTTCTGTTAGGTCGGATGATTATTCCAGCCTGCCATTCCCCTTCCATGAGCAAGCTGCTCAGTCTGACCCTGAACCATTCCATGGCTCCTCACCATGCCTAGCCTAATAGGGTTCTATCAGTGAACTTCCTGTTTCCTGGGTCCCCACTGAGTGCTCAGGTGTGTGTGACACTGGGTGGGCGGAGGACATTCAAAAAAGTAGACCACATACCCTACCACTGGGACCTGGGAGGGAGGGTCTCACTCTCTCCTTCCTTCTCCACAGCTGGAGGCACAGCAGACCTTAGAGGAGGCCATCAGCGTGGCCACTGCTGCCATGCAGCGGGGGGCGGCGACCCTGGAGACTGCAGAATCGGAGAGCGGCTGCTGAGCCCGAGGGCTGCGTCCCACACCACGTTGGAGGATGTGCAGGGCTGCACAGGCATCCTTGCCTCCAAGGGCCCAGGCTGTGGCTGACGTGCAGGTGGCCACAAAGGTCTCTGGGGCAAGAAGGCAGCAGGAAAATGGCCTGAAGGGCACAGGAGCCCTGCCCCCAAGGAGGGCCAGGCAGCTGGAGTCGGGGGAGTGCGTCATCCTCAGGAGCTAAGGAGGACAAGCTTGATCAGCAGGCTGCACTGGGGTGTCCTCCGCCCAGAATCAGCTGAGCACCCTCTCTCTCTGGAAAACACCTGTCCTGGCCTCGGTCCATCCCCCTTCTCAGGTGGCGATTGGGGCTGCTCTGGGACTGGTCCTCTACTCCCAACTGGTCATTGCCCACTCTGGGAGCAGTCAGACAGCTCTTCGCCCAGTAGGGGCAGAGCGGGCCCAGCCCTGCCCCTCCCAGCAATAAACACCTCTGCAGAGGCCAGTCGAGGTGTCTGGCCCCTTGGCAGCAGGGACTTCCTGCCGCCACAGTCAGAGCCGCTCAGGGGCCTGTGGCTGGAGAAAGGTGCCCAGCCCCACGCCCACCCCAGCTGCTCCCCAGCCTCTCCACAGCTGTGGCAGAGAGGCGGGGAACAACCCTGTACATACTGGAGATTGGGTGTAATTTGTTTTATTTTTTTTAATTCCATTTTGATAATTTTTTTTCCTGCTCTGGATGGTGGTGGCAAATGGGTGAATGAGTATTTAATAAAAGTTCCAAGTTTCCACCTGGGTCTTTCCTCCCTCCTTTCAGCTTTGGGCCCTGGTGCCAGGGCTGGTCAAATCAGGCTCTTGGTCCTGTATCCCAGGCACAGACCTCACTCAGCCTTAGTGTCGGACTGGAGGGCCTGCCCTGCCAGGAGTCCTGGGTAAGGAAGCCCCAGTGTGAGAAGCCCCAAGGAGTTGCCGGTGGCTTCCTGCCCGCAGCTGAGCAGATGGGCTCCGGGCAGCCAAACAAGGCCAGTGTGACCACTGCTTCCAGGCTCTGGTTGGATCTCAAGCCTCAAGATGACTAGACTGGAGGAACTCTGTTTTCTTCTACCTTGCCTTGTGATACATCATCACAGCCCCTCCAGACCCAACCGCTTCTCTACACACAGCACAGTCCACTGCTCCAAGTGAGCAAAGCCCCAGGGACTGGGGGTCCCCTTGCCAAGGCACCAGAATCTCTGATGGCTCTGCTGCCCTGGTGCTGAAGTGCCAGCTTCGATACCCAGCTCTGGGGGTACCCACCTAGGTGTCTGGGACTATGCTGTGGAAGTCGAAGACACAGTTGGAGTCTCCTGAAAAGTATGTGGTAGGACCAGACCAGCCCTGGCGGGAAGGGCGGAATGCAGGAAAGGGAGGTGGTGGGGAGAACTCGTGGCTTTGACCCCTCCTGCTTGGGAGCATTGCAGACATCGTAGGTGGAGGTGTCTCTTTTCCTCTCTTGTCCACTGTCACAGATGTGCCCCCTCTCCCCCAACACAGGCATCCTCTTCTAGGATGCCTAGCAAACTCTCTTTTGCACTTGCTCCTTGGAAGGACAGGTGCTGGGGCATGCCCCTAAGTAGGGGTGCTTCAGTTACCTTCAATATCCAAGGCGACTGTTAGTGGCAGGAGTATGCGCCAGCCCTCACACGTACTGAGTCTAAAGAAACAGAAGCACTGAGTGGAGGGTGTTGGGTCCCCACCCTCCTGCTCCCAGCGCCCTGGAAGCTGGGCCCCACCACGGGGCTCACCCCATGAGCTTCAGAGTCTCTGGGTCAGAGCCACTGGGCCCCAGAGGGGGCAGTCCTCTGGGTGCCTTGTTAGAGCCAAGGCCAGGGGATAAGGAAGCAGCCAATCACGTGCCAAGTCCTCCGGACCTAGAGAGGTGCTCTGGCCCAGTTCCTCCTCCAAGTTCATATTGGTGGTGGTGGGAGGGGCCCCGCCACCACAGTAGTGTTAGATGGCCTTAAATGCTTTACCCAGAGCCTAACCCAGCTTTACACCCATCCTCAGACCTCTTTACAATCTATGAGGTGAGCATTTCTCCTGCTTTACCAATGAGAAGCTGCTTGAAGAGGTTACTTGTTCATCCAAAGCCTCCCACCTGGTAAGTGTGGGATTGGTACACCACCTGGTAAGTGTGGGATTGGTACAGGACCTGCCCCTTGCTGTCTGACTCCAAAGTCAGGACGGGCTCACTATTCCTTCAGCAAGCTGCCTCTGGGGGCCCAGGAGGCTCCCAAAGGGCCTCACGCCCAGGGAACCAGGTTGAACAGAGCTGGGGCCATAGCTCCCCAGGGCTTGGTCCCCAGTCCCAAACAGGGAGTGGGGCCACTGAGCAACAGGCTGGGTCCTGCCAGCGCGGGAGCCCGCGAGAGCAGGCAGGTGGAGCTCTTGGTCCGCGCCGCAGCCCTGCTGCGGTCTCTGCTGCCGTTTGCATTTCCTGAAACCGGATCTTGGTGTCAGAGCCGCCCCTGGGCCGGGCGGGCGCCTCAGCCATGGCCCTGCGCAAGGAGCTGCTTAAGTCCATCTGGTACGCGTTCACCGCACTGGACGTGGAGAAGAGCGGCAAGGTCTCCAAGTCCCAGCTCAAGGTGAGGGGCACCCGGGGCACAGGGGAGGCCGGCAGATGCGCCTCAGCAGCCCCTGCTTCCTGGGAGCTAGGCGTGAACCCTGGGCTCCTCCAGGGGCACCCCAGCTAGCCAGGGGCCCCGGGAGGGTGAGGGGCCGGTGCTGGGTAACTGGGGTGACATGGCCTGGTGGATGCTGCTGCCCACCATCCAGAGGCCCCAGTGAGGTGTGTGCAGGGCCCAGACCCAAACTCTCAGGAGAGCAGAGGCGGCATCATTGGGTTCTGAGGTTTCTGAGGGCCATGAGCCAAGCTACATCCCAGATTCCATGTGATGAGCACACGTCTCCCCAGAGTCAAGCTTGGGCATGCACCTTACTCCTTCCTGGTGCTTCCTCCTGGCTTTGAAGAGAGACAGTTAGCTAGTACTTGTCAGTCACTTCCTCCCGGAGCTGAGAGAGAGGGTTCAAGAGCCTCTCGCGGCCCCAAGGCTCAGTCATCCTTGGCAGGAGAGCATGTACTCTGCACCCTGCCGCCTAGGTGGGACAGAACTGGGAAGAGGCAAGGACTGAAGACCCCATCATACTGCTGTTCACAAACCCCCTCACGCCCACTAGGTTGGGAAACTTACCTTAGGCCTTGAGACCTCTAGCAGGGAAGGGGTAGAATCTGAGTCCAGGAAGAGCCCCATCAGTGATGGCCCTGAAGTTCATTGCTTGGTCCTAGATAATTCCTGGGAGACCAAAAAGTTTCTGTCCTGCACTCCTGGATTAGTGCTGCCTTCACGCTCACTAACGGGCAAGAAGCAAGGCCCTAGGTCACTGGAGCCGGGGGCACAGGGGGACAGGATGAGGGAGGCCTCAGCCCCCTGGGATCTGCCTTCGGGGTTCATTCATTCACTGTACAAACATTGAGCACCAGGTATGCGCCTGGCATGAGGCTAGGCCACAGACTCCTGTCTCTCTCCTGTCGCCCTCCCCTCCCCCCACAAAGGAGGAGTATAGTCTGAAGGAAACCTCCATTCTAAATGACTGAGCAGGTGCCTGGAAACCCGAGAGACAAATGGGACAGGATAGGCATTGTTTCCCCTCCCTCTACTTTGCTGAACTTGGACATGATGAACTTGGATATCCCAACCTGGTCCTATCCCATAATCGACCCCTTAGCCAGACTTGTGAGCATCTAGTAAATGATTCTTGGCTCTCCCAGGAAGGAGAGTCCATGACCACCTTTGATCATCTGAGAGAATCTCCCAAGAGGCAGGTTCTTCCTCACATTCTACTTAAATCCTCTTATTCTTATGTAGTCTAGTGAGCTCTGCAGGGCAGACAGAGGAAAAGCAGGTCATCCAAAACCCATCCTTGCAGAAACTCCATGTCCTATATCCACTTCCCATGTCGCCCCTTTAATATCTTCCAGGAACAATCCCAACCTCCATAGTTCGTTGTCTCTGTTTTCCACCACTCCATTAGCTGTGGCCCCTGTGACACCTCCAGGCTCTCTATTTCCCTCATAAATGGAAGGTACTGCATTTAGATTTCCTGAGCCCACCAGGCAGTAAGCCTCTTAGTTGGAGCTTCTGTCTTGGCCTCTAACTGGGCAGATGCCTGTTCCCCAACCCGCACCCGTTGAGTATTTACAAGGGAGATTGCAAGGGGAGGATGCATAATCGAAGCATCCATCCACTGTCTTTGTACTACATCACAGCTCACAATGAGCCCACTGCCAGCAGCTTCTGCGGTCATACAGGATTAGTGGTAGATTTCAATCCATCAACAGAAAACGTGTCTATTCTGGGAACTCGAGTAGCAGGGGGAGTCTCAGGCCCAGCGGCAGGTGGACCAGAAACTGCAGGGCCCATGTCATAGGAGAGAAAGATGAGGAAGGCAGTTCTCCCACCAGCCTGTGATACTAGAGCCTGGGATGGGAGGAAGTAGTGATAGTGCTGGGGGTGGGGATGCCGGAAAGGCAAAAGAGCAATAGAGAAGTGGTCAGAAGGCAGAGGAAGAAGCAGATGAGAGATAGAGACCAGCAGGGCACACTCCCTCCCCGGAAAGACTGGGTGAGAAGGGAAAAGACCTTGGGGTCAGCCTGTCCTCACCAAAACTGTCCCTGGCCTTGGCGCCCTCTCTTGGGAAGAGGCCGGGGGACCTGCACCAGCCCAGAGCAAGCTGGGACAGTCACCCACTTCTCTCCAACATGTTGGCAGAAAGGCTGCCACCGGCCATCCTAGGCAGAGCCCAGAGGGGGCCAGAAGGAGGAGGAAGAACAGCAAATCCTCTGAGAAGTACCCCCAAGGAGTCAGGATTGTCTTCTCTGAGGGGCCTGAGACTGGGTGTATGGTTAGAGCAGTGTGTGTCGATGAGGATCCTAGGAGGCCTACCACTTCCCCTTGACCAGCAGGAGCAGAGGCAAGGCAGGGAGGGTGAACTGGGGCCTTTCCTGCTTGACTCTCTGGGGTCCCAGAATCCTGAGCCTCTAGTTGGCACTCAGGGCAGTCCTGGGACCCAGGGAGGGAGTCGTGCCCACCGAGAGCCTCTGAGTTTCGGGCTCTGCCTCCTCTGGAGAGGGACAACAGGCTTCCCCTAGGTGCTGCTGCTGCTTTAGACGTGTCCAACTCGGTGCAACCCTATGAACTGCAGCCTGCCAGGCTCCTCTGTCCACGGGATTCTCCAGGCAATATTACTGGGGTGGGTTGCCATTGCCTTCTCCAGGGGACCTTCCTGACCCAGGGATCAAACCCAGGTCTCCTGCATCGCAGGCAAGATTCTCTACTGCTGAGCCCACCAGGGAAGCCCTCCTCTAGGTGAAGGGAAGTTAATAACAACTCCAGTTCAGGAATCTGATGACAGGTCCTCAGCTTTGCCCTGACATCTGCCTGCTGTCATCTTCTCAGTCTAGAGTGTGAAGGAGGGAAGGATGATTCAGTGATACAGAGCCCTTGACTCAGAGCCATACAGGCCAATACCTATATTGCTCCCCAGCAGGGTGACCTTTGGCAAGTCACTGCCCAGCTCTGAGCTATAAAGCCCAAGGGCTGAACTGGGGATCACCAAGCTCTCCAGCTAGCCTAGGAAAGTAAATTTTAACAAAGTTTATCAAGTAGGTGAAACTGATCCTGACACAGCCTCTCCTCTCTGCTTCCTTCTCTGAGCCTCCATCTTTCCTGTGATGCCTACACCCAATTCCTCCAGCCCTTTCTTGCTCTCAACAGGCAACCAGCCAATCCAGAGATTCTCCCCTTTTAAAATTCCTGGTGCTCCTCCCTCATGATAGTAGTTTTGCTTTAGTACCCACTGGTTGAGGAAAATATATTCAGTGACTCTTAAAAAGAATCTATAAATTTTAAAAGAATCACTTAGCACCTGGATACATTTAAAGACTACAGGCCATGTAAAAGAGAGAAATTAGTCATTCTCTTTGCAGTTAGTGATTGGTACTTTCAAGGATGCCCAAATGCTCTGTATCTTCATCTACTCCTGAAGTCTAAGAACTACAGGATCATGGGCCTGGCACCCACTGTATCGCTGCACTTGAGTTTTTAGGGAACTTTCCAAGTAGCGCCAGTGGTAAAGAACCCGCCTGCCAATGCAGGAGACTCAAGAGACGCAAGTTCGATCCCTGAGTTGGGATTGAAGGAAATGGCAACCCACTCTAGTATTCTTGCCTGGAAAATCCTATAGACAGAGAAGCCTGGTGGGCTACAGTCCATGGGGTCACAAAGAGTCAGACATGACTGAGCTGCACACAACACACACACACGCCCCCAGGGGAGAACCACCCCCCCACACACACACAAACACACACCACATGCCCCCAGGGGAGAACCACTCCCCCACACGCCTACAGAGGAAACAGTGAATAAATGATGCCTCTCAAAGGTCAATGGCTGCCAACCCAGAGGTCAGGAGCTGCCTGGGTGGGTGGGGGAGACAGAGCCCTCCCTGGGGAAGCCCGAATGCCAACTTGTGAAAACTGCAGACACCTGGACCCCACCCCTGGAAACTCTGAGTCAGTAGGTCTGGGCGGGCCCTGGCAGATTTCAGTTTCAACCAGCTCCCCAGGTGATTCTGATGCTTAATCTGAGCCCACGTAGCTTGAAGATCTAGTGTAGGGCTTTAGGGTCAGACTTGGACTCTAAAGAAGACACTTCAGGTCTCTGAGCATTGGTTTCCTCCTCTGTAAAAGCAGGATAAGGAGCGTCCCCGCCTCCGGGGCTAAGGAGTGATTGAAATCGGCAGGTGACTGCTGCGCACGCTCCCGCCGCCGGTTCCTTTCCTGCAGGACCCTCCTCTGGTCACGCCCTCTGCCCGCCCCCAGCCCCTTCCCTCCCCTCCCCGCCCCTCCGCGCCCAGGCACAGGAAGCCTGGCAATCTGAGGTCAGCTGATTTCTCCAGGGAGAGGCCCTGAACCCTCAGTGTCTGGAGCCTTTGATTCCTCTTTGTCCTGATAGCTCACAGGGGTCAGAGCCTCTGCCTGGGGCTCCTCAAATTCCACTGGCATAAGGTACAAGTGACAGAGGTCTTAGAGGACAGCGTGGGCCAGCGAACCCAGGAGAGGAACGGTTCAGACAGCTGTGTGCTGCTGGGTGGCAGCTCCTGTCCTGGCGGGGAGAGGAGGTCTGCAAAGTCTCCTTGAACTCCATTTTTAGAGGTGTGAAAAGTAAAGCCCAGCGAGGTTAGTGTAGAGAGATTCAATCCACATCCATCTGACTTTTGTGTTTCTCCCATTTCTTCTCTTGAAGCACGTAAGTTCATTCAATAGATATTTATTGAGTATCCATTTTGCCAGACCCAGCGGTACAGCAGTGAATAAAATAAAACAGACAAAAAAACCCGCACCCTTGGGTTGACCATTCTAGTCAGAGAACGCAGATGAATAAACACAATAAGTCAGAACTCATGATACATGACATGGAGGAAAAATAAAGCAGAAGTGAGGATAGGGAGTGTGGGGAGTAGAGGGATGGGATTACAGATTTAAATAAGGTGGTCAGAGAAGCCCCCCACCCCCACCCCCTGAGAAGTTGGAGAGGGTGTGAGCCGTGCGGTGGCCGGGACGAAGAATGTTTCAGGCTGAAGGAATAGAAAGTGCCAGGGCCCTGACACAAGGGCATGCCTGGCATGTCTGGGGAACGTCTAAGGGGTCAGAGTGGCTGGACAGAAGGGAGCAAGAGGGATGAGGTCAGAGAAGGTATAGAGTGAAATCTCTGGAAGGACTCCAAGATTTCACCCTGAGAACCTTGGAAAACCACTGCAGCACTTTCGTTAGACTTAAGGGGAGTTTTATCAAAAACCTTGAGCGTGTAGGGGACACGCTGCTGAGCTCTGGAGTCAAGGTTAAGATGAGAGTCCTTGCTGCCCTCAAGGAATGTAGAACAGCCAGAAATGCTCACACAAACAAGAAACAGCAAAAGAACATTATTACAAAGCAACTTAATAGCAGGGTATATTAATAACAGTGGTTAATGGCACCCTTTGTTTTCTATCACTAGAGTTTAAATTTTTTGTCATAAAAACAATATATGCTCCCGGCACAGAAAATTATGCTTTTTAAAGAAGTTGAAATTTGTTATAAAAGTAAAATATATTTTACTTGTTAAAAAAAAATTCAAAGACAAAAATAGTGTTAAAGAAGGTGAAAGTCCCTCCCTTCCCTGGGGAGGGTGGTAGGGTGATAGTTGTTAACAGTTGCTGAGTCTTCTAGATTTTTTCTATGTACAAATAAACACATTAGATTGAACCATATGAAATTGCTGACATTTGATTGTTTTGGCCTACTCAAATAGCAGTTTAAAATGGTTCAACCTAATATTTGCACACATATTATTTTAGAGATATTTCATTCTAGAGCATACTTTTTTCCACCTGCCAGTATAGTATACATATCTTTCCATGTCTGTTCACACAAACATAATAATAAAAATAGCTCACTACCTTTATTAAGCAATACCTTTTATTGCACTGTGTGCGAGGTGCTACGCTTTGTTCTAAAACAGCCCGTGGAGCAGGCCCCCTTATTTTCCTCAAAGGGGAGACTAAAACCTTGGGGAAGTTAAAAATCACTTGCCCGAAAGCACACATGTAGCAGAAGTAAAATTTTTCAACCACACACAGGTCCATGATGTGGTATACCTGTCCCCTCTTGAAGGAGACTCAGGCTGTCTCCAATGCTTTATCTATTCTCTTTTTTTTGGGGGGGGGGTGGCAGATTGTGCCAGGGCATGTAAGATCTTAGTTCTTTGATGAGGAATCAAACCTGCGCCCCACTCACTGGAAGCTCAGAGCCCCAGTCACTGAACTGCCAGGCATTTCCCAATGCCTTGTATTCTAAACAGCGTTTCAGTGGGCATTCTTGTACAGTTAGCTCTGTTCCCTTGAGCATCTGTAGGTTGGATGATTAAAAATGCTGGGGTCATGCCCAATTTTACATCTGATAGAGTCTTGCGCTCTAGAAAGACTACCGATTCACACCTTGGCAGTAAGGCATTTGAATCCCCATTTCTCCACAATCTCTTCAATACTTGATAGGATCAGTCTTTTGCATCTTTGTTAATTTGCTAGGTTAAAAAAAAAATCACACTTACTAAACAAGGAGGGAACTTATATTTGCTCTGGCACTCTCTCTATATATCATCTTACTTTGCCCTCACGGGTCCTCTGCGTGGTGGGTATTATCCCATTTTACTGACAATGAAACTGAGGCTTAGGGAGTGAAGAAGTTTCTTCAAGGCCTCACAACTAGAAAGTGAAGGTCCCTGGCCTTCCATGTTCCCCCTTCACTGGAGTGTAGCATTTGGCTGGGCTATGCA